>NC_143571.1:46007500-46338750 GCF_054136105.1 Typopeltis vanoorti
TCAGTGCCGTGAGGAACCTTTATCCGGTCTCTTTCGACTAAAGGTGAGTTAGCCGGGCTCATACGGAGGTAGGGGGGGGATCACCCGTTTTTCATTCCCCAGAACAGGCAAACCGGCCCCGTGAATACACATGGATTACAGTCATGAATGCGTCCCAGCCATAGTGCTCGTCCCTAGCGCGGATAAAATTGGGGGGGGGGGGGGGGGGGGGGGATAGCAGTGGTGAACTACCCTTGTAAAAAATCTCACCAGGAATACTTTGCGGGCAATAATTCTAGAAATTAAAATAGAAATGGCCAAATTATATTTTTTAGTAAAAACATACCTTGGAAATATATTCCGAAATTAAATGTAAAAGAACTCAGTTTAGTATGAATTAAAACCGAAATTACTTTAGCGTAAACTCGATTGTTTTTATGTTTTTATCGCTGAACTTCAATACCTAAGCTAACGAGTTGGATAAAAGGAATGCTGATAAACATAATAAGTTTGTTGATATACTGATTGTAGATACTGTGATTTTTTATTCATTAATTCTAAGACTGAAAGAAATACGAATGCGTATTTTGTACGCGCAGAAGGTGAAACTTTGTCAGATGTTTTAGAGTGAAGGAAGAGCAGAAATGGGTAGAATTTCTTTCTTCTAATAAAAGAGAAATATCTTGCTGGAAATGATCTTGAAGAAAAAAAAAAGTCAACGGTATATTTATTCATTATTTGGTTATTTTAGCATTAGCTTCAATGTCAAATTGCTGATCAGACTGAGATAATATTTATCGTCTCTTTTAGATTTGCCACTGTCAAAGTTGTTCAAGCGTATGTTAAACAACTCACTCTTTACGACAAAAACTCGAACCACACCAATCATTGTATTATTAAGATGCTACATCGCATTTCTTGGGATAACAAGATGTACGGTCTTCTTTTCCAAGCGTCTGTCTTCAGGATTTTTCAAAGAATTCTAGAAGATCCTTCAAGACATACTTCTCCATCAGTAAAGGTAAGCCTTTTATTTCTTCACTTCAATGAGAGCAGCATTTACAACTCTTTGATAGCTGGTGGGTATTTTCTATGAACTATATGCTGTTTTATGCACGTTTTATTATATCCTATCTATGAGAAGTGTTTAAAACACTATCTATTGTTGACATCACTTATATTAATTTGTTGTATCTGCAAGTAAGCAGCAATTTGCTTATTTATTCATTATTTATTTAATAATAAAAATTGTAAATAGCATGTAATTGCATGAAAATAAAACCATAAATTGCACTAACATATATATGTAGATGGGTTTCTGAAGTTTATGTGAATTAAAAGTAGAATTTCTAAATTTTGCTGTCATCTATTGAAAGTTGTATTAGTTAAATAAAAGCGCGAACCAACATGTCTAACCTTACATATACTCAATAGTCTGCATTTTCAAACATTTCCTTTGAATATAACTCTACACAGGAAAAATAGAAACTATTTTTCCTGGCATTTATTATTGTCAAATATACTTTAGTCTCATGTGGCGTTTGCTGATTAAAATTGCAACGTTATGAAATTAATTCGCAGCCACGGGAGTTTGTAGATATGCGAAAAGTGTGTGTGTGAGAGAGAGAGCGGTTGCAGTGTACTGCGCAAGAGTGATAGTATTTCAGACTTAGACTTAAAATGTGGGCATAATTAGATACCATCGCAAAAATTACATTATTTGCGAAATGAGAGTAAAATAGACAACCATGATTCTCATTGTAAACGTTTCAATTTTATGTTTGCAATCAGTACTTTAGATCAGTGGTCTCCAAAGTGGGGTACGCGAGTCGATACGTGGGGGTACGTCAAAAAAAATTTTATATTGATAGGGAAAAAATTAAGTAATTAATTAAAGATAAAGAATATTACTTTCTTTCATCAATTAAACATATATATAATATAGACAAAGACGTTATAAAGATATAGAAAAGGCATGTTTAGAAATATTTCCATCTTTATCTGATTTCGTTACAGAAAATAATGTAAATGTAAAACAAACAAAAAGTTTAATATCTGTACATTTAAAAAGTTTGGACACATATTTTTGTAACTTCACAGGTCTTCCTAGCGAAGAATTTCAATGGATTTTATAGCCATTTGCAGAAAATGTAAAAATTGACCACCTTCCGATTATTTTTTAAGAGCAATTAATTGACATTAGATACAACACAACTTTGAAAAACGAATTTCAACAGAAATCTCTTCACAATTGACGGATGAGACTGAAGTCCGAGTATAGCAATTTAGTAAACACAGCAAATGATGCACTCCTACTGTTTGGTTCTACAGGGTGTCCCAAAATTCACGCAACATTTAAATTTAGCGCCATTTGTGCGGTAAAGTGTTGCCAACGAGAGAAAAAAAAGACAGCGTGACAGCTGACAAGTTCGGGGTTATTAAAAATGACCACACACAGCGAAGAGAGTTCGTTGAATGGATTATGGAACAACAACAAGTGGATGCTTATTTTTCCAACAAAATCATCTTCAGCGATGAGGCTCATTTTTTTATCTTGATGGCTTCGTTGATCGACAAAATTGTTGCATTTGGGGTTCAGAAAATCCACGAGTGATTGGTGAGAAACAAATGCATCCACAACGTGTCACTGTTTGGTGCGGATTTTGGGCTGGAGGCATCATCGGTCCATTCTTCGAAAATGCGGCTGGTAAGGCAGTAACAGTTAATGGTGCTCGCTATCGCGACATGATAATCCAGTTTTTTGTGCCTAAATTGCAAGATATGGGTGTGGACGACATGTGGTTTCAACAAGACGGTGCCACATGCCATACAGCCCGAGAAACAATTCAATTACTGCATGAGTCATTTCCTGATCGTGTAATTTCCCGTTTTGGTGATCAGAATTGGCCGCCCAGATCATGTGACGCAACGCCGTTGGACTTTTTTCTTTGGGTTTTTTTTGAAGTCTAAGGTTTATGCCAACATGCCCACGACCACCCACGCCTTGAAGGAGGAAATTGAGCGCTGTATCAACGAAATTCAGCCACATTTATGCAAAACGGTCATGGAAAATTTCGACAAAAGAGTGCGTATGTGCCAGCAAAGCCGTGGAGGCCATTTACCCGATATGCTATTCCATGCATAACTCTATACTGTATACTTTATGAATCAATAAGAAATTACAATTTTTAATTAAAAATCTGTGTTTTCTATCAAAATTACTTCTTGCGTGAATTTTGGGACACCCTGTACTTATTTATGTGAGGTATCATTTTCTGCAATGACAGGTATTAAAACCAAATATCGAAATTAATTAAACTTGGAACCAGACCTTCGTATCGTAGTATGAGAAGCCATCAAACCAGAATTTAAAGAAATTATGAAAGAAATGCAAGGCCATTGTTCACATTAAATATTGTAATAAATATGTTTGTAAGTTGTTAATAATATAAATAATGTGTAAAAATATCTAGCATTTTTAATTATTATATGATGATACAAGGCATATTTCCTCTTTATAATACTTATTACAATAGATTTTTGCTCAATCAATTGGGGGTACGCGATCAAAAAAGTTTGGAGACCACTGCTTTAGATAACTTCATTACTAGTTTGATTGCTAGTCAAAAAAAAAAAAAAGAAAAAGTAATTATGAATATATATATCATTGTTGTTATTGATTAGCACTTTCGTTGTTTATTAAAACTATTTCAGGGCGTTTCACTTCAAACTCTCTTCTTTAGTTTTTTTTTTTTTTTATGATAATCATTCTAACTGTGTGTATTGTTAACTCTTATATTAGTTTGCTTACAAAGAAACTCAATTTTGTATTACACACTTGATAGACATGTCCCTTAAACAAGACATTGAGGTATTACATTATTTATGTAGAATCTTTCCATGCTACAGGATTAACGATTCATCTAGGAAGTGAGAAGGTCTCTTTGTAGTTGAGAACCTGCAGGCGTGGTTACAGATTTCCTCTCTCATGTTTGTGTGTAATTTCATTCTAAGGCTTGTCTGGAAAGTGTCTACTAAGGAGATTTATTTCATAAACTCTGCATTCTGTTGGGATCATGTGGAGGTAATTCTCTTACCTTGATGGCTTGACACTTTTCTCTAGATGAAGCTGAGTACTGCATTCAAAACACTTGCAGACCAAGTAGATTTTCATAATGCAATTGTAAACACTAGACTAGCTTGAGAGAATTTCCTGCTTATATTTTCTAAGCATATATCAAAACTTGGAAAATATACTTTGCATATCAAAAAGGATCAGAGCGGCTGGACTGAATCCCTGGAGGCGGTTGCAGATCAAACGTTAACTCATGAAATTGTTATCTAATGAATTTTAGCCACTCTCAGAAAGTTTTTGCATCCTGGAATTCTTGGCAACCTGGCTAATAAAATTTTATTTTATTCACTGAGATCAATGTTCTCTAAAGTTATTTTATTTTATGGAAGCTTTTCTTACAATATCAATCTTATTAAATGTATCGCAGTTCAACATAGGTGTCTCCTGGACTTGAATATCCCGTTAAGGAGACTACAAAGTGGGAACTTCCCTACCTCAAACAGACGATTCGGGTTGAAACACACACAACTGAGTAAGAGTAACCAGAGCTGGTCCATAAATTATGCAAAGCTTTGGCGGAGATAATGGGATTAAATATTCCGTGGCATTAGACCGAGATGACATATATATCAGGAATTATCAACTGGCGATCCACATCCAGACCGCCTCAATAACGTGCACTTATTATTTTAGTTATGCATTATTTGAACAAGAGTCGCATTCCCTTAACTGAATATCAGTAAAAGGGAAACACTTCGGTTGTAGACAAATGTTTTTTTTTTTTTTTTTTTTTTTTTTTTTTTTTTTTTTTTTTATTAAAGAAATTGTCCTAGAGAATACTCATGTATATGCCAATAATAACATAAATACGTTGGGCCGTGGAGGTTCAAGAATCCGAATTCTTTAAACAACAACCGCAGCCAAAACCTGATTAAGGACTGATCTAAAGCCAAGTCCGGACAACGATGATCCATCACTTAAACATTAGCGATGTGATGTATGAAAGCTCTTAACAACGGACTAGAAACAATCCACCCCATACGTTGACATCGCATGTACTCGGTCTTGGTGTTTTTCTCCCTCGTAGGTGCACTTTTCAGTTTCACCGTCGATGCAACCGCTTGATAAACATATAACCCTTTCTTACGTGTTATATTAATTGGTTCGTGTGGTGATATAACGTCTACACTGAGATTTCTGTGTTCTGTCTCCAATAACATAATCTGAATCGATTCTTAATACTTCCACCAATGTCGCTTAATCGAAGCAATTTAAACTCGACGTTGTTTACTTATAAACCGTCGTGAAACGAAAGTCTATTTAATAAGGTTATTAAGGAGTGTTTAGAATATTACAGACATCATTTTATTTAGCTTAATTTTAATCCGCTCAGTTTCGTGTTTCGTTTTGGTTTGGTTTTTACTTTTACCCTCAATTCAATTTATATTCACTTTTAAAGTGAATGTAAATGTCGAAAGCATAACCAGTAAAAAATAAACATGCATTACAGTTACCTTGTATTTAGTTTGAATGCCATTTCCGAAAGAGTTTATATTCTCATTCATTCGCTGGCAAATTGTAATTCGGTTCCCACCTGTCGTGTTGCAAAAATTGCTACGCCAGTGAATACCTTGAATTTCAAAGTCGCATGCGCCGAATTGTTCCCGCTTGATGATGATCGCCCCTTGTAAAGCATTCTATCGTGTTCTATTATATGGTCAGCATTAGCACATTGTGATTAACAAAGCAACTGGAACCGCCAGCGAAAATTGTATGCAAGTGATTAGTAAGCAGTTTCGAAAATATTTCGTGTCACTGTTCATTATCGTCAACATTATACAGATCACGTGAATATTATATATTCGGAATATTTGATGTTCACGTTTCGTTTTTACCGGAATTTATCATCTGAGACAGTCAGTAAGCAGAAATAGTTCCCAATAAAACACCAAATAATCTATCTTTTTTTTTTTTATTCATACTCGGTAATATTTTATTTATTAATAGTGCAGTGATCCTAACTACAGATATTTTGCTGTTTATGTATGTCACGTTGTTTGTTTTATATAATTTTTTTTTCTACTATTTTTCATGTTTTTTTTTTTTTTTTCAGGAACTGGCAACGTTTGCCAAGTTTGTACTTGGAAAGTTTTTCGAAGTTTGTCAAAAAAACAAGAAAACCTTCATGGAGATTTTATTCTGGAAGAACACGAGAGAGGTCTATGAGCTGCAGGAAGGATATGGCTCTTACGAAAAGTATGTTTGTGCCTTGATGTGACAGTTTTGCTAAGTGAAACAATAAAATCTTTTCTTTATTTTGTATGTCGGGAAGGAAGTCTCTTTAAATATGCTGTTTCTAGTTTCGGGTCACTGAGATGTTACATAAAGTTAACTGAATTGTAAAGATTTCTGTCATTTCACTTGAAAAAACACATGTTAATCCATTATTCTATAGTCACGGTGACATAGATAATACAGATATCGTGTTGGATAACAGCCATTTTGCAAAAAAAAAAAAAAAAGAGCGTTCGTTGCTCTGTAAAATAGGGTGCATGACTGGTGAACCATTTAATTTTAACTGGTCGATGGAGGTTATAATAAACGTTATTGCTATCTCCATACATCCACTTATAAAATTAATGACGGTAATTAATAAATTTTATTTATTCATATAAGGAGCCGACAGATATGTAGAAAGCTAGTGTTTGGAACATTATTGCAAATATGAATGGTGTTTGTGGTAGAGTGGGTTGACTTGTTCCGTTTTTTTTTTTTTTTTTTTTTCCTCTCTCAAATATAGATCGATCGTTATTTACTTGTTATTTTTGACGAATTTTTAATTAAAATGTCCTGTTGTATCAGAAACAATTTATTGTTATTACAATTAATAATATTACTACGATAATTTTAAATATATATTTAAAATAGATGTTTTTACTACTTATTCATATTAATTTGAAGAAAAACTGAAATCTGCCCTTTTGTGACTCGGCTGATTTAAGAATGTCTTGAAGCTTCAGGTGCTTGCATAATACCTTAACTTCTTACTATTCGTTTAAAATGGTTTCTGTAACATTCGTAAATGAATCTTCAGGAGTTGGGTGCCTTGATTTCAGACTCACCATAATTTCTTAAGTTAATGCTAGACAGCTACCAAGAATAGTATCGAATATAGAGCAGGTACTAGATACTTCGCAAATGTTTTGCCCAGTCTGCAGCTATGTCGAGTTCTCTGTGTGTGTGTGTGTGTGTGCGCGTGCGTGCGCGCTATCTACCAATAATTGTCTTGACACCCCTGTTATTTAACGTTATGGAACATTCCAAGTTTGTTAATAACATAAAAACTGGTGTACAGATAGTAGGAGGCAATATTTCATCGTAGCAGTTGAATAAGAGGTGTCATCGTGGGCTGTCACATACATGGGCATACCCATCCGTCCCATTGCCGCTCAACTAGAGCATCTAAAATCAACAAATGGAGACTTTCTGGCATCACTAGTGCAGGAAAACACTCACGTCAGGCGCCGAAAATGACTGACAAGGACAGTAGGGTGTTGAAATGGGTGGCACGCAGAAAGCGGCTACAATCGGCACAGATCATCCGTGATGAGCGCCAGTAACACCATGGTGAGCACTAATACTGTACGAAAAGAACTCCATTTACAGGGTTTCCACGGAAGAACAGCGGCTCGTCTGGCCTTGTGCAAAGAGCATGTGAACTGGACAATTGACCATTAGAAAACGGTACTCTGGAGCGATGAATCAAGGTTCATCTGTTTCCAGTCTGATGGCAGGGTATGGGTGTGGAGGCAGCCTAGTGAACGCTTGTTACCACAGTGTATTGTACTCACATTAAAGTTTGGTGGTGGAGGTGTAATGGTGTGGGGTGTATTCATCTGGTTTGAAGTGGGGCCATTGGTCGCTGTCCATGGTTCCATGAGGCAGCCCAATACCTTGATATTCTGGATAATCAGGTACTGCCTGTGGAATTTTTATTGAACGGACCCGTTCCAGCCCGTACTATCAAGACGACAATGCCCCCACCACAAAGCTGAAGCAATGGTATGAAGAGATGGGTGTTAAACGATTGTCCTGACCTCAATCCCATCGAAAACCTGTGGGGACGAATTGGAGCGGCGATTGAGCAGCACGTCCTCGATCTGTCGTTGAACTCAGTGATGCTTTTGATAGAGGAATGGAGACAAATTCCACCTGTCTACCACACACATTGGTGGAAAGCCTTCCTCAAAGGAGATTATCAAAGTCAAAGATGGAGACATACCCGGTATTAGAGTTCGTCTACTGATATCAATTGTAAATTGCTAAAGTGTTTGGAAAAATTATTGGTAGATAGTGTATATATATATGTGTGTGTGTGTGTTAAATATTTTAAATGTATATAGCAGACTAAAATACGAAAAAGTTTAAATAAATTTTTTTTTCACTGTGTTCCGAATCTTTTTCACTCTGCGAAGAACATATTCTGCCACTAGCCCTACATTCGCATAGGCGTTGTAAGGTTTGTCTTTAGGTTGGCAAGACCTGATTTCGAATCCCGTCCCTATCCTGTCACGAAGAACTTTTATAAGGACACCCCCCCCCCCCCCAACTAATAAAAGTGAGTTAGCCGGTGCCACTCTGAGGTGGGAAAGTTTTTCTTTCAAGAAACTCGGGTGTTTCATTCCCGCAAACGGCCTTAGAACATACGCATTTCACAGTTATAATGCACTGCTCTGGTAGCTTATAATTCCAAAAAAGTAGTGATAATCGATTAAATAATTCACAGAATAACAATTCATCAAATGTCCACCTAAAAAGCAATTTGTCGAAACAATTAATCGCAGAGACAGTTAGTCGGGGAAAAAAAAAAAAGATAATTTCTCGAAGCAGCAATTCACCGAAAATTAAAATGTACTTTTTGTTTTTAAATCAAAACGATTGATTGTTAACAAAATAAAATCTGAAGTAATTTGTTAATAAAATCACATATTTTTATATTGCTTAGCATGGTTGTTTAAAGATATCTAGTTCAAAATGACGAACAGTATACTGTCCATATAACATTGTGACAACGCTATTCATTGATTCCTGAATCGCTCGCTATTCGTGATTTCAGGATTGTAATTGATTGACGTCTGGTCAGACATCTCAAAATGCAATGCTGTATTCCATTAGAGCATCAAAAACAACCCAACTTTAAAAAAAAATAATAATAAATCTTCTTGAAAAGTAAAACAGTTTCTCCAAAATCTTAAGGTTGATACTGCAGACTAAGTGTCAGCCTTACTTTCGCCATCTAGTGATGGAACTTGTGAGTAAAGAAGGTACGATCAATATGAAATGCATCAGCACAATCGTAGATGTAATAAAAAAGTTGAGCTTAAAGTCGTTCTTCGTTAATAATTTATTATTGTATATTATCATGTATTGCTTGTACTTTATTGTGAAATAAATCATATCTATATATAGGAATAATATAAACAATATTTTCAAGTAAAACGTTGCAAGTTATTTTTCTAATAATTAAATCTTGGGGTGATGTCTTTCTGTTTTATGGACAGTGTCACAATTTCTTCCTAAGGTAGTGAGTGAGCATTGTCATTGCTCACTGCTCTGCACTGATGAATTAAAATGGCGAGGAATTTTAAACTGATTAGTCATTTGTAGAAGGTTCAGTAATAATGAAATTTAACATGGCCACGCGTGCGTAAATGAAGATTAAACATAGACCTGATGTATTTTCGATTGAGAGAAATAGATTCATCAGAAATGAGTTGAGGAATTAGTAACATTTACAGGATATTTTCATGTCGAGTTTGTTAAATACAACTTTGTAGTTATTTATATATATATATATATATAACTACAAAGTTATATATATTACTCCATTTCCCAAGTAAGCAAACAGACAAACAAGTCAAGTTTGCGCCTGCACGTATTGAAGTCTAGCTGACCCTCAAAGTAGTGCAAGTCAAGGCAACTCATGGTAAAAGTAGAATAAGCTCTGATCACTATTCTTATTATTTACCCTTAATGCACAGCCCATCTCCTTAAGGAGATGTATGACGCTATGTATTAAAGGCAAGGGGCCACTACCCAGACCGGTTTCGACCTTTATTGAGGTCTCATCAGTGGGAGCCAGAATACATAGCATCATACATCTCCTCAAGGAGATGGGCTGTGCATTAAGGGTAAATATTAAGAATAGTGATCAGAGATTATTCTACTTTTACCATGAGTTGCCTTGACTTGCACTACTTTGAGGGTCAGCTAGACTTCCAATACGTGCAGGCGCAAACTTCATTTGTTTGTCTATTTGCTTACTTGGGAAATGGAGTAAAACCAGGTTTAAATAGCTTGGTATCTTTAACATTTATTATACCCAAGGTAAAATACTTTCTACATATATATAAGTACGTTAAATGAACGTTGATGTAAGCCGAATGATGCCAAATCTATAATTCATCGCCAACATCACTAGCAGGTAGTATGCACCTAGTATCGAATAATTTTCAAAAATAAACAGTTTTAGAACCTAATTTAAAACAGATTCTAAATTGCTCAAAACTAATTTTAATAAAGATGCTGAATTTCATGAAAATCATTTCACTTAGGATATTTCTATTATATATTTCCGATAGACAGAGGGTTAGCGAAATGCTTACTTACTAATAAATGTATGCAATAAGAGTTAAGTAAAAATCAGATCTCTGACAGCCCGATTTTGAAATCAAAATCAAAATGCCACCCTCGGAGATACTAAATTATTATACTCTTGGCTCATTTGAGTGTACCTTGAAGTCTTATTGCTCTGGATTCTAGATACTGCCTATCTGAATGACCAGTGAAGTAATTATGAGTCATCGCCCTAATGAAAATTGGAATCACCATTAAACTTATTGAGGAATTCATCAACATTTGTCTTATCTTTAAGATAACCAGTGTTAATCTTATTTCCGTGTGTCTGTTAAAGTTTGCTTGCTCTAGAAAAAATCGAACTGATTTGTAATGCTATTATCATCAAAACTTCCGTGTATAAAAATGTAAATGATTGATCTTCGTTGAATAAACTTTCGTAATAATTGCTAAAATGAAAAATTTGAGACTCTTTTCTTCAAAGTCGATGTTGCTGCTGTCACATCATCTCTCGCGGATATATTGAATAAAATAATTATATATGAACTCCTAAATTTATATTAATTTAGGAACTGACATTACCAGTGAAGTAATTATTAATTTTAGTTGGCCGAAGTCTGTGAGACATACCATCGGTAATATAGCGATGGCAGATGAATATAGCATTCCTTTCTCTCTTCTTTCAATGAGTACAACTAAAGTTTTCCTTCATTTGATGGAAGCATGCGTGTTTCGACACTTAACAACAGAAGGGCCGTCCGATATTTATATGTAGGCGAACGTTAGCAGTTAGAAGTCTTGTGCTAGTTCGTTAGACTTATGACCGTCAAATAAATTGCTTGTCAACTGCGAAGTTGAGTTCCAATCTAAATTACGATTTTAAATACCAAAACAATGGGATCTGTTGGCAGTTAAAATTTATTTCTAAAAGTTAATGGTTAGTTTTTAATCCTGTTAATTATCGAACTTAATTGAAAACGCAGCCAAACCGCATAACTCGCTTTTGCGAAACAGGAATATAACAGAATCCGTTTTAATAATAAACAGAGAAATGGAGAATCCTCTTTCGTTTGGGTGATTTGAAATTCTTTTCAAATTGCTTAAATTTTTTTTTAAAAAAAGGTAGAATTCTAATTACATTTTTCTTCGTTATACTATGCGTGTTGCACGTGAATACCACAGAAGAAGAAAGAATTCGACAGTCTTAGATTCTTTGTAGAAAATTAGTTCTTTTATAAGGAATTTCAGTGATTCGTTACGATGTACATACAAACGAGTTTTGTTCACATCAAGTTAATCGTGAGAGTTCACTAATCTTCTTTAAGTGCTTCAATTCCTGTTCTGGTAATCGGCCCTTTTTTTTTTTTTTAATAGATCGCCATTACTTAATAAGCACATGTTCTGCGTACATACCTTATAGCTCTGAAAATAACAACTTCGCGTGCGTGTGTGTGTATACGCTCGCGCGCATTTAGTTGAAGATTTTCTCTTGTTCAACTAATGTTCCTAGCTAATAAGTCCCTAAATATTTTCGTTTCTTGATGATACTTACACCGCACTGAAATGCACTTGCACCCAAGTAGCTGTTTAGGAAAAAACAAGTCCTTCGATATATCTTATTACATCAGCGATAACTAATTTGTTGGCTGGATCTGACCGCAATATTAATTAATTAATTATGGCTGAAGCAGTTAAGAGTATAAGGACAGTGCATGCCTTCAATGCACTCTCATCCTTCGCCCATAAAGATCGCAGCATTTTCACTGTTGTCTAAAACTTTTCCCATTATACATCATTTGGCCATCCCTCTCTATATACAGGGTGTTCGGGATAAATTTGACATATTTATAATTAATTATATTTTTCCGTAAGTTACATGTATTAACACACACTTCTCTTCATTTAAAAGTTTGGAGCCTTCTTCATTCATATACAAGATGTCAGAAAGGATGGATAGCTGGAACCCACCTGAATCATGGAAGAGAATAACTTGTATCATGATGATTCGTGCCCGCCATCAAAATAAGGATATTACGACTGCTGCCCAATGCTCCCTGAATACAGTAAAAACAATCAGGCATGAACTAGAGACTTGCAATGGTGACTACGAGGATGTAGCAAGAAGAAAGATCCCTAGCAGACGATCTGATTGCGTTCGTACAGCAGAATTCCTCGCAAATCTGCAGGAACAGGTGTTGAAGAACCCTGGCATTGGAATTCGGGCTTTGTTCGTGGAGTTGCTAACTGTAGTCAAGCCCTGGATAACAAGGGTAGCCAATGGTAGGCCGTATGTATGGCAGCAGGATTCGGCCCCTTGCCACACCTCTGGGAAAAGTCAAAAATGGTTGTCTGAAAATTTCTACGACTTCACCAGTCCAAATGTTTGGCCTCCAAACTCCCCAGACCTTAACCCCATGGATTATTTTGTATGGGGCGCAGTTGAAAAAGACACCAATCGCACTTCCAGTAATACAAAAGCCCAGTTAATGGATAAAATTAAAACAGTTTTTGCGGCCCTTCCCAGGGAGACTGTAGCATCAGCTTGTTCGAGGTTCCGAAGCAGAATTGAAGCTGTGATCGATGCTAATGGTGGTTATTTTGAGTAAATCTTGTTGATAGTATTGTAATTAACTCTGCCTGTAATGTTTTTTGTCAATTCATTAAATTTAATAGATACAAAGAAGATTTTCTTTTTCCTTACGAAACTGTCAAATTTATCCCGAACACCCTGTATATGAAAGATTTTAAGTGGAGAAAAGAACCAAATATTTTATTTCTCCATCCTAAATATTTTGTGGTGTATGATTTACTAAAAAACAGAAAATGAAAACAAAGTTTGTTCCACACAAAATATTTCAAAAAGTCATTAAGTTGTTTTCACGTCAATCGATTGTAATCGAACAACCTGTTTATTTGATCATTCGCTGACCAATACTATCAGTAGCATACAGTAGTCCTCCTCCTCCCCCTAATCTGCAGTCAACCCCGGTCGGAAGATATTAAATGGAAAATTCCGGAAATAAACAATTTATAATTACATAGGCAAAGTGGATATTAGATCCAACATTATTTCAAAGCCGAATGTTTGTAGAAACTATGAAAGTTTCGTAAGTTGACCTGAGAGCTTACGAGAATACAAGCATCGGCATCCTCGAGGTGCACTACCTACTTGACTTAAGTAGCTAAGGCAACTCGAGGATGCCGATGATTGTATTCTCGTAAGCTCTCAGGTCAACTTACGAAACTTTCATAGTTTCTACAAACATTCAGCTTTGAAATAATGTTAGATCTAATATCCACTTTGCCGATGTAATTTTACATCGCCGAAATGAAGCTGTATGGCTCTTTCTTTAAGTAATAGACAATTCGGCTGATCCCAGTAGTCTAATACCAGGGCAACTTGTTGCAAAGGTGGAGAAAGCTACTCACATGCTGAGGTTGCTAAGATTCCATTCGCATTCAGATAACTTTATTACAGTATGTTGTTATAATTGTTCTATTTTATCATTAGTTATTGTTGTTAATCTTTTACTGTGCCTAATTTATAAATTAAACTTTATCAGAGTTATGTTTAGGAAAAAACAATATATATAGGGTTCAGTACTACCCTCGGTTTCAGGTATCCGCGGGGTGTCTTGGAATGTATCCCCCGCGGATAAGGGGGGACTGTATTTATAAATATTTATTTGGAGGTTTGAAGCCTCTTCGTTGTATATGCCATTTGCAGTAAGTATTTTGCAAAAACCGAGGTTTTAACATCGAACTTAGTGTTTTAAGTACACACTTCCATCAGTCTCTCAATTAAGCCAATTATATTAATTATAATTATATATAATTATATTTCTGCTCCATGAAGTCGTCTGTCTTTTTATTGAAGATTAATCTAATCCTATCTCCATGAAAAGTTATGTGCAGTTCGTCCGTTTTCATAAATATACATTGTCCCAAATTTCGGAAGCGAACGTAATAAAATCGAGCATGACAAACGGTATATTTGAGATTTGAACTGGAATTTCCCCCTCAAAACCATTGTTGGAACTTTTGCCAAAATTTGCTATCCGTAGCATACAGCGTTCAAAATTTCTAAGATCGTATCGCGGGATATGAACTGCGAACAACAGTAACAATCTTGTCTGATTATTATATGATTTTGACAAGCCTTTGTGGTTTAGTCAGTAAGGACAGTGCCTTTAGATTGGAAAGAGTTGAATTCGAATCCCATGTAAAACGCAAGAAACCTTTATCAGGTAAACTCAACCTAACACGCCGAGAGAAAGATCCTAAATACCACAGGTTAGATTATTATATTTTGTTAGTTTTTTTTATTTGCATATAATTTTAGCGATATTTTTTTTTTCTTTCAGGAATCGTAACGCTAAATTTATGTGGACTGAAGAGGAAGAGATGGAGTTACGGGAACTTTATGACCAGTACAAGAATGAAACAGAAGGAGGTGATTATAATTTTATATCTACATTCGTACACGAATGTTGAATATAAGAAGTAAGGAAATAATTGTTAGACAGTCATAAAAAAAGTAAGATGCATATCAGAGATAATGGAATTCAAAATCTCTATCGAATGGCATTTTGTGTTAAACAAAAACAATAAAAAAAGAACGAGTATGTCAAAAGTTATATAAATTGATACGTGTTTGACTTATGTACTCTTACATATAATTTTTTTATTTTGCCGAATTTCACTACTAGCAATCGAAATTGCAATGATTCGATAGATTTAATAGAGATCCTAAATGCACAATTATTACTACAGCTGGAATCGTTTTGCCAGATTGTTCCAATACAAATGATCCGATTGAAACACTTGGAGAGTGTATATCCTTGAATACCACATATTATTAAATTCCATTTAACGAGAGTGTAGTTATCTTATATCATTTTCAAGCGTTTTGCGCCTACAAATGATCCGCTTTAAAAAAAAAAAAATGCAATTCGAAATACCGAATTTTAATCAGATATATCCTGCCAGGAATAACTTGCTTAACTTGAAATGCACCTAATAGCTATATTTTTAAAATGAACGACTAAAAAGATTGTTTCACTGTACCTTTGGTATAGTCAAACAGTTAGTCGAATATCAGACTGATTTTTCGAAGTAGAAAGAGATCCACTTCTTAAATACTGAGGAGGATTACTTAATAATGTAGCCGTGATGGCTTGGGAAATTTGTTATTTTAGTCCATTTAAGTTATTATTATTATTATTTAACTTGAAAAAGATCATAATTTTAACTCGTTACATTTTGGTTTGCAGATAAAGATGTTGTCGATAATATCCTGGACCACATCATTAATAAGACAAGGACTAGAAGACAGATAACCAGAAAGTTAAGATTATTGGGTATAATTGCTAACGTGAAAGAACTGAAACCAAAGAAATATATCAGGTATAAATTAAAGACACTGATTTCTTAAAGTGTAACGACTTGTTTTAAATTATGATGTTCAAGAACTCCCTCATCCTAATGAGTTCGATCAAAATAAATGAGAATTCCTGTTGGGTCACATGTTTTTAAGACATGTAATGTGATCACATTTTGCGACTGTAAAAATCGCTTAGGGAAAAAAATACGATAGTATTGCAGTCATCTTACCGGAGAAAGGTAATTATCTCAGATCATCACAAAGAGACGACAGCCTGGATACACATCTATTAGATGTCTTTGTTACGGCAAGACAATTTCTCTCTCTGTGTAAGATAGCTCTTATTAGTTTCCGGAATAGCAAAAGGACCATAAAATATTTGCCAAAACAAATGACACAAACGAGGATTGTGATTGAAAGAATTCTAAAGTACGATCAGATGGTAGCGTGATCATCACATTTCAAATCGCAAATACTCCTGCTGATTGACGAAAGATCTATCAATAATAAATATGAGAATTGGATCATTAGGTAATCATGTGGCATTAAAAATAGTTTGGCGACTACGTTGGTCATATCACACAAAAATGTATTAGACTGTTTGTGAAGGTCTGTTCATTCACTTGAATATTCCAGATACAGTGCTCGGAAAGAAGTCAACGGACACCATGCCACCTACCTTAATAAGATGTAGGATATCCTTTCGCTGCGATGACCGCAGCAATCCTACGGCCACAAGTGTACAATAGCAATCGATGGTAATTTTGAACCATTCTTCCTGTAGGCATGTAATGAGGTCCTGGACTTGTGGGGGCATACGTCCCTTGATCTCACATGACGCTCCAGTTCATCCCACAGATGTTTAGCAGGGTTGAGATCAGGGGTTTTTGGAGGCCAATCAAGTGTGGTTACGTTCATGCCCACAAACCACGCAGTTGCAGCAGCCTTATGACACAATGCATTGTCTTGCTGAAAGGGACAGTGATCAGTTCCGTAGAAACGTCACAAAGCATTGCATTGCCCAGAATGTTCAGATACCTCTCGGAGTTCAATGTTCGTGGCACCACAAACAGAGGTCCGAAGACAAACCAGGAAAAATAGGGCCATATCATCACATCGCCATTTCCTAATTTCATAGTTGGGGTTATGCACTCTGGTAAGAGACGTTCGCCGGGCATCTGCCACACTCACATCTATCCATCTGCTCGATAGAGAGTATAACGTGATTCGTCATTCCGTAACACAGCTTTCCAAGAAGCTTCCACGTCCCACTGTACACGCTCTTTGCACCACTAAAGACGAACCATATGTTTGTTCGAGTAATGTGGGTCTTGCATATTGCGGTCCTACCATGGAAAACCCATGTTGCGAGCCTCGCTTCTGAATGTTTATGTGTGGATTCGTGTTCTAGTCGATGCCTGGAACTCCGCGTTCAACTTGTCGAATGGTGGATTTTACATGTTATCATTCTTAGCATCCTATAGTCACGTTCAGTGAGTGTGGTGAATCGTCCATTGCGGGTAGCACTTCTAGTTGATTCCCTGCGTTTCCATCTCTGTATGATATCGCAGATTTTTGACCCAGGATGGTCCAATTTGTGAGCAAATTGCCAAACAGATAGGTCAGGGACGTGGCATCCTATCAGAACGCCTCTTTCAGAAGGGAAATGACTCCGTCATATCCTTCACACAGCCATTTTACCTGTACACTGTTGCACTGACTTGGGAACATCATATTCCTCCAATTTATGCCAGCTACAAAAATGTAACTCATTACATAGTCCACCTTGTCCGTGGGAGTTTACGTTAACTTCTTTCTCTGCAGTGTATGTGAGAAGAGGTCATCATCATCATCATCTCTGCCGACATTGACGCAGAATTGGTAGACTTTCCTTTGCGATGTAATGGACATAATCCTACAAAATGTTATACTCCATCAGTGTCACAACTTTAATTCGAAATAAAGGCGATCCATAAGAGTTCATTGTCCAAAGGTATGACGCGTTAGTATAATTGATGTGTTGTATCACACTGTGATGAGTAGCTCCGAATGAACAGCGTCATGTATGAATATCTTTCACCTTCATACCTCTGCCACCTGGGGAGGGGGGGGGGGGAGGACTGTGAAATAATGAGGACGGTCATAATATTTTAACTGGATGTGTATTATGAAAATTGAAATATATCCTACTCGAGTTGCCATGGTCGTGGAAATCCTTATGGGACCTCACAAGTTTGGTGGCACTTCTAAAAGACCATCGCAAGAGGCTTACAAATCTATGACCAAATCCATTTTGATACCGTAGCATATAACGAAAGATTTGGTTTACTTAAATTGTAAAAAAAAAAAAAGGAAAAAAAGTCATTCAAGCTTTATTAACATCACTAATTTAAATATTTCAAGTAATCTTAAGAAGTTGATACTTTTAAGTCACTACTATCTCTCAAAGGAATCGTGATCCATAATTTGAGAATTCACCGAATGTTAAACACAGTATCAGTCGTAAAACTGTTTAATCTTTTACCTCGGTGAGACAGAAATTCTTTACATTTTTTCTGACAAAATGCACGACTTTGAAATTGTTTGTTAGTTTTATTCTATATATATATATATATATTCTATATATATATACAGGGTGTTCGGGATAAATTTGACAGTTTCGTAAGGAAAAAGAAAATCTTCTTTGTATCTATTAAATTTAATGAATTGACAAAAAACATTACAGGCAGAGTTAATTACAATACTATCAACAAGATTTACTCAAAATAACCACCATTAGCATCGATCACAGCTTCAATTCTGCTTCGGAACCTCGAACAAGCTGATGCTACAGTCTCCCTGGGAAGGGCCGCAAAAACTGTTTTAATTTTATCCATTAACTGGGCTTTTGTATTACTGGAAGTGCGATTGGTGTCTTTTTCAACTGCGCCCCATACAAAATAATCCATGGGGTTAAGGTCTGGGGAGTTTGGAGGCCAAACATTTGGACTGGTGAAGTCGTAGAAATTTTCAGACAACCATTTTTGACTTTTCCCAGAGGTGTGGCAAGGGGCCGAATCCTGCTGCCATACATACGGCCTACCATTGGCTACCCTTGTTATCCAGGGCTTGACTACAGTTAGCAACTCCACGAACAAAGCCCGAATTCCAATGCCAGGGTTCTTCAACACCTGTTCCTGCAGATTTGCGAGGAATTCTGCTGTACGAACGCAATCAGATCGTCTGCTAGGGATCTTTCTTCTTGCTACATCCTCGTAGTCACCATTGCAAGTCTCTAGTTCATGCCTGATTGTTTTTACTGTATTCAGGGAGCATTGGGCAGCAGTCGTAATATCCTTATTTTGATGGCGGGCACGAATCATCATGATACAAGTTATTCTCTTCCATGATTCAGGTGGGTTCCAGCTATCCATCCTTTCTGACATCTTGTATATGAATGAAGAAGGGTCCAAACTTTTAAATGAAGAGAAGTGTGTGTTAATACATGTAACTTACGGAAAAATATAATTAATTATAAATATGTCAAATTTATCCCGAACACCCTGTATATATATAGAATATATATATATATATATATATATATATATATATATATATATATATATATATATATATATATATTCTTTCGCTAACAGGGCACCCGAATGGCAAGAAACTGAAGAAGTAGAACTACGACAGTTGTATGAACAATATAAGGATACAACAGGTAAGATTTTAAACAGTTTCTTAGAAAACAGTAAAAAAAATAATTCTAGATGTTTTTCGGCCATTTCTCGAGTTAGTCTTTGGTATATGCAAGTAGGATTTTTCCTTAGAATCTCAATTCACCACTTAAAAATAAATTTTTAAAAAATTCACTATTTTCAGCCATAATTATATACACGTTAGAATTTAGGACGACGAAATGGCAGCACTAGTCTGACTTTTTGAAGACGGCTGTTAATAACGTCAGGAGGATGGCAGCTCATTGATCTCCAAAAACAAAATAATTGTTACCTAATCAATGTAATTATCATATAGTTAAATTTTGTATGATGTCGTAAAACTGGGGGATCATTCCTGGCAACATGACTGTCTTCGGGTTTTTAATCACGTGAGAGAGGAACTCGATTTCTTCTGGATTAAATATATTATAAGGATTCATTGCGTCGTATACTGGATTTCAGTATACGACGCAATGAATATTTCAACCAACTTCTTTCCATCCAGAAGGCATCGTCTTTACAAACAAGACCAACTTTATTTTGGACAATTAATGAATGATGAAAATCTGATGTAGTTAAATCTCTCTCTTGTATCAACTTACACGGGTAGTTCCAAAACCTATAGTGCATCAGTACCATGTGGGGACAAAAGGAAAAGCAGAAGAAAAAGAAGGGCTGTGTTATGTTTCTTGAACAGCTGGTGATTGTTGACCCTGTGAGGAAGGATTTGCAAATACCAAAATGTATGGAATGAAAAAGGAGGTCGAGAAGTTAACTCGGTAGGTTTGAAGCTGAACAGTGAATCGATGTTGATAAATAGTTCGTGTTTTCAAAAGCTTAAAGGATAGTGAAAGAATGGTGGTAGCCATGTACGTAAATAGCTTCCATTGTTTTATACGTGTGGTTTTAAGCCCCCAAGTAATGTGGCGTTATGCTTCCTTGTTTCTCTCCGTGGCTCAGCTGGTACTAATGATGCTATTTGGTTGGAACGCCCTGAGTTTGAATTCCATTTAGGAAGCAGAGAGAGAGTATAGGGATTTTTTTTTTTTTTTCAGCTGGTGATATGTTAGCCTGTTGTACTTCCGGCAACTCGGAGGTTGTGCATCCCACTGAATAAACAGACTGGCCATATGAACACACAATTAACAGAACCTTAGTTGCTTCGCTTCGTTCGAAATTCGAAAAAAAAAAAAAAAAAATCAGTCTCCTTATTTCTATGCTTACAGCTACAATTAGGCATGGCAGATTTCTTCACGTCGTCAAGAACGCAATGGGCAATATTTAATGCTCTCGAAGTTATAGTCTATTCCAGTGTTTCCTCAAAGTGTGGTACGCGTACCCCCGGGGGTACCAGGGGGTACGTGGCATATTTCTCAACAAATAGTGGAATTAGAGACAACTGGTCTCTAATTCCAATTAGAGACTCGAGCAAAACCATATGTTGCCGGTGCAACATATGGTTTTGCTCGACACCACCCCTTCGTGAACGTGTTAAAACTAATTAGCATTTCAACTCAACTGTTGAAATGCTAATTTATCTTTGGTTCGCGCGATCCCGAAACAATCATATGCACTTCTTCATAGCTGCTCTACGTATCTCAAGTCTTGTAAATTACTGGTAATTTTTGCTTGAAATAATGGGAAAGAAGATGACTTTGACGCTGCACACAAGGAAACTGTTCTCTATGCCTAAAGTAGCGACAGCGAGTAGGAGCTTGATACGTCACACCATTTAAATTTTTTTTCTGAAAACTTTAGTTTCCGAAAATCCCCGCATATATCTCGCACCACGATTTTTTAGCTTTAATTTTGGGAAAAAAAGTGCGAGTTATATTTGAGTAAATACGGTAATTTTTTTAGCTTTCAAATTTAAGTATGGGTCATTGGTTAAAGATTGGATTTATAAAACCAATAAAAGAGAGCAATATAGCAAATACAAGTAGCTGTAAGCAACAAGAAAACGTTTATATTGCATCTGGATCAAATGAAATTGATAAGGGTGTGTCGTCTGACATCTCTAGAGAACCAACTAGGAAGAAGATGAAAAATCTTCGTAAATATGATATGAATTACCGTATTTGCGGCGTGTAAAACACACCCCCTTTTTTGTACACATTTTTTAGGAAAAAAAAAACTTTATCTCTGATTATAATGAATTGCTTTCGCTTGATGAATAAACATTTTTGTACACACTGAAAGTCCCGCTTTTCTGTGATCTAAAATCCAAGTATTCAGTTCTGCCTCAAGTTCTGGACATTTTGCAGTTCCACTTCGCAGATTATGTTTACTGTGAGTTGGGTTTTTTAGATCCTCTTCCTGATTCCGCCAAGTTTTTATCATTTTCTCAGTTGGGGCCTGAAATGCCTCTCTGCAGCCCTGTTTCCATGTTCTTTAGCATACGCAATCACACGTAGCTTGTATGCAATACCGACGTTTTGTTCAGCCATAATTTGTCAAGAAATTTAGAGAAGATTTAACGGTAGAAATGTATCACCGTTCACAACTGCGACAACAGGAAAGTTTCAACGAACAGGAACACAGCTGTGTTCGTCGATTACAGGACATGCGCATCCACCGAACTCTACGTAACTGGAATGCTCTCACACACCGCAAGGAAGCAAGAAAAAAATTGCGTAACTCGGAACATTTTATTACTTTGATTTCCAGAAATCAAAGTAATAAAAAATTGAGTATCGGCGTATAAGACGCACCCTGTTTTTCAGAACTATATTCAAAGGAAAAAAGTGCGTCTTATACGCCGGCAAATACGGTATTTGAAATGTGAATTTTCATGGACGGGAAATGAAGAGGAACCCTATTCCAAATTTTATTCTATTAAAATCAAATAATATAGACATTTACAATGAAATATACTTTATTTATTTATTATTTGATAAGGAGGTACTGTTAATAATGAAAATTTAAAAGGGGGTACGCGGATATCTGAAGTTTGAGTTCTATTGAGATCACTGTGGTCTATTCGCATATGCTTTCCATGATCAAAAATCAAATTAAAAAAAAAAAAACTTAAGCATAGATTAGATGTAATTCTGTGACATTAACAAACACTTTCCATTTAAGATAATACAATTCATAGTTAAAAGTAATACTTTAATGTCCTTATAAAGAAGCATCCATTAAAAGAGATATGGCGCGATTTATTCTTAAAATCTTTGTGTTTCTTTCTCTACCTTTATCAGCGCCATTAATTGTTGGACTCCCCTTAATTTTTTTCCATTGTTCGTGTTCTTTGATTTGTAACTACTTTCCAGAATAAATCTTGAGCATATTAGCAAGCTAAGTGCTTACTATCCAAAACTGTCACACACAAATGGACCGAACTAAAGAACGCTAAAGAACGTCATTATAACGAGCGCCTCGCCGGAGAGACGTGATATCTAAATACCATTGTCGTAGTTGTCTAGCTGTCGAAACACTAGAATATGTAAAGCGCATAGTGTTAAAATTCTTTTGTTGCTCTGCAGGATAGAAAACTGCGTATACAGTGTTAAAAATAAGTCGAATTCAAAATGCCAACGTTGTTACTAAGGGACAGAGGAGTAATTTAGATTGATGGCGTAGCGTGAGCGTTTGCAATAAAATTTAAATGTGAGATCACGTAGTGAGCGAGACAGTGGGCAAAAGTGCCGTTTTAGCTAACGCTAGGTTAATACGGCGAAATAGCGTTCATTATAGACATCATTATAGATAATGCAATGCGCTGACAAGGAGATCTCTTCGAAAAGCTACGGCATCATCATGAACCTTTTTATTCTTAAATTATGCTGTTCATTCTCTCTCTGTATGTGTGTGTGTGTGTGGTAGGTCTGTGGAGGATGCCTGTCTGGTTAATGTATCCATTTTGATTACTTTCTTTTTTATCTGCTAACTTCAGCACTACATCATGAAACTGCGGATAAAAAAAAAAATAAAATACCCGGGCCAAATTACAAGGCTTGATTTCTGAGTAAAAATATTGTCCTTTACTAACGTTTTGTTGCATTAAAACTAAATTCTTATACATTCTATGAAATGTGGCTGCTTCCGCCATCTAGCGGCATAACTAATAAACGTTTATCTTTTATGTAAGTTTACGGTTATTCGAATAATTATTACATTAATAGTTTCCAAAGCATATTTCGTACATTCCTAGCAATTAATGTCATAATATTAGCCATAATTATAGTTGTATTTTGTTAATTTTGCCATTTTTTTTATTTATTTATTATCAAGCCACTACACTTAGACAAGATATCTCGTTTTCAGTAGCTCCAATCTGGGTCAAAACGTTGCTATGATTAATGAACGTTGCACCAATTTTCTGAATTTACAGTTTTATTTATCACGCATGGTTTGAAATGCCTCGAAACGTGTAAACACTGCGGTGATTAATCGGTTTGTCCAAAATTTTGCTTTTCTTTCTCCACCATAACCATAGTTGGTTGCTTTTCTTTGTGGTTGACATGGTTTAAATCATTGCCCTTAAATTAATATGACATTTTCTGTTCAGCTTGGGTCGAAATTTCGGAAAATAACCTTATTGGAGTAATTCCGTACTCATCATTATTGAAGATTACAAGGGTGGTGGAAGAAGAGGAATTGAATCTGTATGTAACCATAAAATTAGATATCCTGTACCTTTTTTTTTTTTTTTTTTTTTTTTTTTTTTTTTTTTTTTTTAATCAGAGAAAATTTGTCGATTAGGGATACATTGTGCGGTCACGTGTTACCTTGGAGACCTTAAATAACCTGCATTAAACGAAAAGCAACACTTCATTTGAATTAAGATAAGTAAAATGGGATATAAAATGGACCGGGTACGACTTAAAAAGGTTTAAGTTAGCCCTGTAACAGGCTTAATACGTAGAAGAGAGAAGAAGAAAATGGGATATAAATTTACCTGTGTAGCAATAACAGCGGAAAAGAACTAAGAGACTGTTAAAAGGAACTCTGAGATTGCATCGGATTTAGACTTCCATCAACTTAGACTATTCACCTCTATTAATGCTAATCATTCGCAGAGAAATGCGAACTGGGATACTAGCTTTGGTACTGTAGCCAGTAACCCATTTTACATTTCTCTGCGCATGATTAGAGGTGAATAGTCTACTGTGTTGTCATAACAACCAATTTCGACTCCATTATAGTTGCTTTTTTTGTTGTTGAAACCTGTATGTTTCAAAGGTTTCTAATGTTATGTTTCTAATAAAGAGAATAATGGTGTAATCTCTAGTATTTTACTTTGACTTACGAAAGTGTAGTTTTCGGGTTGTGTTGTCATAACAACCAATTTCTACTCCATTATAGTTGCTTTTTTTTTGTTGTTGTTGGTGAAACCTGTATGTTTCGAGTTTCTCTCTGTAATTCCCCCCCCCCACACACACACACACATGTAGAAGGTGTGAATTCATCAGGGTGTACTAGAGTGGCGTAGTAAATACGAAGACAGAATCAAGTGAATCATGGTGAGAAAGTATGGTAATAATGCTGTTACAGTCCTCAACGGCTCATTGATCCCTCGGTAGTTGGTGTAATGATAATAATAATCATCATTAGAATAACGATGACTCAACTCTAGTAAATAAAAAGTGGCTCTCTCTTTCCTCATTTATGTGCATTGGGATGATTAAGAGCAACTAACATCTGCTCTTCATGATAATGTGCTACTGTGATAATGTTAAAGCGTTGTTATCTGAATTTTTTCAGCATTCTAGCTCTCCTTAAATAGAAATTCGGTAGCCTTTACTTAGCAATGAAACTCTGCAGAAATGATGTTATTCGACTAGCATATTTAAGACATCCAGTGATAGCCGATTCGAATTACAAAGCTCGAGTCAGAATGATAAGAGGAATCCTTAAGTTGTGTAGGTACTTTGTGCATAGCTCGTTTATTTCTCGAGGAATCAACTCAAATTTCGATGTTAAACTATTGAATAGTTTATGATGAAACAGAAAATAATTAGGTTTGGTTCAAGTGAAGGCCGAAATTTGAAAATAAGTTTTATATTAACATTATGAATTGTGGCGGCTCTGTATCAACTGGAAGGGAGTCGGGTGGCCTCAGAAGTAAAAAGATGTTGAATTCGTAAAACTCAAATATATATTCCCACAAACAGATATGGCTGTTTTTTTTTTTTTTTTAAAATCATGTATAGAAAGGTTTATGATAAAGTCTGTAAATTATTAGAGTTAGGATTAACTTCTCTGCTCCTTACCATAATTAGGTTTATCAGAAGTAAGTCGCTTGGTCCTAAAAGGCTCTTCCATGTCATCTTCCTTTACATCATACATATAAGATGAAATCGATTAAGAAATATATATTTATTTATTTATTCACTACTTTGTATGTTATTGGAGAGCCTCCATACCTCAGTCAGGATAGACGAAGCCCTTTGATCGGAAAGACCTTGGTTCGATTCCCGTCAGTGAGGAACCTTTATCTGGTCTCTTTCGACGAAAGGTTAGTTAACTGGCTCATAGGAAGTTAGGGGGTTTTCGTCCCCCCCCCCCCAGAACAGGCAAACCGACCTATGTCTATAGATACGTGTGAACACACGCATCTACAGACATAGGACACTCCTGGAATAGGATTGACCGACCTATTCAGTGGGATTTCCGGTTTCGAATCGTAATAGACCACGAAGCCTAATACGTAAAGGAAGAAGAGAAGATATGTTACTGGAGCAGTCCCATTCATTGCGTTATCTAACCCGGTTTAAACTTTCAGAATATCTCTGGTTTAGATTTCATTAGTCGGTAGTGTTTCCATAAATGATGCGTGTTCTCAGATCGATTTGCAGGAATAAGTGTTTTCACTGCTGGCTAACTTAATCTTGTAAGAAAAGGTCTGGAACATATTCTTCAAAGACAATGTATGCATGGCTTCATAGTAACTGCCGACAATAGGTATAGAGGCGAAGGACCATTATAGCTTTGTTTCTAGTCACCAACTAGAGGAATATTTTCTAAACTTTTCATCAGACGATTTCAGGACTAGTCAATCTTTCATACAGGCATGTAGGTTTCAAGTAAATTACTAAACTTTGACAGCGTGTATTGTTTGACCAATCCTTCGCCCATCCATTGCTAATTTCAATTAAACAACTGGAAAGTTTAATTGAAACATAAAACTTGATTGATTATTAAATTAAACTTTTGAATCATGTTAGTTGAGTCCTAGAACTACAGTATTGTGGATGTTAACTTTTAATACGACTTATTTATAATCAGAAAAATTATTTCCAATATATTTATTTTAACTTCATAGCACAATGGTTCCCCTCCACGTCGTCCTCATAGTGTTAAAAAGCTGTATATTATGATTCATTGCTACCTCAGTAATGTATCTCTATTCTTGTTGGTATCCATTAGTGATTGATCTGGTTATAGGAATGGCTTTGATCCTTTGGATATTTGTTTTCCTCTCAGTGTCCATTAAGATTATCTTCACGAGCTTGGGATTCTTTGGATGCACTGACGAGATCGTTGATATTGTTGTCATTAAACTCTCCTCGGGAGTATTAACGATTAGCGTATCTTCAAGAGATCTGGCTGGGTTTATATGTTACTATACCATTACGGTAGAGAACTGGACATCTGACTAAATACGTAACGCCTACTAATCTTGATAAACTGCGACATCTTAAACGCTTTACCAGCAGTTTACGATCCCCTAAAATAAATAAATATATTGACCCTTTCTGAAGCTTGAAAAATCTCTTTGTAGGGATCTTTTGAGATTCAGGAGGCTGAATAGCCGTCTGTTGATGACGCACAGTTGTGTGTGTGTGTGTGTGTGTGTGTGTGTGTGTGTGTGTGTGTGTGTGTGTGTGTGTGTGTGTGTGTGTGTGTGTGTGTGTGTGTAGGACAAGCAAGTCTATAAGAAATGTAATTCTTGCTACTATACCGATTCGATCACTGGCCCTAAGCCAGAGATCGCATCTCGCTCGCATTTAAAGACTCGCTGCGAATATCGCTTTGTAGCTACAGACATTCTCTTTACGTCTTGTCAAAAGAATTTCATAAAAGATACAGCAATGCGTAAAGGAAATTCTAAGAGTGACGTTTAGATCTCTGTTCACTACTTCGAATAGTGACATCTCTTGCCAGCATGGAAATGTTGAATTGCTTTTAGTGTATGCTGCCTAAGAATCGGGGTGGGGGGAAACAAGGAGAGAGAGAAAATGACACATATCTTAAAAATAAATCAAGAAATAAATAAAACTAGAACATAATGACTTTGTATAAATGCTATATAAGGATTTGGTCTGACATTGATGAAATATAATAATACCATACAGAGATCAAATATTCAATTTGTTGAAACCAACAGAGTGTGCCATTAAATGCTAATCGTATGGTCGGAAATTTTTTTTTTTTTTTTTTAACTGCTGTGTTTTTAACTTTTAGACAGTGTTATTTTCGTATTTATTTTCATCCAGAAAATTGTTGTTTTCAGAGATTAGAAATAGAAAAGTAGCCTTTTTCCCCTCGGGGAAAATGTCAAATAACTACTCAAAAAGTTGTAAATGAAACCTACAATTCCATATTAAATGGTTTCTGTTTATATCTGTATGTATCTGTTCCATGTAGGACTTGGAACTCTGTTGCATAAATTGGAACAAATGGGGATGAATATGAATCTGGTGATTTGGATTAGAGGGTGGCTGATGGACAGATATGCCAGAGTGGTTTGTGGAGGAGTTGAGTCCAGGAGAAGGCAAATGACTAGTGGTGTATCGTAGAGGCTCAATGCCTGTTCCCCTGTTGTTTAATTTAGATATCAGTAGAATACGAAATGATTTCACAAGAATTGCAAAACTTGGATGAGTGATAATCAATGAAGGTAATGCAGAGATCATGCAGGATGACTTAAACAGACTGGCAAAGTATGGGTAAAGGTAAATGGCCGCCATTTTAACATGGCCAAATGTCAGGTGACACACTTTGGCAAGAAGAGATCACAAGTTGTATAATATATTGGTGGGAATGAACTACGAGAAATTGATTATTGTGAGCAGAGAGTTGAAGTTTAGAGGGCATGGTGCAGAGGTAGCCAAAAGGCAGCACACCAGATTACGTGGTTGTTGAAGAACACCTGGCAAGCAAGGACCAGATCTGGAGGTTATTGTTTCCCTTTATAAGCTTTCACATCTTGACTACTGCGCATAGATCTGGTCACCTCGATTTCGTGGAGAAGATGTGGAAAATATTATGACAGATCTATTGAATGCTCTCTGTGGGAATAGTTGGAGTTCTGTGGGCTTAAAAAATAAAGCTAGCTGAAAAGAGGAGGCATGATAGAAGCACATAAGTGGTTAAAAGGATTTTATATGGTTAATACTGAAGACTTTATTTTATTTTTTATTTATTTTTTTAGTACATGGCAGGAAGGAACCGAACGAGAAGCCACCCCCTGGAAATTGTGTGAAAGTGTGGTTAGCAAAGGTGTTAGACTAAATTTTTTGCTTGGAGGATAGCGAATGGGTGGATTGGGGTGCCAGAGGTGATTGTAAATGCTTCGTCAGTGAATGGATTTAAGGAGGGAATGATAAGTTTATACGAATAATGGCTAGTGTGTAAATAAAGGTCTCCCGCGATGAGTCTTCTGGCTTCATAGAGATACCGCATAATAATGATAATACAGTCACCTCTCTTTGTCTATGGTTGAAATGTTAGATATTTTTAAGTTAATTCAAATACTAATGGAATACGTCATCTGTACATTTAATCTAGCAATGCACATATCAGTAACAACTAGAGGAGGTAAAAACCACCTTGGCAAAGAAAGTTTCTAGGCTTATAAAATACCTCTAATAGCTGCATGTAGCAACCGGAATTCCAAATTATATTTTATATTCGGAAGTTCATGGTAGAATTGTATTATAGCTTCGTTTGTGCAAATATATGGCAAAAATCGTGCACAGAAACGGAGTGCGTTTGTTGTAAGAAGTGGGGCGAATCATTGAGAAATAATTCATTGATAAGCTTAACTGCTTTCTTCAGAACAGCGTGGAGAGGATTTTTCAAGAGTGATGTTAGTAATTATTAAAACCCTTTCTGCCCTAGTGATTCCAATTGGAATCATTAACTATCTTGGCTTTCGTAGCCCATATTACGTGGCGAATGATTCCAATTGGTATCGCTCGTCGTAGTTCCATTTCTTTAATATAATAACAGGTATGTATTATACGTATAAATCTTACCAATGTCGGTTTTTATGACTTAGTAGAATAATATGCATATATTGGATTGTAGAGTATAAGCTCAGAAGTTGAATATTTGCTACCAGAATATAATGATTCCATATGGAATCAGTTGATCAGAATTCCTATCCTGAAATGTATTTTTCATCAAAATACTTGATACTCTTGCTTTTTTAGACCTAAAGACGAAATAAATAAAAAGAATTTTTTTTTTCACTTGGAAAAAAAAATTCAGGTCAGAAAGGGTTTATTGAGTGGCTATTAGTAAGTACTTCTGAATAAATAGTGTGTGAATCAGAAAGATTCAAACGATCAGCTCTTATTAGCTTTTTATTGGTTGTTAGCTAATAAAAAGTTCAATATATACACCCTTGGGTGTAATATGCAACACCTTGACTTGCAATACGTGCAGGCGCAAACTTGACTTGTTTGTCTGTTTGCTTACTTGGGAAATGGAGTAAAACCAGGTTTAAAATAGCTTGGTATCTTTAACATTTATTATACCCAAGGTAAAATAACTTTCTACATCTATCTCTCATCCTGAGATTTTTATTTAATAAGGTCAAAGCACCTTATGGTAACTTGTTTTGGTAAAATACTTATAAGCTCTGTATTACTTAACCTTGGTATTTCTAACCTGGCTCCCACTGATGAGACCTCAATAAAGGTCGAAACCGGTCTGGGTAGTGGCCCCTTGCCATTTACTTAAAGCTTTAATATTTAACGGTAAGTATTAAAAATAGTGATCAGAGCTTATTCCACCCTTTACCACGAGTTTGCCTAGACTTGTACTACTTTCCGGGTCACCTAGACTTTGCAATACTTGCAGGCGCAAACTTGACTTATTTGTCTGTTTGCTTACTTGGGAAATGGAGTAAAACCAGGTTTAAAATAGCTTGGCATCTTTAACATTTATATACCCAAGGTAAAATACTTTCTATATATATATATATATATGGACTCCTGTACCTAATTCTGGCTTTTAAGTTTTAAGTAGCTCAGTATCATGGCAACTGCTGCGGAAGGTTTCTTTTCTTGATAAGTTATTGAACACTGAATACTTCTAGTTTCAACTTGATGTAATGATAGATAGGTATTTATTATTTCTTTAATAATTTTCATTGTCAGAAGGAAATATTTTATCTCCGTCTTCATCGGCTTATTAATATTTTCTCTTATTTGTCTTTTATGAAAAGCGTATTATTTCAGTCTTTGAAAACTTGAACGGTGTATATGTTCAAAGAAATATATACACCGGCATACGAAGTTCATTCTTCTTCTCCTTGTTTTTTTTTTTTTTTTTCAGATATTCTTGGTCTTATTATGGATAACATGACAATTAAGCGTCCGAAACACCGAGTTGTGGAGAAGCTGTTGGAGCTGAATTTGGTTAGTGACAAAAAACAACTACACAAAAAGAGGGTTAAGAAGTCAAAAGAAGATGGCGAGGAAAAACAGAAGCCTAGGAAAGCTAAGAAAAAACAAAACGACACTTTGAATGAGGAGCAATCAGAAACATTCGGTAAGTAAAAGCAGCTTCTGTAGTTAAGAAACGATATTAATCTTAACTAAATGATTTGATTAATAAATAATCTATTAAATAGTGAAATTTTCATGTTATAGATAAGATATAGGAAAGAATCTTAGAACACCTAAGAATATAAATGCTTTTTTATTTTCCTCTCTTTCTCTCTGCTCATTCTAAAGATGTTCCAGAACGATCTTCCTTCGTTGAGCCAAATGACCTCGCAAATGACGACGGTGATGTATATGAAGACGATTCCAGTGACACTGATGACTCCGTACAGGAAGATAGCTTGTCTCCTAGCGATCTGAAAGATCTTCTGAGGACTGTTATTGATTCAGGTAATTGGTAATCGATTACAAAAATTCGTTTCATTCTCTTGATTTTAGGATTATTTTTTTATTCTTTTCCAAAGTTCCAACTTTGATGGCGTATCGTTTACTCAATGGGGAGGAAATGATCTCGAAAATTAAGGTTGAAATAAAAGCTCTGGAAGTGGCCTTAAAATGAACTCATAAAATAACAAAATTAAATGAAAAGATATCATGCGTGTCTTATTTATATATAAAGCCGTATACCTGTGATCATATAGACCAATCTTTTACAGGATGTTTAAAGTGGATTTGAAATTAAGCCTTTATCAGTAAGCGATAGCACACAGAATGCTTTACATCATATCTATTTGTTAGAGTGATATCTATCATCGCTTGACAGTCTACAAGGTGCTACCCAAAAATTCGGGGGATTAAATAGCGCTCACGCGAACCGGTTGTATGGCCTTCCACCGCTATAATGAGTGAACAGTACATTTTGTGAATCAGTATGCCAACAACCGGAAAGCTGAGAGACTGCGTTTTTGTAACGTCGTGTTTTAGTAGTTCGGCGAGTTTCTTCTCCACTAAAATGGCAGATTTTAAGGAACAAAGAATCTGCATCAAATTTTGGTTCAATCTAAAAAAAAATGCTGCAGAAACCCACCGAATGCTTAATGGTACAATGCCAAGAACTATAACTTTGCAATCGAGGAAGCTTGCACTAATGGTTTTATGTAGCTGCTTTAGGATTTGGAATGCATGATGAACAGCTATTTATTTATCAGTATTGTTTTATTAATGGCGTGTAACTTAACAAAATGTGTAACTATTTTGACTTTGGGATCAAAATAGTATATTGATTATCTGATGTCCCATTCACTCAGGATGAACTAGAGAGGATTCTTCGGCGATTATAAAACTGTCTGCTTTATATAAAGCGAGATCATTGATCGTTTTAGCCTATTTCTTTGTGACGTTGATTTGAATAGTAATTACACGGAGAAAGCAAAGCTATTTTTGGTGATGGATCACCCCTTTTTAGAATTATCCAAGTAGGTTACAGAGATGTTAAATAAATGGGATTACATTAAATAAAGAGTATTAATTTTGGCATACCTGTGTGCATTTTTGAAGGTAAGGATGATACAGTACTCTGGACTGATTAGACTGCATTGGGATATAATTTAGGAGGTGTTGAAGATGAAAAGCCGATACTCTGAACGTAGATACACTTATCAAATAGCCAAACATGAATAAATCAATAACGAAGAAAGGAAGTAAATAAACGAATAATTTTAAAGAGTTAAAAATAAACAATAAAAAGTAACAAAACCTGCTATTATTGTACACAGCAACATGACGGATGTTGGTCGTTTCGTTTTTAAACGTCATCAGATATGGAACGGAGATAACTGACTCTTTATTTTCTTATATAATTTCTAATGTTAGGAGAACATAATTTTCTTAAGTTAAAAACATGATTTGAATAGCTTTGTTAATATTTCAATGAATTCTAATTCATGAGGTATCTTTGTAGTGGGGGGAAAAAAAGCAATTTTATATCCCAACTAAAAATATGTTTAATATAGTGAGTTGAACTTCAGATTATCCAGTAATTTTCTCTAACAAAGATAGCAATGATGCCCTTTGGTTGGGGAAAAAACCCAGATTCGGGTTCTATCTTCGACCCGAGTAAGTTAGCTGAATGTACGAAGTTGGGTTTTCCCTTCCGAAAAAAAAAAATAGAACTTTTAGTTTCTCTCAAAAACAGACAAACCATCCTGAGAACACACGCAGTTAAATGGTATAACATACTGATCTCATGGTATTAGTGTTTTGCCCAGAATTCTAACCAACCAACCAACTCTTACAAAGAATTAATTGCTTCAGTTATAATTATTATATTCCCACTATTTAGATGTCCTGTTAAAATAACTTCATTAGTTCTGATTAATATGTTTATATTATTACGCAGTAGTTTAAAATGCTGATGAATTCGTTTTTGCATTTGTGTTTATATCGAAAAGTGTCAAATTGTATTTGTAGCACTAAAATTAAATGTCAGATTTTTTGTTTTGTTTTGTTTTGTTTTTTCAGAATCCTCATGTATTCTGTTTTTCTCGAGTTAGGAAGAAGGTTACATTTTGAAATTATATTACATTTATGGCTACATATTGTTATTCGTTTGATGCCAACAGCCAGTATGTACTGACGGTCGAATATATTAATCGTTATACTGTTTTAATATAATGTCATATTAATATAAAATCGATAAACTCATCAAATGTTCACTCTTACGAGGGATTAAAAATTTGCAGGAAACTGTTTTCACCAAGCTGCTATGATAACACTTAGTCTATATGCTTATTCCTCCAGAAACGCGGGAGGTTTTTCCCAAGCTAATCGAATTAGTCTGTCTAAAACACTGACGTCCAAGTGTTTCTCTTGTAAACAGAAAAGCGTCTGGAGAGCACAGATGTCATTGACAGATCCAGTAAAGAGCCGCCTCTTAGTTGCCTATAAGCTAATCCAAAGTACGAAACTTTTTTTTGTCTTAATCACCCTGTAAAAAAACGAAGGAAAGTTGATTAAATAACCCCAGTATTTCATTATTTGATTTATAATAAAAATCCTAAATGCCGGTGTATAAACAAGAATATATTACTCTTACAATGTGTCGAGTATTAGATGTTCCATTGTTTCGTTTTCTGAATGGATTGGAATAACAAAAAAATAGTGTGTTATTTCAAGATTGAAAAACTTTTCTATAAACATGTAAACCGTAAGAGGATCCTGTTGATTTAAGTTTATTAAGCCATGTATTATTGTCGCAACTGCGACTTGATTAACTATAAAATAATGTGACTTTATTTAACTAGGATTTCGGGATGGCTTGGAATGGTTGAAAGAATCCTTGGAAGAAGCTATGGAGGACCGACTAGATGGTAAGTATGAGGCAATTCTTACGGACATTTGCTCAATTATTGACAAGAATCATTTGAAGGGATAAAAATTTACGTGTACTCACTGCCGATCACGTTGTATGAAAATAATGGGAATATTATTATGAGCGGTAGAAACTTAATATCCTGTTGTTTTGAAATTCTTCCAAAACACTACTTACATATGAAGAATTTCAAAACGATTTCGTGGAATTTCCACGAAACTGGTAAACGAAGAGGTGGAGGATAATAAATATATCATTTCCAACTTAATTGTTAAATCCTCTGTTGGTAAGTCTTTTCACCGAGGATTAGTTGCTTGGAATGTACAAAAGACTTCAATTTCTCAGTACCAGAAATAAATTTGAGTCAGTTCAGAAAATGTATCAAAATCCCTTCCCCATCTTAGGATTAGCAAACTTGTTGAATTGCTGAAAGTTAGATAGCGACATTAACCTAAAGTTGTAAGTTTCGTTTTCTTAAAAAGTGAAGTTTTTAAGTAACGTGACTGTGTAACTGAGCTGTGTGAACCTTTCAGATGAGCCTGAGACAGTCCCTCTTGTTCCTGTGATGTCTGGACAGCAACAGGCAATGCAAGATTTTGCATTTAAGAAATTGTTGAAAACAGTAGGAGTAGCTCCTCCTTTCAGTGAACAGGTAAGCATAACTTCATTTTACGATCTTCGGAGTAATATATAAATCAAACTAACGACATTGTAATTTTTCCAGAATTTATGAGTATTGATCTATTTAAGACGTCACCAACACAAAGTTGCATTTACTCTGAAAATTTCTTTTCTGATCACAGATCCAGGTGGCTTTTATATACAACACTTCCTTATAGAAAAATGGATCCGTTGCTAATACAGCTTGTTCTATTTGAAGTGTACAACCTTTCACTGACACGGCCGATTTGTTTTATTTGCAGGCAGAGGTGGTGGCCACGTCTCACATTATTCTCCTTGGCTGTAGAACTCTCCATCTTATTAACTGTTCAACTTCTGTTTTTTTTTTATTGGATCTGGGGATAAAAAATAATAGCTTCCGTTCGTTCTTGTGCGTAGGACGACTTGGCTTACAATAAAAAAAATCCAATCGGCCCTAATTCTGCGGTCCAAAAATATATATTTTGTGTTACTTCTAAAAATTGCAATTGATCGAAATACAAATCAACAAGAACTCCCACGTATGAAACGTTTAAATATTGAATGTTTCATCTGATTACTTCTTTGGATGATGAAATCTGACTTGGAAACAGAATTTTAATCGCTTTATATTAAACCAGAGAATAGTAGGAAGTGTTTGGAATCATTATCTATAATCTATTTAGAAATATGTACTGCAAAAATAACGATACAGAGATATTTTTTATTCTCAGGTCTGGACTTTGATTTTAATATTTTTATTTTTATTGTTGCTCAATTCTTTCTGGCACACCATAAAGGTAAACCAAGAAGGCCTGACTTTTTTTTTTTTTAATTCAATTTTAGAAAGTAATACTTTCAGAAAAATATCAGATTGCATTATGTTTATTCTTTGGGAGTGTAAAATGTTAAAGATATTTGAGACAATATCAAAGATCGATTTTTTTTATTTATTGGGAAATTGAAAGACACACAAGTTAACAGAGTTTCTCGTCTTGATGATTTGTTTGGTTAAAAGATCATATCGGCACGCACCAATGTTTCCACCTATTTTATTGCTTTAAACTTTTCATCGGCTGCTGCATGCTAAAGCAAAGTAAATGTGATCGGTGGCAGCAGAAAAATCTTAGGGAATTGGTCTCTCATTCCCATATCTTGTGTTAAAATCATCGAATAAGTGTCGTTAAGAAGCTCCTGCTTTTAGATACGTCAAGATTGTCGATATTCTGTCATTTCGAGCACTTGAAGGACGTTCAGGACCCTCGTGAATTTTAATTCCTGAGGGTCTTGAACGAAATCAGCAGAACTCTTAAAAATTGTTGCATGGTTCAATATCATAACCATATGCAGTTTGCATGAATTCACGTGTTTCGGCTGCTAACACTTAACGATCATCCGTCGTTCCCGATTTTCAGACAACTCGAAGCAATAGAATAAGGTGATCATATCTACACAAGCGGTAACGTGTTCAAACATGTCCCTGAACTCAAGTCTCCGTCAGAGAACTTCTCTTGTCAATTTAAAACTACGATGCCTACTGGTTGAAGATACCTGGGTTCGAATCCTGTCAAGAACGGGAAGGACCATGATAAGTACCTTTCAGTTGAAGATGGTTACCCGATCTCATACTGATGTGGCAGGGTTTTCGTCAAAACAGATAAGCAAACCGGCCAGACGAACATACACACACACACACACAATTTCTGTAAGTTTCGATTTATGGCCTACAATTTTTCAATATACGGCCAAAAAGTCGGGAAATCCCATGTGTACGTCTTTTGTCATGTGTTCTATGCAGGCCGCACCGCTCCGCGCAGGAACTACTTGCGTCGTCTTGTAGTCGCGCAATCTTCGCTTAGCACATAATTCGTACATTTGATGAGGAACAACAAGAGCCAGTTGTTTGCCGACAATTAACCTCAAAGGATTTATCGAATGCGCTTACTCATTTCGAACAAAGACTAAACATCCTACTTCAAACCGATCCTAATGAAGAACGCAGCGCCAAAGTTTCTCGCGGCATTAACACAGTTATTAACTGCTACAAAGAATTGCAAAAAGAAAAGGAAAGAAAAAGGACGCATTACAACAAACGTTGGACAAATTTTTTAAACCTGGTCCTCAGACAACAACAAATGGTGACATTAACGAAGTGATGTCGTGCAATTCGTCATTAGACTGATTCGAAAATTAAAAAAAAAAAACGTTCATTTGTTATTTGTGTTTTATTTCGTTTTATACGTATTATATTTTTGTTTTTATTAATAACGAATGCAAACGTATTTTAAATGGGGGGAAAAAACAAAGCATTTGCAACCAGAAACCCAATGATTTTCTATTTTTTTTTTTTTTATAAAATTGGAACGGATCTTACCGAATTTATACGGCTTTATATGGAAATAAATGATTCGTTATACAGCATTTCGCTTTGCGGCTGACTTTTCATGAATGTATCTCGGCCGTATAACGAGGTATGGGTGTATTTAGGTGTAAGGCTAGCCACTTTATCCTAAAATTATGGTTACAAAATCCAATCTGAGCAGTTCATGGTCCTTAGGGCTTCTAAGTCCGATTGTTATTATTAGTCAACTCTTTGAAATGGAGATTTTTGTGTATTGATTTTACAAAATTGAAGACTGCATTTTTTTTTTCGCTGTATACTTCAACCTTCTGAATGAAGAAACTAATAAAATTCAAAATTATCTACTTGAGTTTAAACGCTAATAAATATGGAAATAACCTATGTGGTGTTTCGAAATAGTTGCCGTTATATCACAACAGTTGAACCTAGAGACATTTTTTGGCTTGTACTCGTATACGAACATTTTGATTGATTTGTCATTTCTTACATAATTATTTTATCAATAAAAATAAACATAGAAACGACGTAACAAATTTTAATCAAGATCTCAAATACCAAATTTCAATAAAATCCTAGCCAGAAGGAAGTTATGATATGCGTACAAACGCATGCTCAGAACAAACGTAATAAGTGCTATACCTTTTATGAAATACTCCTAATTATGGATAGGCATTTCCTAAAGCCGCGCAAAAATAATTAAAGAAAAGCAAGCTTGGTGATTCATTAGTGAGAATGCAGAATTTAATTAATAACGTGAACTGTGAAGTTTCTTAGCGGCATTAGCGAATTTATTTTTAGTTCATTCGATGTGCGACCAAATAAATACTGCAGCATTCGGAAAATAAGTTCTTTAGGTAGTGTTTGCTAAGCGAAACCAATGAGTTGTAAGATTGTTATGTACGTTACTGTAAACCAGTGGGATTTTACAGTAAGTACTGAACCCTTTTCTTCGTCCACCCACCTACGGTTTTTCCCCTTCTTGGCCCATGCAGAATTTCCATTAGGCCCAAATAGTGTTCCATTTCCTTTCGTGTGTTTCAGGTGACTGAGCAAAGCTTTTTTCCCTTACTTTGAGAATGCATTTCGTTCTCTTCGATTTTTCTTAGCAGTCTCCCATGATCGATTCGTTCGCGCCGTTTTCCGTTGTTTTTACATCAGTATTCGTCTTTTGTGTGTACCAAACACTTCCCGTCTTGGTACATTTAAAACGTCGTTAAACTGTAAACAGCTGCGATCGGATTTAGAGACCTTCCCTTTCTGCTAAGAACTTTTTTTTTTGCCTTTCTTTCTTTCATTCCTGAGACGCTGCAAACGACTGCATTTAACTAAGAGGTTTGCTTCGACTTGCGAGTACACTACGCATCAGAAAAATGGGATAAAAATTATTTTAGAAACGCATCGCGGTAGATCCAATTTAAAAGAAACAAAAATGAAGTGTACCAAGCCATTACCAACACCGTGCTTGTTGGACTATGTTTGCTGATGTCACGTGGACTACAACAGTCTTTTGCTAGTAGACAACAAACTACAGTTGAGTATCGTACTTAAATGGGTTGAATACTTGACTGGCTAAAATAGATTTATGAAAAACAAGTAATGCCATAAGTAAGATTTCTGATTGGTATAAACAGTTATAACAGTGTAAAAATAGTTGTCTGACGCATGGAGGCAACCCAAAATATATTGCAAATTTCGCTTTTTGGGTTAATTTCATTTCTTATTGTTAAAGGTAGTGTGTTGAATATTTTTGGCGCTAAATAAGTAATGTTTGTGTATTGCTTTAGGAACTATATATTTTAGGCCTTTATGTCTACTAAGGAGAGCGTTGTCGTTTTTTATGAATAATAGTACGGCGTATAAATATCTAAGGGATAGTATGTTTAGTATGGTGTATTTATTACACATTGCAGTATCCTTATATTTGTTACTAGTTAAGATTTGAATTAATTCTGAGTCGAGACTAAAGGATTCAGCGTAGTTCTATAGATTCCAGTCATGCAAAATTAATTGTGCAGTGAAGTTCATTTTGCCTGTTGTATTTCGTAAGTTAAAATTTACATATTTGGTTTTTCGGACATTCAGACTGAGTTTTTTTTGACTGGAACCAATTTGTTACTTTTAAAAAATCAGCATTCACTATGGTTTGCATTTATTTGGCTGTGTCTGTAGAGAAAATTAGTACTGTATCATCTGCAAAAGTATTTATTTTAATATAATTTAAATTTAGTTTAAGATTACAGAAGTCATTAAAAGAAATATTAAATAAGATTGGTCCTAAGACAGATCCTTGTGGTACCCTGCAGTTTACTGTTTTGGAGCTGCTATAGCTGTTGGTTATTTTTACAATTTGTGATCTGGCATTTAAGTAATTTTTGAACCAGTTTAGGACAGTACCTCGTACTCGGTTACAAAACATACCGATTGTTTGTTGTTGTTATGTTGCATCGAGTCATTTTCGATTCCTGGTGATTCTATGAACATACATTCTCCATTCATATCTGTCCCTGGCCATATCTTTCAGAATTTTCGAGCGCATTCCAGTTACTTCTTTAACTCCATCCACCCATCTAATTCTTGGTCTTCCTCTTCTCCTGCTTTCATCAACTTTAGCAAGCATCATTATCTTCTCCAGACTGTCATTTGCTCGCATAATATGTCCGAAGTATGACAATTTTTGCTTGATGATCATAGCTTCGAGGGAGCAATCTGGCTTTATTCTGTCTATCCCTGATTGGTTTGCAGTCCATTGCTTTCACCGTATACCGATTTTTGTTGCGAGGCTAATATCTTTATCTTTAAAGATCTTGATTAAATTTGTCATTGCTTTCTTTCCGAATAATAATCTTCTAACTTCTTCTACAATAACCGTCTTTATCATTCGAGATCCTAGGAGCACAAAATTGTTAACTGCTTCCATTTTTTCCCCATCTACTTCAAAATCATTAAGTTCCCATGTTGCCATTTTGGGGGTTAAGTTTAAGACTATATTTAGCACTTACTTCTTTAACTTTCATAATAAGTTCCTCCAAATCTTCTTTGCATTCTGCTAGCAAGGTGGTATCATCTGCATACCTCAAATTATTAATATTTCTTCCACCAATTTTAATTCCAACTCCTCCAGCCCTGCCCTTTCACTCTTTTTCAGGGTCCAACTTTCACATCGTACAATACCACAGGTAATGCCATTGCTTTCACGATTCTAATTTTTGTTGTGAGGCTAATATTTTATCTTTAAAGATCTTGCTTAAATACTGATTGCACAGATCAATATACAGAGCATAATGCCATATTTTGCTCGCACGCACAAAATTGGCATGAGATCACCAATTGCCAATTTTGGCATTGGTTTATTTCTCATGTTATATACTGTACATACTCTAAACAATTTTTTTTTTTCAATATTCTTATCGAAATTTAAGTAATATTTGATCAGATTTCTGTACGTGTTCATGTTGGTTTCGTTTCTTATTCAGAGAGAGAGAGAAGGAGAGAGATATGCCATTAAAAATTTTGAAGATAGATATAGTGCTTTTGGGATTACTTATTTGAAGCCCAGTTTTTTTTTTTTTTTTTTTCAGAAGTAACTATCGTTTCTACTGATTATCAGTATAAATAGGATACTAATGTTCCTGATTATCAGGAACAGTAGTATCCTATAGAAATATAATGATATTTAATAGCTTATATTTGGTGTACACTGTGGTGTCTATATTTACTGTTAGTTAGAATGCGCATTAATTTATTTTGTAAAAAAATTAGAAGTATCAGTGTGGTGTGATAGATTCCTCTCGAGCTTACAATACCGTACTGTACTGTATTGAGGGGAAATATAATGTTTTTTAACATCGTCAAAGTTAAGAATCTTTTTAAAAAGATGACTATATAACATAAATTTTAGTCGATTACATTCTTCTCAAACACCGTATGTGATTTCCAGCTTAAATTGCTGTCAATTTTTAATCCTAAATAATTTATAAGATAAATTTCAATTTCAATACAAATTACTTTTACAATTCCAGTTATGTTGAAAGAGATGGATGGAAACATTGACGTTTCTAATAGGTTTATTTCTGAGTTTAAATATAGCTTTTGTTTTTTTCAGCATTGAGAGTAAGTTTTTTATTCACAGCGAGCCCAATTTGTCACTATTTTGAGATCTGGAGCGTGACTATTTTGCGTATGATTTTGACTTTCTCGGTAGCTGAGGGAAGACTTTTTTTTTCCCCACCCGGGTTCTGAACATCGTTTCACAAGTCCTTTGTTATAAAAACGTCTTAAACTTAAATGAAATAAAATTCGGAGTATCCGGGAGTTTGTGGCTTCATGACATTTTCTCCCATTCTTCTCTCAGGATTTGATTAGCAATATCAGTACGAAAAGAAGAAGTTGTTTTTCAAGAAATATACGCTTTTAAACTCATAAAAATCATATGAATTTAAAAGCGTATATTTCTTGTGTAAACAAAGATGCATAAGCAAACATGGTTGACGCGTGAAGATGTTTCGAGTGCACCCACTTTGTCAAGTGGGTGGTGCACACGAAACATCTTTTATAATTTTTTTGTCAAGTATAATTTTATTTGTAACCCAAAGGTAAAACTACATATCTCATAAAATCAATCAATTGCTGGAAATTGAAGAAATTGTTTTGTTTTGTTTTGTTTGACAGTTCTGCCAGAAAGTCCTTCATATTCTTAGCATTAGAGGTCCTGTCATAGGCGAATGACAACACCTCGAGAGTAAGCTTTCTCTGTAATCCCTGTAAGCATGAGTTTCTTTTCTGTATCATGAGTTGTGTAGCAAAGATGGGTTTAAATGTGTGTAAACAGTTCGAAAATAAAGGATGTATCTCTTTATGCTGGTTAATAGTGAAGACAACTCTACAATGCATGAGAATAGAATTTTGATTTTTCATTTAGATGGTCAGTTTTACTATAAAGAGGCTGACTACCATCTCCGAAACTGTTTTCTTGAATATGCTAATATCAATCTGTTACGACTTCAACTTAATGAGGAATCTTAGGGTTTACCTTAGTTAAATGATTCTTTCCCTGATTTTCATATGCGTGTTATAGAAAGTGGTATTCGAGGAGATGCTACTTTATTCTATCTACCTCTGCTTCTTACGGTGATGCCGTGAAGAGGGTTCTGTGGACGTATTATCACTGCCACAAGACATTGGGAAACTTAAACGGATATTGTAACGAGATTTGCCATGCCACTTATCAGACGAGAAATGAAAGTTTATAAAGAGGTTCTGTATTTAGTAGGTATTTATTACGTTTTTTTTGTGAAGTAGCGGACTGATTTTTATGAAAATTCAATATGTTCTTTAATGTTGTTGTCTCGCTCATTACTTTATAGTTATTTTACTTATATCGTTCTGTTTATTATGCATCGAAATAAGAATTCTGATTTCATGCAAATCTAATTATCTTTTATTAATTGGTGTGATCAATATTTTCCCCGAACGGATCAAGTGGGCTGAAAATAAACTCAACAGACGTAAACCACTGAGCCCTCGTAGCTTTTGCTTGCTTGCTTCGGAATTCTAAACATTTCACTTCTATTCCGTTTAAAAGCACATTCAGTAAAGTTAAGGATTTGCTCCGTTTTTTATGTTATATATTTATTTATAGGAATCTTTCTGGCGAATTCCTGCAGCATTAACCGTAGCGGCATTGAGAACCAGAGTTCGGGTTTTGGATAATGCATTGAAAGGAATTTCAACACTGGTGTCAGATGAAGGACAAAAGAAAGAAAACAAAAGCATCTCATTTTCGGATCAAGAAGAATCTGCTGCTTCCAAACATAGAGAAGGGTGATTAACAGTTTTGTTTATTTGTTTTTTTCGAATGTAAAATAGATTTAAATTAACGTACGAATATATAACATTTTATTAAGCATAATCGAATACTTTTCTGGCATTCAGTTGGGTTTTTCTGTGGAAAATAGAAATAAATAAATAAATCCACCAACGCCTAAATCTTAACTTGGAATATATTCCTTTTTTAGTTGACTCGCTCCAATTCCTGCTAATACTTAACTAATATTTTCTGTTCTAAATCTCGCTTCTTCAAACTAAACGTACATGATACAATTGTCATTATGTACGTACAGTGGGATAGCGGCGGAACAGCTGACATTGTGGAGCAGAAAGATCACAAAATTTTGACAATATGACGAAATCTATTTCACAGATAAATGTGTTTCCAGATATTTTGATGTTCTGTATCTTCCACCAAGAATCAAATAAAAGAAACACGAACTATACAGCTTCCATGCTTTTGACATCAAATAACTCTTGTATTTTTAATTAATTTTTAAATTTTCCAAATCCTAAAAATTAGTGTAAGGCAGTATCCCTTCCTGAGTTCAGAGTTAATAATATCAGTAAATGAACCCATTTGGAAATATAATTGGTTTCGGATTAAGCATTTTTCATTGTATACCATTCACGTTTATACTTAATTGTGTGTGTGTGAGAGAGAGAGAGAGAGTCTCTGCCACAAAAGTAGTAAACCTCTAGTACATTAGTATCGTGGATGAGTTAAGTAGATTTATAAATGCGTTTATAAGTATATTGTCATGATGTTTTCCAAATATAAATTGAATAATTTTTTGATTAATAACATGAAAAATGGCCCAATATCGTCCTGGTTGGCCGAGTGATTAACGTACCGCTCTCCACCCAACAGACTGGGTTCGAACTCGACCGTGAACGCGAATGTTTGTTACGGTCCTTAGATAAGAGATGGATTTTATCGCCCGGTGTGAGATCCCCGTTCTGCTTATTGGAGATCTGAAGTAACTTGAAAAAGTTCCGTGTTTTATCTCTAGGGCATGATTTGCATATTTTTTATTGTATTATTTATTATTTTTTTGTACAACTGGTTCTATAAAGCAAGTGATTTTTCTTCTCAGTAATATATTTTCTCTCTGAAAATCACAGAGATTGAATGACACTTAATTATGGGAAGAAAAAGAAAAAGTCTTAGCACTCTTCGTTGTAATATTTATTGTGGACAAAAAAAAAAAAAACGGACATTGGATGGAGGAATAACTAAAGACGAATCCGTGTTACACTTGAGGCTCTCGTAATTCCCATAAGTTACTCGAAATGAAAACGAAAATCACATGATCTTTGAATTAATAATTATTTCTTACTTTATAAATAGAAAAATTGTTGTTTTCTTACATTTTAGGGTTTCTGTTTTGGATAACGAAGTCAAATCGGATCGTGTGTCACAGAAAACGAAAAGAAAGAGGCCATCCCAGATAAGTAATTTGGAAGATAGCAGCGAAGATGAAAGGTGATCATAATAAGTAATTAAAATAATATTATATTGGAATATCATTATTCCTCTGATTTTAACAAAAGATGAATGCCCCCATTAACAATGCACAAATATTGCCTTTAAACCTTGCCCTTCATTGCTGGAGAATTCAGCGTATTCTATATTCTGTCTCTTTGTTACTGATTACCTAAACGTATGGAAGTTTCTCAGAATTCATTTGTTATCCACCGCTGTTGATATTTTCTTTCTCGATATTGTCAATTCCGTCATATTATTGTCGTTAGCATTGCCCTCCCCACAGCTCGTGAGCTTTCCTAAGAATAGGCGGTCTACCGCGACTTGATATCGCCCACATATTTTCCTACCGTGCATTTCAATACCTTTCTCTACTTCGTCATTAATTTCCCATAGTTCCCTAGAAGTTAATTATCCCATCATTCTGTGTATTGAATTGAGAAATTGACACTAAAAGCATCTTAAATGTTCGTTACTTTCATTCATCCCACCGAAATGTGATAAATGACTTTCATTACATGTCTCAAAATACATGCTAGCAATTAATGCTGACTTCGCCACCGAAGTTCAGAGATATCAGCTTGAACAACATAAACCCGAACGGAATTGTGACCGAATAAATCATTTTAACTAGACTAAGGTTTACGCTAATTGTTTATTTATTTATTTTTTTTTTCCCCGTAAATTTTGATTCCCGGTTTCTAATGCATGCTACTGGCCGGAAGATTGTAAGGCATTGTTAGCATGTCAAAGAGTAATAATTACGTTAAAGAATTGAGTTGAAGGCGTGATTGTCGGAGCAAACAAGAGATTTCCAGAGGATTCCGTAGTCATTTATTAGGCAGCCATTTTATTAGTAGTTGAGTTATGGTTGCCGAACATTTTCGAAGGAGGTCATAATTAAATGTTGCCTGTCAAACAACCATTTTCCCACAATTACAAGTTTTGCGATCGTGTAAAAAAATGTTTTTTCATCTAAAAATTAATTGATTTGTGAGAATTTAATATCAACATTGACCTTTCCAAGAGTTTTTTTTTTTTTAATTTACGAGATTTCTTTAAAAAATATCTGGATTGATGTGAATAAAGAAATAGAGACTCGCATATATCGAAGTTGGAGTTCCTTTTTGCAAAAAGTAAGACCCTTCTTTAGCAACATTTTCTGTAAAACAAGTCTTAAAAGTAGAAGCTGTACAAACTCTTACAGTACAGGCATTTACAAGCATCGATGCTTAATGCGTATTCTAAACCCAACCATTCTTGTAGCAAATTGCAGCTTTTATCAACTTAGTTACTGAGGCGGACTGATTTCAGCCATTATTAGATAACTCTAATCTGAGTCCGTTTTCTAGATGGTCACAAGACTCTTTGCCGAATTTCATTCAAAAGGTCTTGAGGTCATTGAATGAAATTCGACTGAACCATTCTAGAAATTGTGTACGTGCCAGAGTAGCATAGGAATATGCTATTTAAAATAAGTTATGTTTCACTAGGTTATTTTGTCAATTTTAAAAATAAAATTGAATAGAAACATTTAGACTTGATGAGTCACTTCAACATACCGAGAACGTGCGGTTTCTCTTGACTAAATCTGCTCATGCATGTTCTGCGAACAAGCAGTATACGTCGAAATGTAATCCATTCCGGATTCTTTTGGATATTAGTAGTCTGTCAGCTTCTTATAGTCCATGTTTCCATGGTGCATTCAAAAGAACGAACGTCTTTGAGTTGTAAAATGTGGGTCCGAAGATGCCAACATTTTCTACGCCTTTCCAATTGGAGCTCGGTCTCAGACGGAGATGGCAAAAAAATTTCCGAAGATGGCAAAGTCGGCTGGTGGTCAGAGATTAATTGGTTTGTGGAAATATAATTTTGAGGTAATTCAGGTTAAGGGGAATTGCGATTGAATGTTGGAATAAATAGTGAAGTGATTCCTTAACTCGCTATTGCTCAACAATCAAAAACGTGGTGGGTGGGAAAGATGTTATTTTTTTTTGTTCATTAGCCTTAGCGCATATAACAATCTGATTTTTCTTCTTTCTACTTAAATTTCTTTAGGATCGTATTTAATGATGAAGTGAAATCTGATCGCACATCACAGCAACAGCAGCCAAAAAGAAAGAGGCCTCTTCGGTTGAAGGCGAAATTGGAAGACAGCAGCGATGATGCAGAAAACGAAAAGTATGCTTTAGTCTTTGTTAAAACTTAAAAAAAAATAAATAAATAAAAATGTGCGTTTTTCTTTTGTTTTCTGTATGTATTAAATATGGCTTTCAGTAATGACCATATCTAATTTTACGCATAGTAATATTATTTAATTGTACCCTTGGAGCTTGGTACAATTAGTCCAGCATTGCTCCATAAGTTCTCTTTGCATGAGATACTTTTCTTTTCCGAGAATGGCGGAACAGTCTTGAAATATTGGTTAAGTGCAAAAATATTGGAAATAAATTTTGCCGGCTAAGTTCGAATCCCGCCGTGGGTATGGATGCGTGTGAATGTCTTTAGGTGGAAGATGGATTTCATAGTTCGGTGAGACGACCATTCTGCTTATTGAAGACCTGAAGTGATTTGAAAAAAGTTCCATGTTTGGTCTGTAGAGCACGGTTTCCGGATTATGTAAATATATATATATCATCATCATCATCATGCGTATCAAGGATTTAGGCCTAGCGTGGCCTGTTCCGGCCTTAGAAGTCATCGTTTAAGAGAATGTCCTGGTTTTCTTTTTCCTAATGGCTTGTACTTTAAGGCTTGTTTTGGTAATCTTTCTGTTTTCATTCTTTGAACGTGTTCCACCCATTTATGTTTATATTTTTTAATTTTTTATATTACTGGTTCTTGGTTTAATTCTTTCATAATATCTTCCTTTCTTTTGTGATCAAATAGGGTATACTTTGCAGTTTTTCTCATAAACTTCATTTCTGCTGTTTAATCTTTTTTGTCTTTTTGTTTTATTGTACAGATTTCGCTTCCATACATTAAGACCGGTAGGGCTAATGTATTGTATACTTTTAGCCTGGTTTGTTTTTGAACTAGGTTTGGTTTAAATATAGAGTTAATTACTCCTGTTATTTTTAAATATTTTGCAATTTTTAGTTTATATCTTTTTCATTTTCATAAGTGATCATACATCCTACGTAGTTAAATGAATTCACCTGTTCTAAGATCTTGTTATCTAATACTATTTTAGTTCTTGCTGGATCTTGTCCTTTAAAGGCCATAGTTTTTGATTTTTCCGTTGATATTATCATACCATAATCTTTGGATATCTCATTTAGATTTAAAATAGCTTTCTGTAAGTTATCTTCAGAATTTGTAATTATTATTTGGTCGTCGGCAAAGAGGAGAGTGTTTAAGTTAACTGTAGGAGAAAGTTTAATTCCTTGATGTAAATTTTTATTACATTTTATTATTATTTCATTTAAGTAGATATTAAAAAGAGTTGCTGAGAGGGGACATCCCTGTCGGACCCCTTGGTTTATCTCTCTCGTATATGATAGCTCGTGATTTAATCTTATTTGTATTTGATTATTTTCATATATACTTGTGATAGCTTTTAGAATATTATTTGGCATTTGTCTTTCTTTTAATATGTTAAATAATATGTTTTAACTTTGTCAAATGCTTTTTCAAAGTCAATAAATGCAATACGTGTTTCTGCAATGTGTTTTTTGCCTAAAATTATTAATTTTAGGCAAAAAGGCCGGGTCTATATATGATCGTCCTTTTCTAAATTCATTCTGTACTTCTAGAATAAAGTTTTCGGAATATTTCATTAGTTTGTTATTTAAGATTCTGCTATATATTTTGTAACAGGAATTTAGTATACTGATATCTCTATAGTTTTTAGGGTCGTCTCTATTACCTTTTTTAAAGATAGGAATCACAATTGCTTTTTTCCATTCTATTGGTTGGGCGGGATACCAGTTGAGTAAATTGTATTTAAAAATAATGAGAGTCGTTCTTTGAATCTTGTTCCTGCGTATTTATATAGTTCTGAACCTAGCTTATCTTCTCCAGGTGATTTTCCGTTTCTTGTTTCTTTCAGGCTGATTTCTAATTCTTCTTCAGTTATTTCCTTTTCATTTTCGTTAATTGTTTGCCAGTTGTCTTTTTTAAAATATTTGTCTGTCCACAGTTCTGTGCAGTAATTTAGAAATTCTTCTAATTTCAGTTCAGTGTTTGATTTTGTGTTTTCTTTGGTATCTGCATTTAAGTGTTTCAAAATCTTATATACATTAGGTCTTATTTTATATAAATCATGTTCTAAATTAGAAAAAAATTTATTCCTTGATTCTCTATGTCTTTTTCTGACTTCTCTTTTAGCTATGGCTCTTATTCTTTTATATTCTATTTCATCTTCTAATCATCTTTTACTGCTTAACCATTTGTGATAAGCTTCTTTTTTCTTTTTGATTATTTCTTTGATTGTGTCATCCCAGATCTTCAGTTTTTTTTTTCTTTTATTGAATTTTTTGGTCTTTCCTAAGCTTTCATTTGCTGCTGCATTTAGTATGGTTTTTATATTAAGCCATTCTATTTCTATTTCTTCATTTTGTTTTATTTTATCTAGATATTGATTAATTCTTTGTTCATATAGCCATTGCACATTTGTGTCATTCATTAGTCTAGTTTTATAAAGAAATGTTTCAATTTTTCTTTCTGTTCTTGTTACTTGTAGCCATTTAGGTGGTAATCTTTTATTTTAACAAGGAAGGTCACTGCTTATTTCATATCCTCTGTGAATTCTAACATCTAGTGAAAATTTTGATGTCTTTTCATTTAATATGAAGTAATCTAATATTGATTTCCATCCTCTTGCTGCCCAAGTATATTTATGTATGTCTTTATGTTTATAGAAGAAATTCATTATTTTTAGGTTATTATAAACTACAAAGTCAATCAATTTTTTACCATTCCTGTTTAGAGTATGTTCTCCATGTATTCCTATATTATTATTAATTTTCTTGTTCCATTTCTTGCATTTAAGTCTCCTGCTAAAATTATGTAATCATTTTTATTTATTTTATTATATAGGTTTTGTAGCTGATTATAAAAATCAGTATTATCCTGTTCTCTTCCTTCTTCTGGGGCATATAAGCCAATTATTGTTAAATAGCCTGTATCTATTTTTATTCTAGCTTCTATTATTCTTTCATTCCATAATTTATAATGTTTTAGCTGTTTTGAAAGGGAGTTATGAATCCAAATCATGACTCCTGCTTGTGCGCTTTGGTCTCTGTCGACTCCACTGTATATCACATTAAAATTTTCGGTTCTCATAGTTGCTTTTAATTTCTTTTTTGTTTCAGTGATTACTGCTATTTTAAAGTTTCTTTCATTTAATAACTGGTCTGATTCTATTTCTTTATATGCTATTCCTCTTACATTCCAGTTTGCTATGTGTATTATATTTTGTCGTTTCCATTTTTGTTTTACCTTTTCCATTCCAGGGTCGTTTCCCATAGATTCAATCCGATTATCTTTTTCTGTCAGCTTACAAGTAGGATTATGTTCTCCATGTCACGAGACTAGCCTGATAATGGAATAGTTCAGTTGTAGGGCTGCTACCTTAAGGCTTCTGAACTAGCCTTCTTCCAAATTTAAACCCATAGGAGGAATGGGGTATATTGAAGGGGAAAGAGTAGTTTATAGAAGAATTGTAGTAAGGTTTATAGAGAGGGCATAGTTGTAATACCAGGAATATATATATGATTAATAAAAATAGATTGCGAAAATCTTAAGCCAAGTACCGTACGATTATACTATAGGTTTCCAAAACCTTGCGTAGGTGAGAGCCACCACATAAACATATAAATAAATTTTTAATTCGCAAAATTTGTGTTTTGAAGTTCTGAGAATGTCACGAATAAAATATATCTGCTTCCCACCACACGGGCAAATTAACATATACGTTGAGAAGCTAAAGTTTTTTGAACAATGATAACACACGATGCTTTTTTCCAACTCGGACTCACTTTTACACTACTTGAATTGAATAATCCTGTACAAACGCCATTTTTGCTAACCTGCTAATGTTTCCGCCTTTAAAGATTCTCTTAAGAGAATCCCAAAAAGCTTGAAAAAAAATGTACTGAGTAGATTATTTTATATCTTCCTTCATTGCTGAAGCAAACCAATTGTTCGAAACATGATTTCTGGTTAATGAAATCTTTAAAAAGAAAGCTCTGTGCTTAACAATCCATAGAGAAGTTGGAATTATTTGTGATTTCTTCTGTTTCATTTTGCTTTATTACGACTATATTCTCTTTTTGGTGACCTTCAAGCGCCTCGGTCAGCAACGATAATGCTCCAACTTTTCAGCCGATCACACCGACCACGTGTTAATTGTTAAGATGTAAAAACGAGTTTTCATCTTAACAAATAGATAGACCGGTCACTAACTTAAAAGTAATTAATTTCAGTGATGAAAATTAATTAATTTTCATCACTAACTAAGCAAAATGTGGACATAAATTTATTGCCAGCATACAAATAAATTATATCACACACACACACACACACACACACACAAAAAAAAAAAAAAAAAGTTATACATTTTGTACAAATTGCAATATGCTTTTGGCAAAAGTACAAATTTTCTAAGAATATAGTTAAGGAATTAATGTCCAGTGCGAAAACTATGCGGAGAGGCATTTCATTGCATTAGGGAATATCCACCCCGAACTGCGACGCAGCTCTCACAACGTCGTACTATGCTTATCACCAAGTGATTTAAGAGTTCTTGCGACAAACTGGCCCACTCCTCCTTCAGAGCAAGGATAAGGCCTTGTTTGTTTGTTTTCTGGAGGCAAATTTCGGGCGTATAGGCCTAATTGTCAGACGTCTTGCCACAGTTTGTCGAGATATCCGCGTACCTATGCCTGAATGGAGCAGACTTTCAAGCTTAACCTGCCGTGGTGCGTCGATGACATTTTGCTGTTATAACCAAAAATCTGTCTTCATGCTCTGTGATAGAGCGAGGGCGACCTCTTAGCAAACGTCTGGAACACATTCCATACATTTGAATCGCTGCCCAGAGCCTGGATACAATGCTATGTGAGATGCCCAACTCTACCAATATCAGTAATTCTGTGGCCTTCAAACTTTCCAATAATTATTTCCCGATTGGAATCATCTAGATGATGCCTTTGCGACATTACAAGTTTGCAATTTTATTCCTTCATGAAAAGAGCTTCCTTCAGACACAATTCGCTTAGCGCAACCTTTTACCTTTTATCCTATTGAGTGCTACCACGCGATTCGAAAATTTGAATGTAGACCCTCTTTCTACTCGAAGCCGTCAGTTATAGAAATTATCACGAGCTGAGTCGTCTGAATTTGCGGTTGTAACCTTCAGAAAAAGTATTCGTCCTTGAGTTTTGGACACCAGTGTAAGAATAACGGCTCTGTCAGAGTATTAATTAGGTTTTTGTAAAAACCGAGTTAGTTGGTCCTGACAGACAATTTAGCCGAACACTGGAAGGTGATGATATTATGTTTTTGTACATAGAGATAACTGAACATCTAAACTTATGAAAATGTATAAAAGAATGAATATAATATTTCACTTGTAGACATTATTCAGTAGCGATAGCAACCGATGAACCTTTTAGATTTAGCTGTTTGTAATGCTATAGTATAATTGTTTACAAGAGCTGGTGTTCATTAGACCGAGTAACTCTCCAGCATGGAGTTAGCCAGCCTAGGACTGTGATGTTTGTTATGGGGCGCTCTCCTCTGAAACGTAAATTGATCTCGGACCCATTTTTTTTTCAGTAATGTTTAGGAATTAATTCGTGTAGCTCATGCTGTTTTCATCCTAGATGCACTAATGTTTCCTGAGGAAGGATATAGTGGACTTCAGCGTAGAATGAAATTCTCCCACAGAAAGCTTCTTGCATTCCATTCATCATGCACGCTTATTCTTCTGCTTCATATAAAAAGAAAGACAGGTGTATCCGATAAATGAATAATACGCAGGTCACGAGGAATTTTAATTGACTTTCGAATGGTAAAAGAGTAAATTAATAAGAATGTTGTTTTCATTAAAGGATGTTCGCTTCTTCAGAATTCTGATATCTAAATTGAGATAATGTTATGTTGGAATGACTACTTGCATGAATACAGTAAGTCAGATATTTTTCTGCAGAAAAATTTGTGAGTTTCAAAGAGTTTTCTTATACAATATTTAATTTATTTTCTTCTCCGAAACTGGATTTTCATCCTGCAAAACAGCAAGCTCGTCTAAAATCATTTGATGGTATTTGCATTCTCTTCTGAAAACTCGGGTTTTTATTCCTCAAGACAGGAAACCGGTCTGAAGAATACACGCATTTCACAGACTATAAAATTGGCTTTATAGTCGTAGTTTGTCAGTTGGTAAAAACATGTAGTTAAGAAATAAATACACCTGTTTCATAGCCTTACTTCCTTCTATTAATGTCATCTCAACGTAACCCAGCCCACTCTTTATCAGTTTTCGATAGAGTCCGAATTGGCCCTTTAATAACGTTTGTCGTTAAGGTTAGTGCCTGTTATTAACGATACCGCGTGGCGCAATCAAAAGAATGACATAATAACCAAGGCCCGACAAATTATGCAAAAAATGCTCTCCCGAGATTCCTGCCCCTTCATTTTTTCAATGATATATCCGTATTTCCAATAAGTCAGTAGGAGTTCCATAAAGTGATTACTTGTGCTGCATCTGTGTTTTCTGAAAGTTAAATAGACAGTTTAGAAAGTTATTTTTTTATTAAATAAAAAATATTCTGTTTTTACAGTCTACAGCTATTCGCAAGCTGTCAAAATTTATTCGTCACTGGCGAGCGTATTTGTCGACCCCAGCATATAACTTTCGCTTGGGAGGACCTTGGTTCTTCTAATTCCATGAAAAACGATAACTCGATCTTATTTCTTGAATATTATAGTTTTATGATGTTTATATTATCGAACAGCTGATCTTTACCTTAATTTAAAGTTTGCATCGCTACTTTTTTAGCTAAGTTTGGGTTTCTATTATATTAATGCGTTCTGAATATAAAGACTAGAAGTGATGGTTATTATTCTTCTTTCAATTCAAATTCTGATTGTTTATTCAAGGGACAAGGAATTAAAACCGAGAGCGAAAAGGAAAGTCAGTGATCCCTTTGGGAAGGACTCAGATCGAACCAGTGAAGATGAGTCTACGATCAGAAAGATGTCAGAAGACGAAGATAAATCAGTTAGCTCATCCAGATCTGTAAAGAAAAGCCGCATTCGAAGAGTTGTCGAAGATGATGATGAAGCAGATGAACAGACCGGCAGATTAACTGAAACAGATATTGTAGTTTCTTCAGAATCTGCGAAGCTAAAATTAGATTCCACCGAAATGGAACATTCCGAACGAATTAATAAAGCCGTGGAAAAAGAAAGTAAGTGTGTTTTTAGTGTTTGTCATAATAGTGTAGGTATGTACGACGCGCATGTGTTAATATGCAAAATACTTCATTTGTTTACTTTTTTCTCATTTTAGCTTTCCCTGAGGTGATTTTACCAACCCATTTACAAACTATTCCCAGCTTTGATTCTGACTCCGATTTTGACGACCATATTCCTTTGAAGAAGGCGAAGAGGATCATTGAAAGCGATGACGAAGACTGATTAGACCTTATGATTGTAATCGTGCAGTTTATTCTATTTTAATACGATAAAAAGCCCTTGTAAATGAATTCCCCGATTTTAACTTTTATAAATTCAAACAATTAAAGCCGTTTTTTTGGACCATCAATAAAGTAATTTTATTTTATTGTAAGTGTGTTTCATTACAGAAGATAATAACAAAGTAGAACTGCTGCGATGGCTAAAACCCGCTGTTGGAGTTTTAGAAAGTTGGTACTTCCTAAAACTCCAACTGTGCATTCAAAGAAGGACATAATGGAAATTATGTCCGACAAATATTTTATGAATACAGAAATTCTGAGCCACTTGGTGTTTGAAATATTGCCGATGCTGACAACAATTTAGAATTGATTGCCTCGATGGTATTGCTAATTCTAATTAAGTCAATCCACTGTCTTCAGTGGGAATGTCTCGGTAATTGAGCAGCTTATGCACCGTTGAGAGTGTCGGATATGTGGGATTCGCACTCGACCTTTGCGATCTCAGAGTACGGTTGTTTTCTTGCTGTGCGGAAGCCTTGTTTGGTCATTTCGTAATCAGATTTCCAAATGAAAAATATTCATTTGAAATGACATCAGCGATTGAGAAATTTTGCTTGAGTCCTCCCCCCCCCCCCACCTCTTACTGAGTTATTCGGTGTCACAAGTTGGTTTTCTATTCGGTTAATCTTATTCAATCATTTATCCCTTCCGCTTACGAAGAGTTGTATGTAAACTTTTGTATGTTGTAAACATGCATTTTTGAACCACTTCAGATGAATACGACACGCCACGTTTCGCTCACTCTGATGGTGCAGAAGCGCTTAACTACCAAAGAAAACTCCACACTTAACCAAGAAAGTAGATTCAATGCGCCGTAAAGATCCATCTTCTTCTATAACCTTTACGGTATTTGACTCCGTGATTTACCGCCTTGGAGGTGTAATGGGGAATGATGGAGACACCGAAAGAGTGCCATCATCATTCCACCTTTGACCTTTAGCCTTCATACCATTTGTCACTTGGCAAAGTGTTTCCGCTTCTTCTAATGGTCGCTGGGATTTTGTTTCTTTCTTAAGGTTTGGCATCGTTCGTTGGGATTAGTTTATATGTTTGTCTTGCATCCTTCGTATTGCTTGATACTTTCAAAGAATATTTAAATCGCCGTTGTTGTGTTGAAGGTTATCTGGAAATTTTTAAAGCCCAACTTCGTATTAATGGTTTGTCTGAGAGGTGATTATTTTCCATTATCTGACATGTAGCCGATAAAGATAAGGCATGAATCATTTCCGGTTATTACCCAAACTAATGAGAACCCATAATCATTCGTTAATACTGTAATTATTGGAAAATAGGGTCTGTAATAGCAAGATTAATTATCTTACGACTTTGCTTCTGTTCTGATTTAACCGTAATTGGCTGTTGTGTATTTGTGTTTCGTCTTACGTGAAAGATTAGCAGAAAGTAATATGTAATATGTTGTTTATCAGTAGACAGCGGTTTATTTTGTATGTGCTTTAAAATTGACTGCAAACCATAAACAAACATGGTGATGTCTTGGGATCTTTCTCTTTGTCTTTAGGGAAATCTCTTTCTTTATACAGATCATATACCTCTTGAAGAGTATTTGAACACCATTTACGTTGATGAGAAGTAATTTTCAGTGATGCATTTAATAAAGAAAGGTGCGGGTCCACTGAACTGAATGTCAGAAATGATCCTATGGGACGTTTCGACCAGTCATGGTGGTAAACAACTGAAATAGAGAACCTTTTTCAGATGTAAGTGCAGGTCTATTCTGTTTTGATAACTAAACAATCTAAAGAAAAATTTAAGCAAAAATATGTGTGTTGGCATGTATTGACAACTTCCGACACCGTCTGGTTGACGGTACGATCGCGTTCGAACTGTTTGCATGAAAAGTTTAAATTCAAATAGTCTGAACCACTCGTTCAGTACTCTAATCTAAATTCCATTCGTTTCATTAAACTTTTTTATTATTATTTAAATTTCATCATTTTTGTTTTTTTCACCTGCTTATAATTTATTATAACGCAAATGTTAAATAATCAATATCATTATAATAATCTGGTAAGGTCCCTAAGGGGTGGAAGGAAGGTAAAATAGTTCCTTAGCATAAAGGCGGCTGTAGGACCGGTAGAAAATTACAGACCAATCACCATCTCGGGAGTGGTGGTAAAAGTATTGGAAAAAGTTGCTCAAAGACAGAATTCTGGAATAGGTCGATAAGAATATGATACTCTATGGGGGGCAACATGATTGTTTAAAGATTGGTCTTGTCTTTTAGTAATTTATTAACTTCTTATTATAGAATGACAGCTGAGTTGGACAAGGGGAATGGATAGCTCATACTGTTATGCAAATTAGAGCAAATAGGGATGGATATTAAACTGGTGATGTGGGTACGAGAATGGCTCATGGGCAGATACCCAAAAGTAGTGTATGGGGGGGGGGAAGCAGAGTCCAGGATGAGCAGGTAGCCAGTGGTGTGCCTCGGGGCTCTGTTTTTGGGCCGTTCTTGTTTAATTTGTACATAAATGATATATAAGAAATGACATGAAGGGAGATATTCAGTTGTTGCTGATGATGCAAAGTTGGGTAGCACAATCATGCTGATGTCGAGAGCTTGTAGGATGATTTAAATAAGCTGGCAGTATGGACAAAAGATAATGGGTATCAGTTCAATGTAGAAAGGTGTAAAGTCCTGCATTTGGGAAAAGATTACGAACTATGTACCACATTGATGAAACTGTACTCCAAGAGATTGATGAAGCTAGAGACTTGGGAGTGTTGTTGGATAGAAATTTGAAGTTCAGAGAGCATATTGCTAAGGTGTCCAAGATAGCTCATAGGATTACTTGGCTATTGAAGAACACTAACATGCAGAGATAAAGTTATTATTCCTCTTGATAATGCGTTGATACGGCCACATCTGGATTCCTTGGAGATGAAGTGGTAGAAAAGATTCAGAGGTGAGTCAGAAGAAACGCTCCCTACATTGATAGATTGAGGGTTTGTGGATTACAGAAGTTGGTTGATAGGCGGACAAGAGGGGATATGATAGAAACATTTAAGTTACTAAAAGGTTTTTATAAGATTGATGCAGGGGAAATATTTCGACAGCGGTGGAAGAACAAGAGGTGATCAGTGTAAATTAAGTAACGGTGTGGTTAACAAGAAGGTGAGGACTAGATTTTTCGCTTGGAGAGTGGTGAATGAACGGAATGCATTGCCTGACTCAATTGTGAGTGCATCTGTCAATGAGTTCAAGAAGAGGTATGATAGATATTGTGTGGATAGTTTGGGTCTCCTGCGATGAGTCTACTAACTCCATGGAGATGCCTGTATAGTAATAGTAGTAATAATAATTCGTTTTTGAATTGAATGTTATGACTTCTCCCAAACTGCCTTTGCCAAGGGGGGGGGGGGGTAAGCCGGTGTTACTAAAATTTTAAAAGGGATACGCAGGTACTGAAAGTTTGAAAAACTTCCTTATAGGGTTCACATCAGGAGTCGTGGAATGGTCAGGCCAATTCATGAACTTGTTTTCCTTTCATTTGACTGTTTACATATCGGCTTTATGAGATAGTCATTATTGCAATCGAAAGTGAAGACCAGGCATCATAGAATTGCTAAATAACATAATCATTTTATGCCAAAATCCATATTATAATACAGAATTTAGGAGATTCATTGTATTCAGAAGCACTATTTAGGTTTTTTTTACATGAGACTGGATCCTTGAACACAACCAATCTGCTCGAAACTATTATTACGTAAATCTAATATAATTTTTAACAGGCTTTCCTCATTTTTGTAGAAAAATTAATATTCTTAATGATAAATGTAGAGTATTGAATATTTTGGGTGCTAAATAACAGTGTAGTTAGGTTTTTTAGCACCCTTGGCAACTGCTCCAAATGCCAAGCGTTCCTATGCCACTGTTTATGTATTGTTTCTCTGTGTGATTTGTGAACTGTATACTATATTTTGTGCTCTTTTGTCTACTTTTATGAAAAATAGTAGTTTATAAATATCTAAGAGGTAGCAGATTTAGTATAGTATATTTATGGCACATCGCAATATCCTCATATATTTCTAGTTAGAATCCAAATTATTTTGAGTTGAAATTAAGTTCAGTGTTGTACGATAAATTCCTCCCCAACATTCCGTACTGTTGTAGTCTGCTTTGAATCCATGCAGAATGTAATTATTTCTATACGACAGCAATTTGAATTTGCTCTACAATTCCGATCATGTAAGAATAATTGTGTAAGGTTCGTCTTACCTATTACGTTTCGCAAGTTAAATTTATAAGTTTGTTTTTTGAAACGTTTAGACCAAGTTCATTTAAGGGTGGAACCAATTTGGTATTTTTTACTTTTAAAACATCAGAATTTACCATGCTTTGCATTTTTTCCTTGTCTGAAGAGAAAATTAGGAGGATATTAATGCGATTTTATTTTTTATCACAGAAGTGAATCAGGCGCTACGACAGATCTTTGTGATAACTATAATCTTACGTTTGAAAAGTGCTATAGTTGTCGCTTAAGCTATATGTTTTAAAACAATTTAGGGCAATACCTCGTATTCTTATGATTTCCAGATTTCTTATTAAAATTTCATAGGATTATAGTGTCCAAATCTTTATGTAAATCTTTAAATAATATTAATGATTTATAGTTATCCAGGAAGGTCTAAACTAAAATTCAGCAAAGCATGTTCGGTGCTAAACTTTTGTCTAAATCCGGACTTATTTTTGAAAAGTTGTTTTTATCCAAATATTTAGCCTAATTTTTACCAATTTCGTTAATATTTTCGAAAAAACCCGATAGAAGAGAGTTGGTCTATAATGTTTAAAATGATATTTTAGTTTCCTTTTTTTATAATGTACTCCTCCAGTATCTTAAAATCTGACCGAAACATGAGTCATCTATGATAAGTTAAAAATTTACAATTAGGATTTCAAAATGTTATGTCTGAAATTCTTTGACAATACCATTATATCGTGCACTTTAATTTCATTTTCACATGGGAGGAATTTTTAATACCGTATTGAAACTCCTTTAGCGACTGCCAATATTTGATCCTCTTCAGTTCCCTGCGTACAGTTCGGTGAGATATGTTTCGGGAACAGCCTTCCCTGACAGGCTGCATTAGAACCACAGTTACACCTCTTAGACAAAAAATATGGGTTATTTTTCCATTGGTTAAACATCTGGGGTATTTCACCTTTTAAGAAACCAGTCAGCTCTGCTGTTTTCAAAATCGTGGCTCCAGACAGACCCCAGCCAGACCATTGTGATCAACATTATTGACGATTACTGACCAGCAACATTCTTAAATAGTTGCCACGTGGTGGTGTACGTCACCAAGTATTTTGCCGATAACTTGTGTCATAAATATACTGATATATTAAACAGTAAAATATAAGACTCAAAGTCATAGAAAAATGAACAGAATTAAGCCCTAGATCACACAATAGATAAAATGCAATGTAAAAATTGAGATAAGTGTATAAAAATAGACTTTGTCTATTTTTATACACTTATCTCAGTTGACGAATTCAATAATCATTCTGTCACAGTCAGTGACAACTTTCTAAAGAATGGTAAAAACCATCCCCATCCTTGTACACATACCAGCCACTGAATTAAAAACTTTTATGCTGATATACATCCAACCGATTATTATAATTATCTAGAAGTAAGTCTACGTGCTATATTTTATCTCGAATACTTCTTAAAATCCGACAATTTTGAGAGTACTTCCGGTATCTGAGAATAAATATCTTAATTCTACTAATCATGACATACTATGCATTTATTAAAAAGATCATCACAATTATTGTTATTCTGATCAGCCATTATTGTTTCTGAGTCAGTTATCGCATAGATTATTGAGTCGAGTCCTGGTGAATACAATTTTTGAATAAATAAATAATAATAAATTGAAATTTTTTTGATAGTTCTGGTTTTCTGGAATTGGGTGGTGAGGCTGGAATTCTTTATACTGTAGAAAATCCTAGACTGCAGCCACATCAGTTCTCTTCAACAGCGAAAATACTGTACTTGAATCGTATTACATACATTGGGGAATACACTATACTCCAGAATCTTTTAGAAGACGAGGAGAACACTCTAGCAAAAATGCACATGATTCAATTTATGTAGATATTTATAATCAGTGAGAACCACATTCAGTTTGGAAACTGAATTCAGTGAAAAGTGGAGTATAGAGCTAAACGACTGTGGACTCTAAACCAATGAAAACCGATAATTTGGAGCGATGAATCTCGCTATTCTTTTCATTGAATGGGAGGATATGGATTGGGCTTATCCCTGCATTGTCCCAACTATAAAAGTGATGGAAGTGTAGTAATGTGTGTATTTGGGGGGGGGGGTTAGTGAAGGGGAATTGATCCACTGCTGTTTATTCATTTCACGATGAACGGTGGACTGTAACTGTACCTTCTGTATAATGGGCAACAATATTACAATAAGCGATCTTTTGGTGCAATACAATGCCAGCAAATTGCTACTGGTATGGATGGCTAGCTAGCTTTGGAAATAAGTTAATGGAATTGGCTCGGATATGCGATCGAACAAACACATATGAGATGAAATGGAACTATGTGCGAGGATGTTCACCTAGAGGCTAGCCAGTATTACTGACAAAACACTATTACATGAAAATTTAAAGTTAATATGCTGAGAAACTTGTCAGAAGTATGCGTAAAATGTTTTTTTATTTAGATCATTCTGTATTTTGGTGTTCGTGTACTTTTGGCAATATAGTGTACTCTGATCGAAGGTTGTAAACTTCAATACAACCGTTACTATTTATTTCAAAAAGATTAAAATAAACCTTGGGTTTATTTTAATATCTGCGGGGGGAACGGCTTTTTAAAGTGTCCTTTTTCTCTATAGCAAGTCAACGAACACGTATTTGCAGAGTTTAGTAACATTGCACAGTAATTAATTTGATTATCTTTAATTTAATTTGTAACCAAGTTAAAAACTTTTTAACAAATATCCAAGAAAGGATTGGCATTCAGTGGGGTAATTACAGTTTCTTGATCTTATCTCACATATCAACCTTAGCAGGGTGCTTAAGATCGCCACTCTCTCAAAGCACTATTCATTTGTTCTTAATTCACTTCACCACCAAAGCATGATAGAGTTTCAAGTATTGATAGCTGGCAGTTAAAAAGTATTTTTAAATTCGAAGAGATAAGGACTATACTAGGTTTCTTTATCATCTTATAATTTCATATTTGGTATTATATTACTTCCAAAAATAAAAGAAAAATTATTTCTTGGAAATTAGCAATATACTTGATAGGATTATTTCTACTGTAACGACAGCTTAAAACACACCAACTACGCAAGGAAATAAATAGGTGAAGTAGTCCTACACATCTTGTAGAACAACCGGAACCACAATAGCAGTGTAGTCAATCAAACTTATCTTTTCTTCGAAACCATTGACTCTTCGTGTTGTGCATTAAAGGGTGAGACGAAATCCCACAAGAACTCGGCTGGCTGTTGATGATATGGTGGCTGCAGTGGGCATCTGCTTGCCGTCTGTAAATTGTTCGACTGATTTATTGCCGGTCACCGGGAAACGCAGTGTATGATGGACGGTGACCGATGTGTTTCTTGTACGTTGATGGTCACAGTTGACGTCAGCACTTCCAATCCGACTTCCGTAACTGTATTTCCACGTGCTGCTGACGGCACAAGTATCGGTGGCCCACCTTTAAATTCTGTTCTACTTTCCTCGGCCCCCTTACACTTTGTGTGTGGGTGATTTATGATTCGAAAGGTGTGATCTATGAACGGTGATGGATGAAAAGAGCCGAACTCTGACCTGGCTACTATTTATCACTTTGAGAATTGAACGGAATCCATTGGACAACTTTCTTTTGCAGCCACTTCGTTGCCGTCTTGAGGCGAGCCAGTGATTTATTTCCCTTACCTTGTCATTCGGCTACAACTTTTTTTTTTTCAAGTCAGTACAATATTGTGTAATCCACAATAATTATTCTCTACAAGACCGCTAGAGGGAGTCTCTTGTGTGTAGAAAATGACGTCAGACGAAATTAAGTGTGATTTTTCTTCTTGGTGACTTTGATTGCTTAAAAAAAACCTTTATTTCGATTTTTTAAAAGTCTGTTAAACTACAAGCTGATTCAAAATATCTATTTTGTTTCGTTTTAAAGAGCTTCTCCACAAATGGACAATGACAGCTGAAAAATTGGGGCTTTCTGTACGTAGTATATCTTAGCATTTCCAAATATACTACAGAGATATAGTTGAGGTAAATAATACCATTTATATGTATATATTATTAACTAATTAGTGATATTCATATTTTGAAAACATGCCTTATATATTTCTGCATTGTGTGCAGATAATATTAATCTTAATATTCTTGTAAATTAAATTAATTAAGTAGTTATATAGATATTAATATAATTGTCCGACCTAATTTTGAGCAGACGACGTTGTTTTAGATTACTTTTTAGTTTGGAAAGTTTAAACGTGTACGAACTCTTCGTGAAATGCAAAATGTGAAAGAGATGGTGTAATAGAAACAGATTTATTTCATCGACGTTTACGTAATATTTTTTTTATCATATGCCTTCCAGATTTTGGGCTTCGTTACTCACGGACAGGATTCAACTCGCAGTTATTTTCCTTATGGTAACAAAATTATCTTGAGTATTAAAAATAATAATAATAACCCAATTCAGTATTTAATCCTACACCTGCTTTATTAATACGAGGCGGAAACGGTTTTCAACAGTTTTTGGCATCACTTGCCTTATAATAATAAAATTGGAAAATTGCTAACAGAATTTTAAGAAATAATTGAGTTAAAAAATTGGGAAGGAATGTCATCTCCTGTAATTGTTTTCAGATGTTTAAAACGCACTGAATAGTTATCGGCAATTTTTTTTTTGAAAATCATAACTGGGATGTGGGGGAGGAATTCGTACATATTAATTTACTCATATGTTCCCATTTTATTACACAAAACGAGTCATTGTAATTTATCAGTGTTGTATGTTGGGCAACATCCTTTTTATGGTTAAGGAAATAATGCATTTTTTAAAAAAAAATGAGTGATAGCCGAAAAAACTATATTTGACCACTAGATCCGCATGTTATCGTGTCATTAAAATACCACTCAGTAGCAAAAATTAGGTTCTGTGTTGTAATTTCCTGAATCAGATCTGAGACCGCTTCGAAAATTGTTAAATATGGAACCTCAATAGTAAAATAGGTAGTGAATCTGTGCACCCTCGAACAAATTAGAAATCAGTTTTGAAAGCACATGAATATAAGCTGAGTATTCACTCATAGTGAATATAAAAATTATTGATAGAAATTAAAATCTAATTTTTGAAAAAATAAATAATTAAATTTTTATTTCAAAATGTAGTAAATTATATTCAGAAGTTAATTTTTATATTTTTCAATAAATATTTTATTTTGTTCCCCTCCCCATTTTGGTAAAACGTAAACTTGCATGTCTAATTGCCACTGTCCATTGAAGCAATTTTTGACCTTTCAATAAAGTAAAATAAATAAAATATTGACATCTGGCGTTAGCCCTTGCACTGAACTCGAATAAATAAATCTTTAATGATTGTTCTTTTTGATAGTGATTCGCTTTTCTTGTATTTTATAGTAAATGATGAAAATTCGTTTCAGCAAGCTTGTATAATACACTCCTGGCTTAATATCAAACGATGTCTTCCTTCTCCCACCCCTGCATGTGACCCCCAGCTTTTGGACGAGCCCTCACAATTCCCAAGGCAGAAACTCGGAATTGTTTATAGAACTCCATTTCGAAAGTTAAGCACCTCATATGATATTTGCTGTCATTTGAGATCCAAACCATTATTTTGAGAAAGCATGAAAAGACTTCGGCTTAGCAAATGTAACTGAAATAGAGTAAAACTCTTCTTTGCTTTTGTACTGGTTGAGAAATATGGATTTTTATCCTTCTTGACTAAAACGCTTGCCTCTAAAGCCAAGGTATGCTTCGGTCAAATAACCATATCTGCCGATACATGAGTAGCGCCTATCCACTTCTGTTTTTAAAGCCAGAAGCTGAGTTGGACTTTATATTGCACTGTAATTCGATATCTCTGCTTCTTTAGCATTCATCTCTACAAAAAAAGCCTTATGTAATGAAAGTTGTAGTGCGCTCTTGAGAGTAACTCTACTTAATAAGTATGTGTAAAGGCTGGATGTAAAACTAATGGTATTTAAAATGACAACAACAAAAACTCATGTTCCAAGTGAGGGAAAAGAATGAAAATATTACGGAGACGCTTTTGAACAACTTTCTTTGTCATTCTTCTTGCTGAAGTGTGCTTGGAATTTGTTATTAACGGAACTAGTTTTGCCATCTGAATAAGACAGTTTGCTGTTAGTGTGATGTGTATAAGTTCTGTAATGTCTATTTGAATACGGGGGAAAATGTTGTCAAAACATCACGAAATGTTTTATTGGCTGTAAAAATATTGACACTTAAAGCTACTTCACCTCGGATCCTCCTTAAAATTTAAATCTTTTATCAGGGTGTATCGTATCTCTTTAATGGCCATTAACAAATAACGTGCGAGCCTATATGGCTCGCACGTTACAAGAAGAACTCTAAAAAAGTTTCAAGAAGACCTCTAAAAATGTATATGTTGCAAAAGAAAATTATTTCAAGTAATAGATCTAGATTAAGGTTTCGTAACTTGGATTGGCCGAATAATTTCATTTTATTATATATATTAATACACACACAACACAAAGAGAGAGGGAAAAAATACAGCTATAACCACTTATTTCTAGTCTTCAGACCGACGATCTGGGTTCCACCTCTAATATTTTGGCGATCCTGGTCGCGTATTGCCAAAGGCGTCACTGATTCAGAGCAGAAAAGAAATCAGTTGCTCTGAGTAGCTCACGCTTTTGTATGTGCTATAGTTACGCATAACGTAACAAAACCGTCATCAGTTCAGACACAATAGATTTATTTTTGTTTCTTTTTAACACCACGATTCAAAGATACAAAATTTATAAAAAAAAAATATTTATTCAGGAATATTTTGCACATATAAATAATATAATAAACTATTTAATGAATTTTTGCATTAGATCTATTATTTTCAATATTCTCTGCTAAACAATGTTTTCTTTTCTCTTTCTTCGTTGGTCCACCAGACTGAATTCGTCGTCCTGTTTTTGAAATTCCTCTATTTACTCTTCGACTAACAGATGTGGGTTGAACCTTTATCTTCTTGCTTCTTTTAAAAGATGACTTCTCAGCAATATATGTTGCAATTTGTGCTTGCGTTTTCAATATTGTTGTCAGTTTTACTATTTGAGACGTGAATTCTGGCGAATATGAGTTGAGGTAGTGTCGCATATTCTTAAGTATTCATCCCTCATTTTTTTCACTTCCTCCATGTGTCGCTGTTTTGAATCTTCTATTGATATATGTTGTGGAAGAGATTCAAATTCTGTTTCGTCAACAGTAATATAAAATGAGTGCTTTGGTTGTGTGTTTGCGAGATTGATATTTAAATCTGATGTAATCATATTATCATAAAAATCTTCTTGCATGTTATTTCCAAGTGCCAATTTAGCAATATTTCTTTTATCCATTTCCGTTAAAACTGGTGACGTGTGGAATGCACACTGATATTTTTCTTCCACGGCGCATAAATGTTTACAATATTTGCCGCTTTTAGATTCAGAGCAGAAAGATCTTAATCTTTGGAAATAAGAAAGATCTTTGGCAAGATGGAAAGATCGTGTTCTTAGTACGTCCTGGTCCGTACCAAGAACATGAAAAATATCCATAAGCATGATTTAACCCAAGTTTGAACTCTAAAATTATTAATTGAAAAGAGAATTAATTTCAAAGAGAAACACACGTTTCCTTCATTGATTATTAAAAAGCGTTTGATAAAATAAACAGACAAGAATTTCTTAAAATATTAACCTATCTAAATAGACCAAACCAGCTCTTGTCGCCTATTCGAGAAATATATAAACGGAATAAAATAGCACTCAAATTATAACAAATATCACAAGATGAGTACGGCAAGGCTGTACCCTATCACCTCTTCTTTTTAAATAACAATCTGGAAACAGCAGAACCGATTTGGTACGTAAATAAACTCATAAATAAAAATAGATGCACTATCATTTGCAGATGATCAAATTGTTTTAGTTACATCAGAAGATGATTTACAAAGATTAGTTGTTATTGTATGGGGTTCCCCCAGTTTTCGTCCACCATTCTTTAGGCGTCCTCCTAATGAGGGATTTTAGTATGTATTTTTATGACTAGATCCGTGTGTGTTCATGGGCCGGTTTGCCTGTTTAACTCGACTTCAAAAAAAAAAAAAAAAAAAAAAAAAAATCAGCTAACGCCTTTTTGTTCCCGTATAGGGAGCGATGCCGTTTTTTAGCCCTATCTAACTTTTGGAGACTGAGTGGGCAGTTCAATCTGCACTGGTAGCCAATCAGAGATAAGGCTATCACTAATTAATCGTGATTAATTAGTGAAGGCCCAAGGCTATCACTAATTAATCGGCACGTAGTGAAGAAGGCGCTAGTAAGTGCCGCCATCTGGTGGTCCTTAACACAATATTTTTAATATCTGAAAATAGTGTGGGTTCGAAGGCCGATTTTCTTGAGTTTACGGGACGGAAAACCCGCTAGCCAAAGATCGACTAACTCTGGAACCGGTTGAGAAAAGGATTAGAAAAAGTTTCTCTAGCAGGCGACTAGATTCGAACGCCTTTCGTCGTGCGGCCAAGTGCTGTAGAGTGCAAACGCCACACTTCTACTGAGTTTATTTGTATCAACAACAGCAGCTGTGTACATTTAAAAAAAAAAAAAATATATATATATATATATATATATATATATATATATATATATATATATATATATATATACACACAGCTACTTACAATTTGTACATAGGCTGCTAATTCTATTAGGCGTTTTCATTTACTCGTTACAATATACTTATGACACCTGTTTTACAATCACTGTTTAAATAAGATACAACATGTCACATGCTCAATTTCTATTTTCCTTATTGTCCTATTAAATTGTTTGAGCTGTTATTTTGTTGGTATATATTACATAGTGATTTCAGTCTATTTATAAGTTCCATTATCAGATCAGTCTATTCACGTTTATATATACATATATACAGTATGTTAGCATTGACATTTTCCATATGTACAATTCGTTATACATATATCTTTGTTCACATATTTTGGATGATTATTTTATTAACTTAATGTAAATGCATATATTTTGGTAGCATCTCTATACCTCATGCAGATTTTTTTTTTTTGTAGGCACTCTTATTTTTTACAAAATGAATTCCATATTGCTTTAACATTATATTGTTTGCTTAACTTAAGAGGTAAATCTGTAATTTCTCATATACAAAAGTTTTCTGAGTTGCAGAATTAGTTACAGGTCTATAAATGGATAACATATCCTATTAACATTTTGGGTTATTATCATGTTATGAACTTATGTTATCTGCATTTCTTACAATTGACATTTCCACCATCCTTGTGTCTGTATATACAATAATATATACATATTTCTGGTAATATATCTTAATCTACATATTTATTACTCGAATAGTATTGACTTATCTTAAGGAGTAATTGCTATTTACATTTCCATTTTTTCTTTTTTTTTCCTTACACAATTATATATGCATATATATAACATTCTTATCCCTTATATATAGGCGTACCTATATATTATTATTAATATTTTTATTATTTTTTAAAACTTTTATTTATTTATTTATTTTAATTATTTATATATATATATATATTTTTCAATTTATTTATTTTTATTTATTTATTTTTTTATTAGATTTGATATCTTGTCATTATTCCTCTCATTGTGGCGAATGGGCCTACGTTAACAGCACCTTTGTCTGGGATTATGCTTTTTGTTCAGATAGTGGGTTATCACTAACTGTTTACCACTAACTACGGGGGTTCCATTATCGGTATAAGTTTTATTTTTCCTTCTTCTTCTCTTCTTCAATTAGGCCGAGTTTCCTCCATTGCTGTGTTGTTATGCTTTTGGTTTGTGTAGTGTTTAATTTCCTTTAGATAATTTCCTTTAAATAATTGTTAATTTTTGCTAGTATGTCTGGTCTGGTGTCTCTTCCGTGTATTTTGTCACATCTGTGGGACCATATTGTATACATTGTTATTATTATGATTATTAGTTCTGTTTTTTTTTTTTCATTTTTTGGTCTTCCAACCAAAATAATGTGTTTTCAGAGAATGGTTGTGTCTTATGTAGGAATTTCTGTATGGTGTTCCATACTGCGGACGTTTTGCTACAGAACATCATAATATGATATATTGTTTCTGGGTCGGGACAGAAATGACACTTCGCTGGGCCTTGTAATAGAATTTTTTTTGCTACACACCACATTTTTGTGGGGAGACAGGCATGATGTACTTTATAGAAGAATGTTTTGTATTTTGGTGATATTGGAAGTCGGAAAACTTTGCTAAGCACCGGACTTAGCCTTTTCTTATTTCCCTGTGTTGGGGAGGTGGGAATGTCACTTGACTTAATGTTTTATATAGTTTTCTTGGTTTGATTGTCAGTAAGGTTTCGGTATCTGAGTGTTTCATTATATATGTATACCCTTCGGCTATTTCTTTGAACATTTTCGGGCTTGGTTTTTTTATATCTGGAAGTGAGCTTATAAACCTATGCGGCAAGCATTTTTGTAAGAATGTTGCCGCATAGGCGTGATAGGTTTTTGTGTGTGCTCGGGCTGCTGTTATTGCCCTGCCGATGAGAGTTTTCAGATGGATGTTTAGCAATGCTAAACCTCCAGCTTCAACTTCATGGAAGAGTGTTGATCTGCGCATGAGTTCATACTGAGAGCCCCAGATGTATGTAGCGCAGAACCTGTGTATTTTTTCGGCCCACCTTCCGTGATACGGGGTGTTGTGTATCTTGTACCACAGGCGAGATGTTAGGTAGATGTTGCAAACCCGGGCCCTTCCTCTGGCGGACAGCTGTCTAGGGCGCATTGCATTAATTTTCTTCTTTATGCCGGTCATGGAGTTCTTTCCACTGTGCTTCGTGTGATTCTGAGCTTCCGATGTTGATGCCCAGAACCAGTATGTAATTATTCACATGTATTCTTGAAGGAATCCTTGGTTGGTTTTCCCACTTTCCAATTATTTTGCAGTGGGATTTTGCCAGATTCACATTCAGTGCTGAGGCTTTGCTCAAGTCTTTTATTATTTTGAGTGTTGTCCAAGGATATTTGTGTTCCTAGTGTTAAAGTGACGTCATCAGCACATGCCAAAATTTTGGCGTCACTTTCTCCGTGTATATGTGTTCCTTTGATATTGTTGTTTGTGTTAATGGCTATAATGAGCGGAACATTTTATTGGGAGAGGCTGCGAGATTTTTATTAATGATCAGCCTACTTTCCGTTTCTGTACAAAAGCTTAATCGTTTCTTTCAGTTTACTCCAACTCCTATTCGGTCTAGTGTTTCAAACCGGTATTGGTGGCTAACTGTGTCAAATGCCTTTTGAATATCTAGCCCATTACAATACATGGATTTTCTGTGAGGCTGTAATAATCGCAAATGCATTGGAGGTGCATTATTGTGTCAAGAATATTTCTTCCTTTCACTGCACATGATTGTGCTGGTGAGATAAGTTTATGGAGGTGCTTTTGTATTCGGTTTGTAAGTATTTTAGATATTATTTTGTAATCAGTATTCAGTAGGGTTATGCCTCTACAGTTTTTTATGTCTTGTAACTTCTGTTGATCCCCAACCTTTGGTAGTAGTACAATGTGTCCTGTGTTGAATTTTGCTGGCGTTGTCTGTGTTGTAATCATCGTGTTGATCATTTTAATAAAAATATGTTCAAATTTTGGGAAGTATTCTTTATAGAATTCGCCTGTTAGTCCATCTTCACCTAGTGATTTGTTATCCGGGAGCTGTTTCACTATAAGACGGCATTCTGCTAAGGTGATTGGTGCGTCGATCTCCTCAGCCTCCTGCTGGGTGATTTTGGGGAGGAGTGATAGGAATCTTTCTCTTTCTTTCTGACTGCTGGGTTTTTCTTGAAATAGTGAAGAAAAGTATTTTTGAACACCACGAATTATTTCGAGGCTTTTCTACTGAGCTACACAGGCTTTCTTTAACCCGAGTTTCCAAATGAAAAACTCTCTAGCCCCGTATGAGACCGGCTAACTCACCTTTAGTCGAAAGATACCAGATAAAGGTTTCTTGTGTCATAAACGGGAATCGAACCCAGGTCTTTCCGACCAAAGGGCTTCATCTATGTCGACTGAGCTGCTGAGGCTCTACAAAGATCAGTAAAATGATTAAATGTAATTTCATAACATTATAATATGGTGATATCTAAAGTAGAGAGAAAAATAATGGCTTCAAATGAGAAAACTCCAATAAGAAATAAAATGCTTAATAAAATATTAGAGCAAATAAATATAAATGTACTTTTATATTTATTTGACGTCATATGACGATGAAAAAAGATACAGATGTTAAAATATCAAATGTTAAAGTGAACGGCATAATAAATAATATATTTAAACCATCTCTGATGCAAAACACACACCAGAATCAGACTATATAAACGTTCTGACGAAACCAACTTTATTATATTATATGGAAGGGAAACATGCACTATGAAAAAGAAGAATGAAAAACGGATTCGAAAAAGCAGAAATGAAATTTCTCAGAAAACAGCTGGATATACTAAGCGAGACCATAAAACAAATGAAGAAATTTTACAATCCCTAAATATAAAACCAATTAACCACTATATAAGTAAATATAAACAAAAATGGTTAGAACATCTAAATGGAATGGACAATAGCAAATTGCCAAAAATATTATACGGATACGTCATACTCCTCTTGATATGTCTTTTTATTCTTTGTTCTAATATGACTGCTATTCTATTTGCTGTGTATATTTCCTGAATAAGCTGTAAGAACTATTTCAATATATTTAGACTGTGTAGCTTAGTGGATGTGGCGTTTGCATACCACGGCGCTTGGCCGCACGAAGGAAGACTTGGTTTCGAGTCTAGTCGGCGACTAGAGGAAATTTTTCTAAGCCTTTTTTCGACCGGTTCCCGAGTTAGTCGATCTCTGGCACGGGCAAGCGGGTTTTTCCTCTGGAAACTCGGGTTTTTCGTCCTGTAAACTCAAGAAAATCGACCGTAGAACCCACATTATTTCAGACATTAAATATATTGTGTTAGGGTTAGGGACCACGAGATGGTGGCACATTTGAGCGGTCTCTCTTCACTGTGTACCGCTTAATTAGTGATAGCCTTGGGCCATCTATCTCTGATTGGTACCAGTGGAGATTGAACTGCTCACTCAGTCTCCCAAAGTTAGATAGGGCTAAATGGCCTCGCCTACTCCCCGTATATGGGAATAAAAAGGCGTTAGCTGATTTTTTTTTTTTTTTAATAAAATAAATGAAAAAAATAATTGAAAGACAAAGAAAGCGCTGTCGTGAGACTGGAATAGGCCACTTGGTCTAAAATCCATGATAGGAAGATTAACTTAGAATTTTCATCATGCCGTTCAGAGAAGATGCTTTATCACTTTTCATTGTGTTCTTACACTCGCTCCATTAGTTATTTTTTATGCTTATTTGCTTCATCGGCTTTATCGAACAGTTCGAAAACAGATAAACCGATTTTGATAATGAAGACTTTGAAGAAAAATTGTCGAAAAATTATTTCTTTTTAGAATGCTGTAATAATAACTGCCACTTTTCATTACTAAAAATACATTTCTCGTTATGCTCATGAGTAGACAATGAAATTCATGAGAATGTTATTCGAACCCTGTAAAGATATTCTTGCACTAATTGGAGGTGTCATATAATGACAATAATAATAATAATAATCTTGCGTTATGTTTATGGAGTTATAAAGCACATAAACGCGCCTGCGTTATCGTATTGTGCGTACGTTTCCGAACTGATTTTTAATAATCCCAAAAATAAAGTCTCCACTACCTGTCTTAAAGTAGAGCTCAGAATGTGTTCCAGTGCATAGTTATTTGAAACTTATTGGCAGACTATTGCTGCCATCTGCCGACAAGGAAAATAAGTTATTAAAATAAATGAAATTTACTCCTTTCCCCCCCCCCCTCAATTTTTCAATTCATTTATTTTTTCACGTGTGAGATTGACTAAACTTTATAGAAAAATGCTATAATGCCTGCTTCTATGCATACTTATATCATATATAATATTTAATCCATCATACCGATATACCGTATAATGTTCAAGTGATTTAAAAACAAACAAAATATCATCTTAGTAGAACTGTAATACTATGCAGAATACTCATCAGTCTCTTCCGTTAAAAAAGTGAGTTTGGCCAAATTTTGTTAATAATCTCAAAAATAAGGGATTATTTGAATATTAGGCGTCAAGAGTTGGTAAGAAATATTCGTCGTTATATCGCTGCACCAACTTTCAAGAGTTCTTACTCGATGTCTGATGATTGAACTGTTTAGTTATTTTATATTTTTATTATATAAACTGACATTAAAAATCATTTTGAATAGAATGATGATCGTAACCTTCTTGTTGATTGAAAAAGTTCAAAACAGCGATTGTTAGTCAAGTGAGAGGGAAAAAAAAAACTGATGATGAAATATTCAAATTCAAAGATAATAGTGATGAGGTTACTATCTCATCATTTCATCTGACGGTTTGACCTTACGATATATAGTGATTCGTAATGTTTCGGTTGAGTTCGTTGAGTCCGCTCTGTCTGCCGTGTTATTCACCAGTAAGTTGTTTAGTCACTGATCTACTGTTGATGCGAGGTGATAATAAATTGTTACATAATTGAAAGCGGAGAGGGGGGGGGAACGAAGTGATGAAAATATTAACTCCAGCAGCGGTCATGCTGTTAGCGATAAGAAGTTGATGTCGCATATACAACAGTAGTAGTGTAGTGATCAGATCAAGATAAGATAAGGAATCGTGACGTGATTGGTTGATAAGAAGATGGCGTCATTGTGTGTGTGTGACGTCATGAGTTTGGAATTTCCCTGTAGGCATATGTTTCAATGGCTTTAGTTCTTGTGTTTTGGTTCGCATATGGAATTATGGGTGATGGTAAAGATAAGGATTCGTGTCGTGATTGGTGGTGCACTTCTGACCAGATCAAGATAAGATAAGGAATCGTGTCGTGGGAGTGTGTTGTTTTCAGATGTAGATTAGTGACGTCATTTGTTGTTGTAAATAAGTGACGTTATTGTTTTGAATGGGAAAGGAAGATATTAGTGGATAAGCATTCGTGTCGTGATTGGTGGGACACTATGAACCAAATAGGGGTAGGGTGAAAGGGGAAGCGATGTCATATGTAAGTGTTTGAGAAACATCCAATTGTGCGAAAATGATACCTTTTGAACAATACTGCAACTCATATATTACAGGATGTGATTAATACAAACAGTTCCATAGTGTGATAGAGGTCGAAAAGTAAGACTGGAAATTAAAGAGTCATCTCCAAGAAAACGAACGGAACCAAACGGGTGGAAATCTAAATGATGTAGTCAACTATGTTTTCTGTTTATTTACAGAAATATTGTTCTGTGTGAGCGTTTGTGTTGTGCTGTGGATATAAAATTCAACTATTTTGGAATATTCGCATTTAGAAGAGCCATTCTGGAAAGACTAAGTAATTTAAATTATCATTAGAATTTCTAGAAAGAATTCTGATAGTCTTCTTTAGAATATGAATATAGAATATAATATGTGAGCTATGGAAAAAAGTTTGTGTTTGAGGGACACCAGTATATAATTAAATTATTCAGAAAAGCCTAAACGCTGGTGCCACTGGATTGTACTATACTCTAAGATTTGCCATAGTCTTTAGGATGCAGGACATATATGGCGCAGAGGGTGAAGCTTAACGCTTTTCATATTCCCTGTTGTCTGTTTCGGGAGCAGTGATGGGAGAAATTTCTGAGCTATTTTAGCTCGCCCTGAGTGGGCAGAAGTGGTTATTCGTCGTTGGGTGTTAGGATGGCTTTCGGTCTTTTATGTTTCCAGTGGTCATTACCGTCATAGTTTCTGGCTTGCTGTATTAGTTGGTTTGGGTGCGTAGATGTCTTCATAAAGAATTTCTCTGCTAGGGAGTGTAGTAGTGGAGAGATGTAGGGGATATTTATGTCCCGGTGGATCTGGGCATTCCTGATAAACCACGGGGCATCCAGAATCATTCGCAGGCATTTGTTCTGTAGTCTTTGTAGCTTGAGGATGTTTGTCTTGGAGGTATGGCTCCAAGAAATTAAAGGTTATATGACTGTGGGACGGATCACTGTCTTGTACAGTAGTATTTTATTTCCTGAGCTTAGTTTGCTGTGTCTGTTGATCAAGGGGTATAGCTGGGCAATAACTTTTGAAGCTTTGGTGCATATGCTCTTGATGTGGCTGTTGAAGCATAATCGCTTATCGAGAAGTATTCCTAGGTCTTTTGCTTCAGTTTTCCAGGGAATTTTAGAGTTAAACAGGGTGATGTCTCCTTTGGGGGATGCTCGTCTTCTTGTGAAGAGTGTCGTACTTTTCTGGGGGTTTAATTGTAGTCGCCAGTCTTTAAACCATTTTTCTAGATTCAGGATGGCATCTTGTAGTTTTTTGGTGACGAGAAGTGGTTGACGATATCTGGCTAGAATAGCCGTGTCATCAGCATAAAGGGCGATGGTGGATGTGAGAGGATTTTGAGGAATGTCTGCCATATAGATGTTGAACAGGATCGGGGCTAGCAGTGATCCTTGAGGAACTCCAGCGAGGATTTTCTGTTGGGTTGAGACTGTTTCATTGATTTTGACTTGCATCCTCCTGTTGGAGAGGTATGATTTGATCAGGTGTATCATGTTTAGTGGAAGGTTAGCGATGATAAGTTTGTAGAGGAGGCCTTGGTGCCAGATCTTATCGAAGGCCTTTGAGATATCTAGGAAGACAGCTCCAGTGTGTTGATTCCAATTGAATCCTGTGGTGATGTATTCTACCAGTCTATGGATTTGATGGATGGTGCTGTGATTTTGACGGAAGCCGAATTGTTCTTCTGGAATGATATTTAGTTGGTTGACATGATCTTGGAGTCTGATGAGGATGATTTTCTCAGCTATTTTCCCTAAATTGGATAGCAGGCTGATGGGACGGTAATTTTCAGGTAGGTGTGGGTCTTTGCCTGGTTTGTGAATTGGAATGATGTCAGCTATTTTCCATGACTGGGGGAAGTGCTGCCATTTGAGGATGGAGTTTATGATGTTTGCCAGATGTGCTATGGCTTTGCGTGGTAGTGCCTTGATGACTTGGTTAATGATGCCATCAGGACCTGGGCCTTTTTTGATCTTGAGATGGTTGATGATGCCGATTATTTCGGTAGGTGAGGTAGGCATTATAGGACTTGGATTGACATCGGGACGATTTACTGTGAACCTGACTTTACGATGGATCTTGTATACGTGGCTGATGTTTAGGTTCTCATATGCAGGACTGCATTGTTTCTCTAGGTTTCTTGCTATGGCTTCGGTTTTGTCAGCATCTGTGTATGCAAGGTGCTGTTCTGCTTGCAGAGGGGGGGGGGAGGGATTTGTGCTTGATCCTGAGGTTGTCTAGGAATTTCCATATAGAATGATCTGCTGTGGAGATGGAGGTGAGCTTGTTGTCCCATTGTTGGTTCCTGTGGTTCTGGAGAGCTTCTCGGACAGATTTGTTTAATCTGTTGAGGGCTGTTTTGTCCTGGGGAGCACAAGTGTTGTGATATCTTTTTCTTTGTCTGTTTTTTTCCCTTATTAAGTCCATGATTTCTTCCGGGAGACGATTTTGTTTGTGGGTAATCGTGGATACTGTGGCTGCTGTTATTGCTTTATTGATTTGATTGGTGAGGTTCTTTATTGCCGTATCTATTTCTTCCTTGGCTTTTATATGGGGACCGGACCAGTGTGTTCTGGTAGCACTTTCTTAAGTTTCTCCCAGATGATGGAGGTTTGGTCGGGGAGGTGACTGATCTTTGTTCCCTAAGTGAAGTAGTGATTGTGGTCTGATGATAATTCGTTCAGTGCTTGAATGCTGTGCTGGTATTTGATGTTGTGTAGAATGGCGATGTCTAGGATGTCGGCTGTGCCAGTTGGGCTGTGGTGGGTTGGTTCAGTGGGTCCTGTTACGACAGTGTTGTTTAATCCTGTGTAGCTGAAGAGGATACGGCCATTTTTATTTGTGGTTCTGCTGTTCCAGGAGGGATGTTTGAAGTTTAAGTCCCCAGCGACGATGATGGATTCATTTGTGCCTAGTACAGCATCCAAGTCAGAAAATAGCAGGGTGGTCTTAGCAGGAGAGTTGTAGGTGGCGTAGATTTTATGTCTTCCAGTTGAATTTGTGTGGATTTCGACACGGGTGAGTTCTAGGTTGGGAGAGGTGAGTATTCCATTGTGCCTGATGCAGTTCCTGATAAATATGTCTGTACCACCACCTCTGTAGTCCAGTCGGTCGTTTTTATATAGTGTGTAGCTCAGTTTTGGATTGTCTGCAGGTCTTAGATGAGTTTCATTAATTAGGATGATGTCAGGGTTGTATCTGAGAGAATTCTTGAAGTTCCAGAGTCTTGTTTTTTAGGCCATTGGCGTTCCAAGCGGCGATCTGTAGTGAGTCTGGGAGTAATCTAGTTTTATTCATTAACAAGCATTGATAATATGGTTTGAGTTTCTTTTAGAAATCTTTTTGTGTAGTTTGGTGAAGGGTTTGACTTACTGAAGTCTTGAAGCATGTTTGCCAATGAGGCTGTGATGACTGTTGTCATGTTTGGAAGAATTTTGTCCTGCTGGATATATTTGGATGAGCGGGCTACTTCGGCGTATATCCCGCTTCGACGGTGGCTTTCCAGACTGTTGGTATTTTCCACTTGTGAGAGCTGGTATTTTGTTGTCTTTTGTTGGGTGTCAGGCAACTGGGAAGCCATCAACTCAGGTGCCTGTGGGCAGGGTTCAGAGATCTGTTTCCTTTTGTTGTCTGTTTTATTTTTAGGGTAGTGACTGCAGCCTCTGTAGTTTGCTGGGTGGGGCCCCCGCAGTTCGCTGGTGAGGTCCTGGGTTTTGAACAGGTTGCTGTGGGGTGATTTTGCCCACATTTGAGGCATTTGTAGTCTGCTCTGCAGAGTTTCTGTGCGTGTCCGTACTTCTGACATCTGTAGCACTGGCCTGACGAGGCTCTTTTTCTTAGTGGTTCTGTTGTGATTTTCAGACCACAGATCGTTGTTAAGTTGTATATGTTCTTGTGTGTGTTAGGTATCTCAACGAGTACTAGGGGCATTGGACTCTTGTTAGCCCATAGCATTCTGCTAACCTTGACAGGTAGGAGATCGTGGAGGCAGAAGTCTTCAGTAATTTCATCTGTGCAGATGTTTTCTGTTACTCCCCTGAGTACAACTTTTAGGTTTTTCTCCGACTTCAGTAAGTATGATATTTAATATTTGACTCATCCATGGTTTTTGTGAGGAGTCTGTAGTCGCCTACTGTGGTAGGCTGGATTTTAACTCCGTCGTCTACGTTTTTTGCCCATGAATAGGCAATTTTGTGCTTTTGCATAATAGGCCTAAGGGCCGTCCAACGTTCTTTTTCCCGTAGAACAATTGGGGAAACTTTTTTGTTGTTGGGTGTGGGGAGGTCAGTGTTGGGGTATCTCCTTCCATCCCCTCGTTTATCTGAGTCTCCGCTGTTTTACGTTTTTTCCGTGCATGGGTTTCTGTATCATGTTTTGGAGTGGGAGCAGAGATTATCAGGTTCATCTTCCCTTCTTCCCCTGATGTTGAGTTGTCCTCTTCTGTGGAGTCGCTGTTGCTGAATATAGGTTTAGAAACCCTGGCCACTCTACCTCATTCTTCAACAGTTTTTTGAGGAGGTCGAGTGCTAACTTCTTATCCAACGATTGGATAAAGTCATCGGGACTTAAACTGGTCATGTTTAAAATATTCAAATATATGCTTGCCTGAGCTGGATCTCAAAGATTTCCATATAGCGTATAAACACAAAATATAACACACTAAAGGACCGCGAGACCGCAATCACTAATTAACAACACAATCATCAGCTACTTGTTTACCTTCGCTTTCCGCTTATATCAAAAATCTGAATCAACACTCCGTATTATTCATAACAACTATTTAAATCACTGATCACATATATAAACACTTGGCAACCGCCATTACGCCCCCAATAGTCTTTAGAATATGAATATAGAATAAAATATGTATAAGCTATGGGGAAAAAAGGTGTTGGAATATTTGCATTTTTAAGAGCCATTCTGGAAGGACTGAGCAATTTAAATTATCATTAGAATTTCTAGAAAGAATTCCCATAGTCTTTAGAATATGAATATAGAATAAAATATGTATGAGCTATGTAAAAAAAAAAGTGTGTGTTTGAGGGACACCACCATATAATTAAATTATTCAGAAAAGCCTAAACGCTCCCACCACTAGACTCTACTCTAAGAATTCCCACCGTTTCACAGGAAAGAAATACTCCAAAATGAATTGGAAAATTAGTACAGCCATCTATAGTCAACCAAAGACAAAACATGACGACAATGACATGTGTGTCACCCTGGGGAAATTCCAAGATATCTTATCTCAAAAACATCGCCCACAATTCCATAGGCAAACCAAAACACTATGTGATATCACAGAGACATGTTCCCCAGAAATTTCCAAACACAAAATGTCATGATTCCTTATCTCTAAACATCACGCAAACACAATTCAATAATGCGAACCAAACACACAATTCAATAATGCGAACCAAACACACTACATGATGTCCCTGACAGATGAGGGGCCCCCAGCAAAATTCCAAACATTTCCTAACTTTATCTTATCACTGTCCATTACCCATAATACTATATGCAAACCATTTACTTATCTACAACTCATAACAACACACATCCAGGACACTGACATCGCTTATCCTTTCACCGTACCCCTATTTGGTTCATAGTATCCCACCAATCACGACACGAATGCTTATCCACCAATATCTTCCTTTTCCATTCAAAACAATAATGTCACTTATTTACAACTAACAATTATGTCATTTGTTTACAACTAACAAATTACGTCACTTATATTCATCTGATAACAACACATCCACGTCACGATTCCTTATCTTATCTTGATCTGGTCAGAAGTGTCCCACCAATCACGACACGATTCCTTATCCACTAATATATCTTCCTTTCCATTCAAAACAATAACGTCACTTATTTACAACTAACAGATTATGTCACTTATCTACATCTGAAAACAACACACCCACGACATGATTCCTTATCTTATCTTGATCTGGTCAGAAGTGCACCATCAATCGCGACACGAATCCTTATCTTTACCATCACCCATAATTCCATACGCGAACCAAAACACAAGAACCGAAGCCATTGACACATATGCTCACAGGGAAATTCCAAACATTCCAAAGTGATGACGTCACACACACAATGACGTCATCTTCTTATCAACCAATCACGTCACGATTCCTTATCTTATCTTGATCTTGATCTGGTCAAAAGTGACTACACTACTACTAACGCAAAATGCTAAAACATTTGTGTTTGATGTAGTTTTATATATATAAACGTTTTAAATGTAATTTGTAGTTCCCAATTTGTAACTGATTCGTTACTGTACTATTATTTGTATTTAATTAGAAAAGTAACCCCCCACCCATAGGTCATGTCAGATATTGGATAGTATAGGAGATTGTGGCAACTATCGCTCACAATAAAAGAAAGATGGTCATAATGTAGAATGATCGAAATGCCATCTCCATGATAGAATAAGTTAATAGCGTTTAACGTGTTTATTAAGTGCCGAAAGACATCACTGTTATTCAGCTGATCGTTTCTCTGAGGCTTATTCATGACCTCAGTAGACCTTGCAACTGGGTTGACATCACAGTCAATCCGAGGTTGAAAACTAGTTTATCCATACTGCTGTTATGGATTTAAAATAACACTGATATGAATCTCCACAGTAAACGCTTTCCTTAGACTATTGAATCTTCTAAAGTAAAAGTTGTTGAACATGAATTATGATGACCTGTATGAGTATGAGTTGCCTCTGATCTCTCTCATTACTGAAGAAGTCTTTTTCCCCCAAGGTAACCCAGTTCATATTGGGAGAGTGCATATACAGTATTGTATGTATGAATGAATTAAAGAAATCACAAACGTGCATGCCGAAGGTAAGATTCGAACCCACAACCTTTTGGCTGGAGAACGGATGTCCTACCAGGTCGACATAGGGGTCTGTAACGTACCATAAAGGATTCTCTGATGTATTAAAAATAAATAAATAAATAAGAATAGCATCGTGTTTGTATTGATAACATCGCTTTCGTGTACGAAGCGTTTATTAATGAGACTGTTTCGCTTTCACTCCGCACCCCCCCCCCCCGCTTCTGCTTCTCAAATGACCAAATAGTTTGTCAGCATTGGTATTTTAGTATCACTTTGCAAAATGAAAGGTTGATGACACACAGCGCGTACCCAGCACGCGTTTGTTAAAACTGCGGTGGATATCAAGATGCGATGCTTGACAATGTGATCATCATTATTTTAATCCATTGACTTATGCATGAAACATCCACCTAACTATGCACTTTAGGATAGGAAAATGTGCCTCTGTCATTAGCGTTTTTTTTTCTTTTTTATGCGTCATTCGCATATCTACTACACGGCCGACTAAATGGGAATAATATGCAAGTTGTAGTCGTTTATTTAAGAGGTGGGTATGGTCGTTTGGATAAAATTCTCATTTTCCTCTACACTTCCACTGATGTGTTTTGTAAAGCTAAATGTCTGTCCAGAACTTTGAAAATAAAAATTATTCTCATATCAGCATGTCTTTGTTATACGTTTGCTGCAGTTTTCTAATAGCAGGATGAAGTAAATATTTCTTTGATACTGTTGGGTAAACGAGCTGGATTGTTTTGGCGATATTCAAAAACCGACAGTCGCATTGGTAACGCAGATAATCTTCCCTGTAGCAGTATTAAAATAGTACAAAACAACTAACAAATGTTTTTAAATTTAAATTATTTTAATGGAGAATTTTTATTCATAAATTTAATTAAACTTGAGGGTTCTTTACCAAAACATAAATATTTCCTAGCAAGTAAAAAAAATAAATAAATAAATAAATAAATATAAAAAAAAAAAAAAAAAATATATATATATATATATATATATATATATATATATATATAAAGGAAATTCTTCATACAGAACACCAAGCTGATTATTCAAATTTATTTTTATTCGTTGATTGTTTCTTTCTTAGAAATGTAGTCTTGACGTCTGTTGACGAAATAGCATACTAATCGGAATTTTAAAAACGTCTTCACAATTATAAATGCCGGCCTGGTTGGCCGAGTGGTTAGTATATCCGCTCTCCAGCCAAAAGACTGCGGGTTCGAACCCCATCATGGAGATGGATGTGAAAATACTAGTGGTGGTGATGGGCGGTAGGTGGCGTTGGTGTAGATGATGATGGTTCGTTGTAGTTGGTGGATTGAGTGGTGGAGACAGAGAATTGTAAAGTAGGTGCCCTCCCTCCATGAGCCCTTGGGCTCCCTGGAAGTGTCACGTAAATAATAATAATAAATATGTTTTCCAATGATAACATGCTTGCTTTAGATTGCACGAAAGTTTATATTGACAAGGGAAATTCGATCTGCTTTACCTAAAGTCTTAATTCTTTTGAAATAAACTTATTAAAAACAACAACAAAAAAGGCACTTCTAAATATCTTCTTTATTGAACGCCAAGAATTTACCGAAAAAGGGTTGAAGATTAAGGTAAAGGAGATAGGTGTATCTAATAAATTATTGAATATCATGGAAGTGTCTAAAGCGGAACAGATGGCTCCCTATTCTCTCCAGCCTAGTGCACATACAGTCTTTCTCCGGTCGCCATATTCATCAAACATCAACACATCACCTTTTCCAGAAACTGATATTAATTGCCTACCATCAAAAGCCCATATTGTCCGTTATTCCGATGAATAACGGACCATATGAAATTTCCACACTAAACCAACCACTTTTTTTAATGGTTACAACCCGAAATTTGTTGAAAAAAAAAAATCGCCAGCCATTTTTCTCCTAATTTTATAAGAGATGACATTTAAACTTGTTAATCGAACCAGCTCTTTGTTTCCATCGCCAAAGGACAAAGTACAATCTTTACTGCTACCTAGAGTCTGTTTAACTCCATATAAATGCCTTGTTGAACATGGATTCATCAATACTAGCATATGCAATAACGCTAAATTTCTGCTCAGAAATACCCACAAATTTAAACACCTTTTCAGAGAAAGTGCTATGATCCTGCCCTGTTCATACTTCGACCTCCATGATACTTGTCTGTGCTCATATTTAGAAAATTATCATCATCAATTATTGTATTTCTTAATTTTTTTAAAAGAAATACAGTATAATTACATACATCTATGTCATCATATCATAAGAGCATTATGATCTTGACTTTCTTACGAACTGCACATGAAAAAAAAAGATAGCATTCTTCATGAGCTTACGTTGTTGTTTTTGAATTTCTCATTATATATTCTCTTGCACTGATGATGGTTTAAGATATTTAAACTGAAATATGTATATAATTAATTAGCGTTTATTAAATATTTCTTCACTGTCTTCACCTGTATTTCACGAATACTTGTAATCTAATATAGGTTTTGTTTAAAACACACAATTCTCGTCATAATGAAAGGAATCTGTTTTTGTTTAATTAAAGGTGGATTAGGCAATATCATACGGGAGTAGAAGGGTTTTTTCTCCCTGAAATTCGGATTTTTCATTCCGCCTACAGAAATATCTGCCATGAAAATACCCACAGTTTATAAAATGCACTACTAATGGTGGTGGTGGGCAGTTGATGGCAGTGATGTCGTGCTGCTGAATGATTATGTAAGGGATATGGTGAGTTGTAGTGTATCTTCTCCTACGATGAGTCCTTCGAGGTGTCACGTAATAATAATAATATAAAAATTCCTCTCTTCGACTAAAATCGAAATGATAATGGTGTTTCCTTGGCGACCCAACGCCACTTATGTTTACACTGTCACAGTCCAATAGGTATTTATTATATTGGTTCTTTTCTTTAAATTTTGCAAAAATCATTTTATATGATTGCTATTCATTTCCTACTATGCTGTTTCGATCTCCAACAATGATATTTCGTACTTCTTTGTCACCTGTCTTCTCTAATGACTCGAAAAACTTCTGCACTTCTTACTTATTATAACCTTCTGCAGAACCATAGCCTCATTGTCCAGTTTTCTATTTTGATGTTTGCCCATACTACTCGGCTTGAAATTGCTAGCCATTCAATTAGATTATATTCGTCTTTAGTGAATAATCACTAAAACTTAGATTGACGTGGTTGTTCTTTAATTTATCTCTCTGTATTACTTCATTTATATTGAGTTTTTTTTTTTTTTAGACGATGGCCAATTCTGCTTATGTTGAGTTTGAATTTGAATATGCTTAATATTATGGTTTTGATTATGAATATAAATATGTTTCATGAATATCATATAGATGGCCTGACGGTTAGAGCATTCGTTGTTCGGCTAGAGGACTACAGATTAAAATCCCAATATGAATGTTTCTTATGTCATAAATATACTGCTTGGAAAGAAATCAACGGACACCATAGTGGGAGAAACAGATAACCATGGCGCCATTTCACTGCAATGACTGCAGCTATCCTACGAGGTATACTTTCCACAATCGTACTAGCAATGAATGGGGATTTTGGACCATTCTTCCTGTAAGCATGTAATGAGTTCATGGACCCTTGACCTCACCCAACACTCTACTTCATCACACAGATGTTCAATAGGGTTGAGATCAGGAATCTGTTGAGGCCAGTGGAATGTGGTAACGTTCATGTCCACAAACCACGCAGTTACAGCACCACCTTACGAGACGTTGCATTGTCTTGCTGAAAGAGACAATGGTCAGTTCGGTAGAATGCCAAAAAACAGGAAGCATTGCGTTGTCCAGAATGTTCAGATACCTCTCGAAGTTCAATGTTCGTGGTATCACAGAGGTCTGGATCCAAACCACGAAAAACGGGACCATACCAATCCACCGCTACTGCCGAATTTCATAGATGGAGTTACGCATTCTGGTAAGAGACGTTCACCAAGCATCCCCGAACCCGTCCATCTGCTCGTTAGAGGGTGTAGCATGATTTGTTACTTCTTAACACAGTTTTCCAAGCTTTCACATCCTGCTGTACATGCTCTTTGCGCCACTGAAGGCGACGCTGCATGTTGGTTCGGGTAATGTGGAGCTTGCATATTTTGGTCCCACCATAGAAACCCATGTTGTGAGCATCAGTTCTGAATGTTTTTGTGCAGATTTGTGTTCCAGTCGCTATCCGGAATTCCACATTCAACATGTCGGCCGACGGATGGCTGTTCTTACGTATATCGTTCATAGCACCCTACAGTCACTTTCGGTGAGTGCGATGGGTTGTCCAGTGTTGGTCGCACTTGCAGTTGACTTCCTGCTCTTCCATCTCAGTATGTATCATTGATTGTTAACCTGGGATGGCCGAATTTGTCAACAATTCGTTGAACAGATAGGCCTATAACATGGCATCCTATCACAATGCCGCTTTCATATTCCGTCAGTTCCCTCCTCGCAACCATTTCATCCTAACACAGTTCCACTGACTTGAGAATATCATATTCCTTCAAATTTTACCGACTACAAACACGTGACTCGTTATATGGCGCGATGCAACTTGCTAATTAGGGGGGGGGGGAGAATAGGTGTTAGGTGTTAACTTTTCCAAGCAGTGTACAATATCATTGAAAAAATAGATCCATCGACTCCTCCCATGAGTGGAGGAGAGATCTTCACTTCGTTCACTGTCTTTTTTTTTTCTTTGTTGACAATTCATAGTTTTCATAGAATCATTTATATCTGTCTTTTACTCAGGTTCCATTTACGTTTTCTGTTTCAGCTTTTGTACTCTCTCATACAATTCTTATTCATTTGTTTATCTTTCAGTCTCGTATTTTCTTATCCCTATTTTATCAAATTATTGATATCCTTTCTACGTTGAATCATAAAACAAATACTGTATATCATTTTGCCTCTTCAAGTAATTCTAACTAAAATCTCCTCCAGTATTCTTGTCATGATTTTCAAACATCAGAATAACGTTTTCAAAATGATAGACGATTTTCCAATAATTACACATCACATTAACATTAACATTTCTGGCTAGATGTGTGAAGCAAAATTGCTTTTCATATTCCCCTTTGTCTTGTCATGAAAGAACTTTGAATGGATCGTTTGTGAACTATATGCTCGCCCATTGAGGGCAGTGAAGTTAGCTGTGTTCAGCTAAACTTAAGATAGACTTTGGTCTTTTATATTTGAATATTTCTGCTTCATTATATTCCGAGGCTTCCCTAATTAACGGGTTTGGATGGTTACTTGTTTTGGTAAAGAACTTCTCAGCTAGATTTAGGAGAACGGAAGAGATATAAGGGATATTAACTTCTCTATGGATATGGGTGTTTCTTATAAACCAAGGGGCACGGAAGAGATATAAGGGATATTAACTTCTCTATGGATATGGGTGTGTCTTATAAACCAAGGGGCATCCAGAATTATCCTCAGGCACTTATAATTACACATCACAGTTTCAGTTTCATATGTTAATGTATATAACATTTAAGAAAAAGTGGTGTGATAAGAAGTTTTTCAGAAATTTTTTAAAAATTGTTATTATTTAAAAACTTTAAACCTATTGATTTAAAATGCTATTAAATATTTAAAAAGATTTTTAAAATAATTCTTTTTAAAATAATTTTAAAAATTTCTGATATTAAGTGTTATTCTGACATTATTCCCGTAATCTGAATCTGCATGTGGTTTGTGTTCTTTGCGACTGCAAATACGAGAATAGAGGGCTACGTAGGTCTGCGTGTAGACTTGATAAATTTACCTGCGTTAAAAGATCGTGATTTAGAGGTTCAAGATTTAATATCAGTCTCCCTTTGTTATCTAGTATCAGTTAATAAATTATTGGTTGCAATTTCCTGAAATTTCATACATTACTAAAATGAATTAAAAATAGTTAAGCTAGTTAGTAATTCTTCACCAGAACCCCCTCATTGTTTATTTAATGGTTTGTATGGTGGCTGCTTTTCTTGAGTAATGACATGGTATTTGACCATATACTTTTTTTTTCTAAATACTGAATTTCATTTAAAGCTATTCAATTGGCCAATAAAAATATTCATTAAATTCCCTGAATATGTGTACATCCTACATCCTCTGTCCAAAAAGAAACCGAACTTTTGGAAAATAGAAGGAATTAGTGACGCCACTTGTTGTATCTTTTTGTTGTCGAAAGTGGCAACCTTCATTAGTGTTGTTTCAACTGTTTATGACATTTGTTTCATTAGAAGCCGAGTTATAGTGCCAAGAGTGATGACAGTGTGTTTTGACGAACGGTCGGAAAATGAGTTTCAAACAAAGAGCTGCGATTGACTTTTGTGTTAAATTCGTGTATATTCGAACGTTTATTAAATTTTGCACATATTCAAGGTTGATTTATTGCAATAAATGTTTTTTCGTCTTTTTGGTCCCGTTTTGTGTTTCGCAAAATAGTTCGATTGAAATAAAAATTAAAACCAGCTGTCAACAGAATCCACCAACTGTCCTATGCCATAACGGCATTTGTCAATTTGATTGATAGTTGGTGGATTCTGTTGACAGTTGTAGTTTTAATTTTTATTTCAATCGAACTATTTTGAATTAGTTCAATAAAGGCTTCAGTGTATAGCTACCCTAGCTATACACTAGTTGCCAAAATTGTGGAAACCTTTTGGAAAAAAATATTTTTTCTTTTTTTTATATTTGTATTTCTGACGTTTGATGGCTCATAACACCACTTTTTTTTTGTGTAATATCATAAAATTATATATCAATGGAAAGATAATTTAATCAAGAATGTAATGCAATAACTTTTATGAAGGATTTTTTATTAGAACAGCAGTTATAAAGAAGAAAAGTGAAACACATAGAAAAAATGAGATATATAAAAATTCTCACAATGTGAGTTAATACTTCGTTGGGTAACCTTTAACGTTAATTACGGCTTAGAACGCCTTCCCATGGAGTGAACCAAGTTTTTTTAGTTCTGCAGCTGTTATAATGTGAAACCAAGATTGATATTAACTGAGTTTTATTAGTGGGTTGCTTCTGAATAACAAGTTTCTTTAGTTGGCTCCATAGATTTTCAATTGGATTAAGGTCTGGGCTATCCCCAGACCATTCCAGCAGTGGAATATGGTTATCTTGAAACCACTTTTTGCACACAGTAGCAACATGCCATGGAGCTGAATCCTGTTGAAATATAAATGCTTCATTATCTTGGAAAAGATCATGTGCGGAAGGCTTCAGTATTTCATTTACGTATTTTTGGGCATTTATATTCCCATTAATCACGCAAATTCAGCCCACACCTTTTGATGTCATAGAACCCCTGATCATAGCATTAAGTGGGTGTTTCACGGTAGGTATAATGCAATCAGGATGCAAATCATCTCCGATTCTTCTCCTACGTATTTTATGCCATTACGACCAGACAAGGAGATTTTGGTCTCATCACTCCAAATAACATCCCATTGTTCTGCTGTCCAGTTAACATGGATTTTCGCCCAGTTTAATCTTTTCAACCTTTGTTTGAGAGATAAAAATGGCTTTTTTCGTGGAATTCTAGCATTTAGACCAAATTCCTGCAGTCTGCACCGAACAGTCCTTGCACTCAACTTCACATTGTATTGCACCATTTCATCTTGTATACACCCAGATGATTTTCTTCTATCACGTAGGCACAGTCTCTCAATTCTTCTATCATCACTTGCTGTTGTGCACTGGTCATCCAGAAAGCGATGTAAAATAGTACTATTAAGTGAACAAGGCTACAGTTATGAAGAAATTAAAAGAAATATTGGTGGAAACTTAACCAAAGGTGGCATTTCTAAATTTTTGAAGAGGTTTTGTAGTAACTGAGTCTCCTTATACCTCTTCAAAAATTTAGAAATGCCACCTTTGGTTAAGTTTCCACCAATATTTCTTTTAATTTCTTCATAACTGTAGCCTTGTTCACTTAATAGTACTATTTTACATCGCTTTCTGGATGACCAGTCAACTTTTTCCGCCATTTCTTTAATGTTATTACGTTTTACAAGCTCACTAAATGAAAGTACACAAAAAAACCAACCAACTTGATAACAATCACAGAACACACCGACAAATGGCCTCCTCTCAGCTCCAATACATAACCTTAATAGCTGAATCCTACTGTGACCTTACTGGCTCATTGCCAAAACAAGATGACACCTGATTGGCTATCTAAACACTCATGCTCATTGGCTACATTGAAATGAAGGAAAGCTACTTCATATCAACCTAAGCAAGTTGTGCTTCTTTTTTCTGGTTATTCGGTTATAACGTTTCATAGAATACAGATAATTGAACACACTTTGTTGCATTATATTCTTGATTAAATTATCTTTCCATTGATATATAATTTTATGGTATCACATCAAAACAATGTAGCCTGTGTGTTCACGTGGCCGGTTTGCCTGCTTGCGCGATGAAAAACCAAACAACCCCAGATAAACTGGTGGGAAAAAACCCTGCTCTCCACGCCCCAGACTGGCTAACTTGGCAATGGCTGAGAAAGATCCTTAAGCTCCTCACGTAGTCGACGGGAATCGAACCTAGGACACTCCTTCCCCAGGCATATGATTGCAAAGCACAAAGCCACTAGGCTAACCGCGCGGACCATTTGTCAATAGGCACCTATAAAATTCATAAATATGTCCTTATATAAAATGCGTAAATACCTATAATATTATAGGTATTTACGCATTCGTGCGCCAATAGGACAATAGGTATTGTCCATTCGTGCGCAAGTTAGTCTGGGTTTCTTCTGTCTTGAGAATTTTACTGAAATTTATAGCTATTTTTAAGATATTAGGTTTTGCTACAAGATTCGTTTGGCCTAAATAGCTTTAGGTTCACTTGTTGTGATGATGAATGCGATTAAAGACCAAAACAAAGATTAAGAAAAGAAAATGATTTGCCAACATTCAATTTATTTTCTTCCTTTTCTTTTCTTTTTTTTTTTAATGTGACTCCCACTCACGAAAAGTTGTAAATTATTTCATTATAATGCATCAGTACCCTATGTCGCCAAGAGATTTTCCTAAGTTATATATATATATTTTTAATTTTATTACTTATTTTTTGTTTTATTTTATATCCATGACAATCAAAATAAAATTGCAATGGTGGATCTTAATATAAATGCAACACAATACGATACCAGCTTATTGGATGCAGTTAAAATCTAAATTTACTCAAAGTAATCCTTTATCTGCTGCATTTGAGAAAAGTGGAACGAACAATTCCTATAATATAATACGAGATGCTTCCAGTTGTTTTCACACGCAGACAAGCCAACTAATTTATCATTATTGTTACTTATTCTAATTTTATTGGATTAGATAATTTATATAAGTAAAATTAATATTTATCAAGAATATTCGAAATTGGTCTCTACCAGTGCATAATGAAGGAAAGAAACCAGAAGAAATTATATATACCACTGTTTATTCAAACAATACGCACTAAAACGAATACATATAAAAATTTTGACTTAGTGAATAAACATATAAATTTGTCTATTAGGATACATCACACACACACACACACACACACACACACAAATAATACAGGGTGTTCGGGATAAATTTGACATATTTATAATTAATTATATTTTTCCGTAAGTTACATGTATTAACACACACTTCTCTTCATTTAAAAGTTTGGACCCTTCTTCATTCATATACAAGATGTCAGAAAGGATGGATAGCTGAAACCCACCTAAATCATGGAAGAGAATAACTTGTATCATGATGATTCGTGCCCGCCATCAAAATAAGGATATTACGACTGCTGCCCAATGCTCCCTGAATACAGTAAAAACAATCAGGCATGAACTAGAGACTTGCAATGGTGACTACGAGGATGTAGCAAGAAGAAAGATCCCTAGCAGACGATCTGATTGCGTTCGTACAGCAGAATTCCTCGCAAATCTGCAGGAACAGGTGTTGAAGAACCCTGGCATTGGAATTCGGGCTTTGTTCGTGGAGTTGCTAACTGTAGTCAAGCCCTGGATAACAAGGGTAGCCAATGGTAGGCCGTATGTATGGCAGCAGGATTCGGCCCCTTGCCACACCTCTGGGAAAAGTCAAAAATGGTTGTCTGAAAATTTCTACGACTTCACCAGTCCAAATGTTTGGCCTCCAAACTCCCCAGACCTTAACCCCATGGATTATTTTGTATGGGGCGCAGTTGAAAAAGACACCAATCGCACTTCCAGTAATACAAAAGCCCAGTTAATGGATAAAATTAAAACAGTTTTTGCGGCCCTTCCCAGGGAGACTGTAGCATCAGCTTGTTCGAGGTTCCGAAGCAGAATTGAAGCTGTGATCGATGCTAATGGTGGTTATTTTGAGTAAATCTTGTTGATAGTATTGTAATTAACTCTGCCTGTAATGTTTTTTTGTCAATTCATTAAATTTAATAGATACAAAGAAGATTTTCTTTGTATTTATATATATATAGTAGTAAACTAACCAAAGTCACAAAGTCTGCTGGGAAAAATCTACAAACATCTTTCGTTGCAGTGACGAAATAGAGAGAAAAATTGTGGAATCGAGAGAAATCATCTTCAATCCTGTTCATCTAAATAACAACTTAAGCTACAACCTCCCAGATAGTCATTCAGCTGTAATCATGTACTGGCGTTCACGTGACGCAGCAAGCAGGCACTCTGCCAACAATGCAACAAATGAAAGAACAGCTTCAAATACAAATACAACGTTTTCATGCTAATAATGTATAAAGACTGTTTATGTTGTTCATAGTCTTTTAACCCTCAATGTTTAGTGTTTTTCTTTTATAATGTCACCTGAAGAAGGCTGTTACAGGCCGAAACTAGTAGTGTGTTTATATTAAAACCTTTTTAATTAAATCTCGGTTCTAGTCATTCAATTTTTTCATAAAACTATGTATGTTAACCGAGTCAATGAGCATATATATATATATATACGTTTTTTAATTATTTTAAAAATAATTATTTAAAATCTTTTTAAATATTTAATAGCATTAAATCAATAGGTTTAAAATTTTTAAATAATTAAAGTATTTTAAAAATTTCTGAAAAAATTCCTATCACACCATTTTTTCTTAAATGTTATATACATTAAAACATGCAACTCTGATGTGTCTTCCAGAATGTATCATGAATAAAATTAGAGAGAAAAATAAAATAAGGAAAATATTTCATAACACACGCGCTCCTCAAGATAAGAAAAAAGAGAAAAAAAACTACTCAACAAACTATACAGTTCAGTCCCAGAAGCTCTCAAAACCCCCTAAACTTCATCTCCCACCTCCACCAACACTCCCAAGTCCCTGGCCTCATCAATCTCCTGGAGTACAGTTCCACCAATGTGGTATACAACTGCTAATCTTTTCACCCCAAAATGCATAACCTTACATTTTGTCACATTAAATTGATATCCATTCTCCTTAGCCCAGAAAACCAATCTATCCAAGTCATCCTGCAAGATTTTGACATCTTCTGCATTCACTATTGCCCTACCCAACTTTGCATCATCAGCGAACAAATGAACTGTTCGACTTAGATCCTTCCCTATATCGTTAATGAACAGATTAAACAGCAGTGGTCCAAGAACAGAACCCTGCGGCACCCCACTAGTCACAGGCCGTCTTTTGGACTCTACTCCTGAATGAACTACTCTTTGATATCTCTCCATCAACCACTCACCTATCCATCTCACCAACCCTATATCCATTCCCATATGTTGTAGTTTACGGATTAGAATTCCGTGTGGTATCCTGTCAAACGCCTTTGCCAGGTCTAGCAGTATCACTGTAAACCCATTTCCCTTATCCAGTTCAGCCGTCACCTTGTTATAAAACTTGAGCAACTTACTGAGGCATGACCTACCCTTCACAAAGCCATGCTGTCCCCTATACAGTATCTCATTTTCATTTCCTGTATTTTTCCCTTGACTACATTCTCCAAGACCTTGACAATGACTCCTGATATGCTGATCGGTCGGTAATTTGCAACCATCCTCTTGGATTCTCCTTTATGCAGTGAAACTATTTTCCCCTCTTTCCACACCTTCGGGACTAAACCAGACCCGAGACTCAGATTAAACAACATGGTCAAGGGCACTGATAATTCCTTAGCCGCTTCACGCAAGACCCGTGCCGGTATACCATCCAATCCCACAGATGTATTCACATTAAGGTTCTGTAATAGACTATTCACCCCCATTTCATTCATCACAATTCCCGTATAAACTAATGGTTCCTTCATTTTTTCAACGTCACCAATTGGATGATATACTTTTGCAAAGTGCGCGCTCAGTAACTCCACTATATCGACTGATTCAGTGACCTCCTTACAATCGCCATTCCTTAAAATCATTTTGCTGTGTACAGTTTTTTCTTGCTTGCAGCATATTGAAAGAACTGTTTGGGATTCTCTTTTGCTTGCATAGCTAGTTTCCTTTCATAATCCGCTTTTGATTTTTTTACCACACTCACCCCTTTCTTTAAATTCCCTCCACAGTTGTTTCTTTTTTCTTTTTTGCAACTCAAGCTTAATGGTGTTATTCATCCATTTAACCCTACTTGTTTTACTATTCGGACCCTAGGTATACAATCAGCCATAATCTCCTGTAAATGCTCCTTGACCACTTCCCATGCTCTATCGACGTCCAGCCCTTGCAGTTGTACATGCCAATGCACTGATCCAAGCAATCTCCTAAGCTTATCATACTTGCCAGCACAGTAATTCCACATATACCCTGTCTTAATCGAAAATTCCACACCTTTAGCCACCTCCCAGGTCAAGACCTTATGATCACTCTCTCTCACTAATAGGTGGCAATATGGTCATATTCATTACAATCAAATTCTGAGATGCTATTACCAGGTCAAGCACTCACACCCCTAGTATTTTCAATTACATGCTGTCTCAGATAGTTATCCCTTAATAATTGAATAAAATCCATTTCCTTCCTCACATGTGTTCTCTCCTTCTTCCAAGCAATGTTACCATAGTTGAAATCCCTCATAATAATTATCCTCCTTCCACTCATTTCATCAATTTGTTTATGCATACTATCTCCACCATCTATTCCATCACCTGGTCTATAGCAGCACCCAACTGTATATTTTATTCTGCCAGTCTCAATCTCACACCAAATAGCCTCAAATGAGCTCCTTTCACTATCCTGCGATACAACTTCAATTCTCCTTGGCTGCAGTTCATCAGCTATCATCAATAACACCCCTTCCCCCATTTTATTCTCTCTGTCCCTCCTAAACACACTATAACCTACACATTCTATCCCACTAACTATATCATCTTCCGTCAGCCATGTTTCATTAATGCCAATAACCTGTGGCCGGAAGAGCCAATCAAGGCCAAAAATTCTTCCTTCTTGTTCCTAATACTCCTGGCATTAGTATACATGAAATGCAGTGATCCCTTTGTCACACCCCTATCTTGATGCGTTATTCTAAATATCCCAATCCCATTTTTTGTCCTTAGTGCTGGCTCGGGTACATTATATACATGCTTACACTCAACTGTCTCACTGATGTCTGCATATCCACCCCCCCCCCTTGGTAGTTCTAGTTTCCCTGGTTCTGCACATCCATTTTCATTTCATTCAGCAACACTTTTTCCAGTCTCCGCACACCAAATCCATTCAAATGCAGGCCATCAATCTTGTATAAATCCTTTCGCCCATCAAACTCATTCCACACGTCCACGAATTTCACACCACACCGTCTGCATAACCTGCGCATAATGTCATTTGCGATTATGGCCCTCCTCCTAAACTCCTCTCTGTCATACCGCCACAACAGACTCGCCATTCTCTGTCACTCTTTTCTTTCGCTACCTTTAACAATACTTTCAAGTCCTCTCTTATAAAAAATTTATCACCTTTCAATTCATTCGTACCCGCCACAACTATTAATTCTTTCACCCTCTGTTTTTGCACTCTAATACTCTCACTTACATCCTGAAATTTTGCACCCGGTAAACACGATTTAGTTAAACTCCCATCTAGCATTCCTCTTAATAACAAGTCACCATACAATACTCTTTCCTTCATTTCGAAACTCTCCCACTCTTACGCTGTTTATTTACGTTAGCCGAATCACTCTGGAAAGAGTTTTGCAGGAGCTGTAATTGCCGCTGCGCATTTTGTATCATGGCGCAAAACCTAGCGATCTCACTTCCTACAAATAAGTCCTCATTTTTTTAACATTCAAAACGTTTTCTCTCTCTGTATAGTTGCTTTCACTCTTTCTTTGATCACCGCTCTCATTTCCATCTTGTACATCGCAATTCCCTATCAAGCCACTATTTTCAGTCACATTCTGGCTTTCTTCAACCATAACTGTCTCACAACCTGACACATACTTCAACTCCTCACTTTGCTTTCGCTTTCTGCACATTCTCCCACGACTTTCACTTTCAATCCAAACTCCAGCCTCATTCGGGAATGCGTACATCCCACACACATGACATTGGACAAACTCTCTCACATTATAGTTTTTGAACAATGGCGTCGTATTTTTGGACGCCATTATCTTAGGTCGCATTGGCGCCATATCGAAATATATGAAACGTATCGTTAAATACTAAATTAAATAACGGAATTCACACCAAAATCACACAGACACAACAAGCTACCATAATTAGACAATATTATGTTATGATTTTAACCGATATTCTAATTTTTACTCAAAATTATACTTAGCTTTCTGAAAACACAACCAACCGTCTATCCCTCTAGCGGGCAAAAGCGATCATGATTGACTAAGGATGTAGAATGACTTCTCCACAGTCTCTAAAATTTAAATGCGGTTAAAACGGCCTCAACTACTCCCTCTGCGAAATATAAGGGTTAACAGATTTATTATTTTTCATTATATTATTCTGTAACATCTGAAAATACAATATCATTTACACATATATCTTTGTTACTACATATTTACTATCCACCATCTGTAAATTACTCATATATCACCTTCTGCCCATTTTGCACCACTACTTATAATTATCGGCCGTATTATTATTATTATTATTATTATTATTATTATTATTATTATTATTATTATTATTATTATTATTATTATTATTGTTATTATTATCAGCGCACCTTCCATGGAGTCAACAGACTCATTGTATTATAATTACTTTATTCACACAACTGATAAGCGACCACCAGTAGGGATTCCTTCACTGCTGATCAGCAGGAGATCTACTCTCATATACCATCCATCTCTTGACAAATGCCATGGAGAAATCTGACGAATCTGAAGTGGTTACACTTGACATCTCTGAAGCTTTTGACCGGGTCTGGCACAAAGGCTTACTAAGCAATCTTCTATCATTTGGACTGCCTCAGTTCTTCTGCAGTTGGATTGAAAGCTTCATGTCTGTACGCATACTATGTGTGTGATGGTTGATGGTTCCTTATCCTGTCACTGTCCAACTAATGCTCAATACAGAGGAGAACAATTAGATTGATAAATGACCATCTCTTACCAGCTCACTTTCACAGAGACGTTTGGGCTCTGCAATTTGCGTCTTTTATAAATATATCCATAGAAAATTGCCATGTGTATATCAATGGCCTACTTCAGTTGACCTCCAACCCAATAAAAGTTTTGCAGATGACAGCATATTGTACTCCTCCTTTTCATTCGACAAACCTTACTCTACACAACTAACTTCAACCACCACCACAGCCCTCAATTCTAATCTCCATGTCATCCTTCATTGGGGCTCAGATAACCTCATCAATTTCAATTCTAGTAAAACCTAGTTTTATTTGTCAAAAAAAAAAAAAACATTCCCCCAGTGTTATTATGACGATACTCAAATTTCCAGACAAGATGAGATTTCTCTTCTTGGAATTACCCTGACATCAGGCCTCTCCTGGTATAAACGCATCACAACCATTGCATCCTCAGCTTCCAAAAACCTAGAATTTTTCTTTCACTCAAGACGTTACTTCACCTCTAAACTGCTGTTAACCTGATACAAATCACAAATCTGCCCAACTATCGAATACTGCGCTCACATTTGGAGTGGGGTTCCTAAAAGCTCCCTCGAAATACTTGACTCAATATAGAGGAGAACAATTAGATTGATAAATGACCAATCTCTTACCAGCACACTTTCACACAGACGTTTGTTCTCTGCAATTTGCGTTTTTTATAAATATTTCCACGGCAAATCGCCATCTGAAATAATAGCATCAATAATTCCTCCATTAAAACATGTACAGCTGCCTCCCAACATCCCTTCCCACTGCACCGTGAAACACACAGAACAAGTTTCTTTCTCTCCTCCTCCTTCATCCCTGCCACTGCTGTTCTGTGGAAAACAGTCTTCCTCCTAATGTATTTCCCAAGGAATACAATATACAGGCTTTTAAATGTAAACAAGTTTCTCCTCTCCCAACCCACTACCCATATACGGTGCTAATGTATTATAGGTTGGCCAATCAACCTCTCGTGTATGGACTCAACATAAAAAAAAGTCAAAACAAGTTATCATTCAATCAACAATTTGACTGGTGATACAGAGCAATTCAGATTCTTCCCAAGAAGTCTCCCAGGTAGCGCAGTAATATATGAACTGTTCCAAATAGTGCCGTTTTTTATTGACCATGTGTGGTCAATTCGTTAATATTTAATTCTTGTAAATAGTTGGATAGCTTCTTTGAAATTGCACCAAGTCCACCGATAAAGACAATTGGGATGACTTTGTTGTGTTTAAACCACAGCTGGCCAACATCGATTGCCAGATCTCGATATTTAGTCATTTTTTCCAGTTCTTTGTTTTGATGTTGTTATCAGTGGGTGCTGTAATGTCAATAATCCAAACTTGTCGATGTTCAATAATTGTGATGTTAGGCTTGTGTTCCAAAAGCAGATCGGTTTGTATTCTAAAATCCTAGATAATGTTTACTGTTTCAGTGGAGGTGATGTTTGCATTTCTCAACTCTAGAATGCACAAAGAAAGATGTTGTAAGTTCGATTCTAATTCTAATCGCCAACTAGAGGAACGTTTTCTAAGCCTTTTTCCGACCGGTCCCAAGTTATTCGATCTCTGGCAAGGGCGGGTGGTTTTTTCTCCCTGAAAGTCGGATTTTTCGTCCCGTAAACTGAAGAAAATCGACCGTAGAACCCATATTATTTCAAAGAATAAAATTATTGTGTTAGTGTTAGGGACCATGAGATGGTGGTACTTGTTCACCGTCTCTTCACTGCCTGCCGCGTAAATTAGGGATAGCCTTGGGCCAGCTATCTTTGATTGGCTACCAGTAAAGTCTGAACTGCTCACTCAGTCTCCAAAAGTTAAATAGGGCTAAAATAGACTCGCCTACTCCCTATAAGAGAATAAAAGGCGCTAGCTGATTTTATTTATTTTATTTACTTTCTTTATTTTATGCTGCAACCAGTTATCAGAAATATGAAAACTATATTTTTTGCATGCATGGGAAGGAATTATTTTGGCCTCTTGATCACTGCGATATTTATAATCAATTTGGGCTATCTTTCTGCAAGCACTAATCTGATGTTCTACTGTCTCATCTTTTGGATCACATAATGTGCATTTGCTGTTATTACTGAAGCTCTCAATTTTTGCTTTGATTGCATTGGTTTGTAATGCCTGTTCTTGAACAGCTAGGATCAATCCATCCGTTTCCTGTTTAATAAATCCATATGTTATAGTCATTGCCACGTATTGGTCATGCAAATTTTGTCCTTCGTGTCTCGAAGAAATTTGCATGCAAAGATTTATTTTTCTAGACCACATATTGGTTATTTTGTTGTTCCATCTTGTAATCAGATTTATATCCTATTGCTTTTAGAAGACTTTCTTGTAAAATGGTTTCAAGAATTTGCTTAGTGCGATTGTGGATGTAATTTTTCAATCTAATTTTTTCTTCAACAATCTATTTCACTTGTAACATATCCCATCCATTTATTCTTCTTGGTAGCTACAACCGGCCAAGATCATTTCGCGTATGCAATTCATGATGCATAGGCATTAATATTTGAGTTTTACGATCCAATATGTCCATGTTTTCTTTTGTCCGTTCTATTATGGCAGTGCGTATCAGATCACTGGTATAACACAATGCGAACAATGAATTCTTGGGCTATACCAGTGTTCCGATACCCAGCTGCCATAATATTGTTCATATTCTCAGAATGATCCTGACTCTTCTGCTGTATTCCTCTACTGCATGTTGTATAACTTTCGAGTATCTATATACATCATTGGCTACGTACATATACACCTAGGTATTTATATTTTTTGTTAACAGAAATATATTTGTCCTGATCAAAATTAAAATTGCTAGTGTCGTTAATTTTTCTGGTTTAATAGATATCATTGCACATTTATCCCAACCAAATTCCATTTTGACATCGTGACTGAAAATACGAACTGTATTTAGCAATCACTCTGTTTGCTGTGCCGATTTACCATATAATGTTAAGTTATTCATATATACAGCAGATATAAATTTTTAATAATATATTTAGGAATTCATATTCAAGTTTTATTTTCTTCAAAATCATAAACAACGGTGTCAAAGAAATCTTAAAGATAATGGTGACAGGGAATCACCGTGGAAAATTCTACGGTTAATGCTAATATCTCCGAATCGTTCATTATTGACTATTAAAGTTGTGTTTCATGATTTCATAGCAGCCGGAAGCGAACATATGTTTTTGCTGATTCCAAATATTTCTACTGATTTCAGGATCCAGGAGTGTGGAAGGGAATCCAGTGCTTTCCTTCTAGTCTCTTCATGCAATGTTTAAGTTCGTTTTTCTTCTTTTTGAATTGCTGAAGATCAACAAGCACCTGATCTTTTGTTCCTCTGGATTTTTTAACATTGCCTTTTTGTTCAATGGGATGACTCTGATTACCTGAGAAGTCGTATTATATGGAAATTTCTCTGATTCCAATGAACAGCTTAAGCATGTTATTAAACGATAGTTATTTGAGTCCACACTCTTATCTTTCATAAAGAGAAATGTACTTCCAGATATTACCCTGTCTTCCACTAAGCCTAACTGCGGCGAATAATTAAATTGTTCTGTCATTCGACCATGTATACTGGTTATTATTAATAATATTATTATTAACCCAAGACTCCCATGGAGTCAAAGACTCCTGGGGGTAATGTAAAAATGGTCTCGCCTATTCCCTTTCCTACCTCTCCCCTACTGAAATTTACGAAACTTTCATAGTTTCTACAAACACTTTGAAATAATGTTCGATCTTTAATATCCACTATTTCTATGCAATTATTATTATTACTGTTGTTACTGTTGTTATTATCATTATTATTGTTGTTGTTCCTATCTAACACCTACAGGAAGTAAGGACTCGTGTACATTGTCCAAACCAGTTCTCATAACTTCTCTTAAACTCTTCCATGCCTAGATGCATTCACTACTTCTTCAAGAGGCAAACTGTTCCAATCATTAACTACTCAGTGAGGAAATATCTAGTTCTTACCCCTTTCTTAACAGCATGGATGCGCCCATGTTCTCTCTCTGCCTTTCATGTAACAAAAATTTCAACTAATTGTAGACTAAAACATCCATTCAGAAGTTTATAGCCACTGTCATATTACCACTGTTTCTCCTGTTAAACCAGAGTCTGCAGTCCACATACAATATGTCCCTATATCCAACGTCCCAAATCCCGATATAATCTTTATAACTCTTCCTTACATCATTTCCGTAGTTTTTTTTTTATCCCCTTTAAATCTATGACACCAAATCTTCGTATAGTAGTCCAGTAGGGTCTTATCAATGCCTTGTAAAGAGGAAAGTGGCTTTCTTATCCTTACAGGATAGTTTCAATTTCGCAATTGTCGTTTCAGATGTATTTGCAATTTTGCTATGTGAAATCCTTCAAATTCCTATCCACCAACATCTCCAACCATATCAATTTCTTTTACTCTTGTATCACCGGAACTCTCATCTCTCCAAAGTGCATAATTTTACTCTTACAATTAACCTGAGAACCATTATTATTTGTCATGATTTCAAGACTCAATCATTCTCTAAGTGCCAGATGTCAGTAACATATCTAACTGCCCTACCTATCTTTGCATCATCAGCAAACAACTGACCATCCCCTGCTAGATCCTTTCTAATATTATTACTGTGTATATTGAACAGCAATGGTCCAAGCACTGGTTCTTGGAATACAATACTGGCCACCCTTAATCTGGCTGATTCACATCCACTGTGTACCAGTTTTTGATGCCCTTCTGTCAACAATGCAATTATCCAAATCAAGTGTTTATATTCCAAATCCATATTCTCCAGTTAATACAATTAACTGGAGAATATGGATTTCATATGGTATCCTTTCATATGGTATCCTATCAAATGCCTTGGCAATATCCAATATAAGATAAGAGCAAATCGCTAACGCATGCTCTGCCTTTAATAAACCCATACTGTTCTTTGCAAAGTACAGCTTGTCTGTCAACCCATTTCTGTATGTGAGTTATTAGAAACCTTTCTAAAATTCATGCTATACCAGAGATACCGATAGGTTATTGATTAGAAAGATTGGTTTTTGCACTATCCTTAAAAATGAACTGTCATATATTCTTTTCATTCCTGCGGGATCTTTGCTGAGCTAAAACTCAAGTTATACAAACATGTAAAGTTATGATCAATTCTAACACTCTTTGACTTCGACTTCCTCCTTTCATATGCTGCTTGAGTAAGTTTTGTATCAGCTTTTATCCATCTTTTGGACTATATCACCATTTCTATCTATGTTTCGCCATAAGTTATAATTTTTGTCCATGTTATTATTATTATTATTATTATTATTATTATTATTATTATTATTATTAGCGTCAGACTGACATGGAGTCAAAGACTCATTCTGGGAAGTATGCACTATCTTACACAAAGCTACCAAGTCATTGCTTCAAACTCGTTCAATATTTACTACTTTCCATGCAAAGAACTTGCTCCTTACGCCTTTTCTCCCATCCTCTTTATATAGTTTCCTGTGATGGCTTCTTGTTCTATCCCCTTCTCCCCTGTGAAAAATTTCTTCTGTATAAATTAAGAGCAACCAACTTATATATCTTAATCATATCCCCTCTCCTTTTATTCACGAGACTTTGCAAATTGCACGTGCCCTCAATCGGTCTTCATATCCCACATTACAAAGCCCAGTTACCACTATCATGAATCTTCTCTGGATCCTTTCTAATATATCATCATCATCACCACCACGAAAACCAAATAACCAAATCTGTGTACAATAATCCGTATGAAGCCCGACCAAGGCCTTACACAACGGAACGATGACCTCTTTATTTCTGCTCCCAGGTCATATGCATTCTTGTCATACTGTGATGTGATGTGATGAATTTGCACCTTTGCAATGTGGCCCCTGAACTTCAGATGCTTTTCCACCGACACTCACAGATCTCTCATCTCCTCTACTTCCTGTATGGGTCTCCTTACCAAATGTATAGTTTGCATCCCATCTTGAGTTGTCTGTCAAGAACTCAAGAAATTCATTTTTTTTTACCTAAAAACTCTCTTCATTCCTATCTATATGACCATAATTAAAATCACCCATAATGATCACCCGTCCCTTATTGTTCTAGAACTAGTGGATGTTAAAAGTTCTTTACCCTTGTTAATGATACATTTGACATTGTCGTACACAGATCTTATATCTCCTTGGGATAGCTGCATTCACATTTGTCCCCGTGAAATGACAGTCATTTATTCATTAGTGATTCTCACTTCTACTCATTTGATTCACGATCCCTCCGCCTTAATCACGAATTTTGCGCGCGCGCGTGCGCTCACGCACTGAGAAGAACTATTATACTTAGTTTTCATTCTATACATCAGTTCTCTCTTCCAATACTTCCTCCAAATTAGAGGTTCTCAACGTGGTGTACGCGTATCCCTTGGGGGGGGGGGTACATGGTAAAAGTTTTGGAGATATGCCGTGAGAGCTCAAAAGTCATTAGATCTAGTAAGAAAGTCGCTAAGTTGGCAACACTGATACTGATTAATTTCTGAGAACTGAGAGACAAAGCTCGTCGCTGTAGTTCAAGTCTATACACGGTTGTTAATTCTCCCTCCCGTCTCTTTTACGGCGACACTTAGAAACAAAACATGACCATTTAAAAAATAAGCCCTTAAGCTATTTTTAACATCTTTTGGAAGACTTGAGTAGTAGAAAAACCACAATTAAGCATTTTTCCAGTGTAGAAGAAAATGTAAGTGCACTTAAAGCGTCTTATACAGTAAGCCTTAAAATTGCCAAAGCTGGATAGGCTCACACTATAGGCGATCACTCATTTTTCCAGCAATGGAAGAAATAGCTTCTTGTATATTTGGTCATAAAGAGACAAACCTTGTCAGAACCATACTTTTGTCAAAAGACAGTTTCCAGGAGAATTAAAGATATTGCCTGTAATATTAAGGACCAACTCATTCAATCTATTTATCGTAGCCCATGGTTTGCCATACAAGTGTATGAGTCGACAGACGTACCTGGGCTAGCTCGATTATTTGTTTTTGTGCGTGGAAAATTCCAGGATGCAATATTTGAAGATATTTTTTTTACGCCTCTCAAAACTTCTACTACGGGTGAGGATATTTGTAATATATGACTGATTCATTTTTTGCCGAAAACAACCTTGAATTGATAAACTGTATTTCTGTATAACGGAGCAAAAGCAATGAGTGGTTATATCGCAGGACTAACAGGTCGTGTAAAACAAGTTGCACCAGAATGTAAGTTCTCACATTGTTGTCTTCACTATGAAGTGCTGATAGCTAAATTTCTCCCTGAGGATTTAAAAAGAGTTGTGGATGAAAGCGTGCAAATGATTAATTTCATCAAAACCCGACCGTTGAAGTCTCGACGTTTTTCAATCATCTGTGAAGAAATGGGTAGCTTGCATAAGAGACTACTGCTCCATACAGAAGTATGTTGGTTGTCACGAGGAAAGTCTCTTCGCCATTTATTTGAACTCCACAATGAAGTACGCCTTTTTTTTCATGGACCACGAAATTCTACTTTCTTTGATATTACAAGACTTATAATGGCTTCTACGGTTAGCATTTTTATGATATTTTTAAATTAATTAATATTTGGAACTTATTTATACAGTATACCTGGGAAAACAGAATTAAAAAGAACAGATGTAATCAATTTCAGCGACTAGAATTATTTCTTAAACAAAATGAGCAAACGATTGCAGACTTTGAAGACATCGGACAACAATTAATCGTTCACTTAAATACTCTCTTAAAACTCTTATAAGGCAATATTTACATCTCCTGATGAAACACAAGAATAGATTCGAGACCCCTTCACATTTGATTTGGAAAATCTTCCATTGTCCAATAAAGATGAGTTGATTGAGATATCTTGCGACAATAATTTAAATAGCATTCATTCCAAAAAACCATTGATTAATTTTTGGATTGAAATAGAGAAGGAATATCTGACTTTGTCAAAAACTGCAGTCAAATATTTGTTAGCTTTCACAACAACTTGTTTATGTGAAACTGGTTTTTCATCTTTAACTGCTTTAAAAAATATATAGGAACAAGCTGGATGTTGATGATGACTTGCGATTTTACCTTAGCAAGCTAACCCGACCATTGATGAACTGTGCTAGCGTAAACAAGCGCAACCATCTCAATGATTACCCAATAACATGTTTATAAGATTTGTTAATTGTTCATATGATGCTTTGTGTTTATCGATTATGTCATTTTTAATACAAAATTTAATGTGTACATGTGTGTGTTTTTTATTTTATTCCCATTATGATATACTGCTCAAAACAATTTTAGTTCCTCTCGGATAATTATAAATTTCTGCAAATAATTATAACTATTGGGTGTTTTATACATTAATAATTATTTCTTGCTTATGGATAGAGCGTAATTGATGAGATGTTGTTTAAATAATCGATATTTATTACAAATTTAACAAATTATACATTTTAGCGTGAAATAATTTTAACATGAATAACAACAAGAATGCACAGAAACGCTACTGTTAATTTTTAACAGCCAAAACAGCGGTACATCTTGATTGCATGGACCGGATAACTTGATCAAACACTTCTTGTGGGATATTTCTCGACTCTTCTGTGAGAGCAATCTCGAGCTCTTGAAGCGATCGTGGTGGCACCAGTCGAGCAGAAACGCTCCCAGGTATGTTCGATTAAATTACAATCCGGTAAACAGGCAGGCCAGTCCGTTCTTTCATTACCTTCTTCCTCAAACCACTCTTGTACGAAATTTGTACGGGTGGACGAGCATTGTCATCCATAAAAATGAATTCTTGGCCAATTAGAGCAGCAGTATATGGACGATCTATAGGTTTCAAAATCTCATCGTGATATCTTTGGACTATTAAGGAACTGTTTCTGATAAAATAAAGATCAGTATGGTCACTATACTTATTCCATCCCATACCATCAAACTCCCACCTTGACGTTGGGGATCTTTCACGAACGAACAGTGGAATATTTCTTGTGCCACTTTCACGCCATATCAAGATAAGTCGGTTATCAGGTTGCAGACTGAACCTGGACTCGTCACTAAAAAGTACACGAGCCCAACCTCATTTGTCTAATTGCAGTGTTCCTGTGCCCAAATTCTTTGGGCTCTTTTGTGATTTTCAGTAAGTGGAATGCAAACCATTGGTCTTTGAGTATATAAATCTATGGCATGAAGGCGATTTCTTACTGTCTGTGTTGATACCAGCCTCCCTGTTGCTTCGGCAAGTTCGCTTCAAGTTGTGTTGCGTTAAATGTTCAATATCTTCTGGCATGTAATGACAAATACTGATCGTCTCTTCGAGTTGTTGATGACCTTGTCTTCGGCAAACATTTCCCGTCTACAGAAAGCTATTCCAAAGTCTCGAAATTATGCTTTGAGATACTCTACATGTTTGAGAGACAAATTGCTGTGTTCGTCCGGCTTCTAATCGACCAATGACTCTGCAAACCATGGATTCTGGGATATCGTGTTATTCTGCCATTTCTAACAAAATATTGGGTTAGGTGACACAAGTTTACAATTGATGTGATAATGATGCACTGTGGAAGCGAGCACAACAAGCCACTCTTTTATACAAATATGCAAATACGGCTAAGACACGTTTTGACAAGTCTTAACATGATTTTGTATGCAGTTGTGTGTTCTCCACTGTTGTATAATAAGAATATTTTAAAATAAATGTAGGGACCTGTGTAGCTCACTGACAGTAGCGTTTGCATCTTCTGCACTTGGTCGCTCAATGGTAGACCTAGGTTCAAGTCTAGTTGCTGACTGGAGGAACGTTTTCTAAGACTATCTTTGACCTGTTCCCGAGTTATTCGATCTGGCATGGACAAGCGGGTTTTTACTCGCAAAAACTCGGATTTTTCGTCTCGTAAACTCAAGAAAATCCACCGACCATAGTACCCACATTGTTTCAGGCAATAACATATCCTGTTAGGGTTAGGAACCTACAGATGGCAGCACTTGCTGGTCTCTTCATCAGTAGCCGCCTACAATTAGTGGTAGATATAGACCAGCTATCTCTGATTGGCTACCGCTGAAGATTGAACTGCCCACTCAGTCTCTGAAAACCAGATACGGTATAAAGGCTTCGCCTACTTCCTATTAGGGGAATGTTGGATACCTCCTTAACTCCAAATGGCCCAGTAGGGTAAAGATACACCAGATTACTGAAGTGGAATCAAAGGACTACCAACCCCCTGATCCACTTTCCAGCACTTCTCAAGATAGCTCCACGGAGATTATGTTGCCAGCTATCGGACAGCCCCTAATGGACCCAAATGACTATACAGACTATCAGGTGGTCAGTAGAAAAAAAAGCATAAGAAGGAGTCTCTAGCTACAGAACCTGAAACAACAGCACAAGCAGAGGTTCAGCCCAAAGATAGAATAGCACAGATGGACACATCGGTACAGCCCATTGAAAGAGCATCTTCAGGGAGCAGCGGCTCAGCCCAAAGAAAGAATTTCACCAGTGATTCTAAGATCTAAAGACAAATGGTCCACAGTAGTGTAGATGATGAAGAACACCGAAATCAAGTTCACCTCTGCTAAAAATTCAGATGAAGGTGTTCGCATTAAACCAGAAGCATCGGACTACCGTCTGCTTACTAAATTTATGGATGAGCTGAAAGTTCCATATCATACATTCCAGCTAAAAAGCGAGAAAAAATTAAAGGTAATAATTAGAGGTCTAGTGGAAATAATAACGTCACAGGAGATAGATGCTGACCTCAAGTCACAAGGCTTAAAACCTATAAAAGTCTCGCGCATGTACTGTGCAGACAAACATCCCATGCCCCTGGTTTTAGTAGAAATTAATAAAGACCAGATAGAAATATATGACCTAAAAATTGTTTGTAACCTAGTAATTAAGACAGAGCCTCTCAGAAGGAAAGCATCTGCAGGTCAATGCCAACGCTGCCAGAAATATGGGCATGCGCAGAAGCTTTGTAGGGGGCAGAGCACAAGTCCATTAAATGTGGAGGCAATCACCCTCTCATACATGTTTTAAACCACCACTACTCCCGCTAAATGCGCAAATTGCGTTGGGCCGCACCTGGCGAACTACCGGGTGCGGCCCAACCAGAAAACCCTTTGCGAGCTTCTACAAGTAACCGATCGCACGCCTCAGTGGTTTCCTCACACACCAAATCGGAAGAAACTATACCAAGCAGTCAAAACTCTGCTGCGATGCTTGCTGCCATTTTAGAAGAAATGTTAACAGATTTTTGCAAATCAAATCCAAACCATGCTGATACAAACAGATTTCTCAAAAATACCCAAGTCATATTCTCAATCATTAATGGATAATCCGGCCATCACAATAAATTCCACACAGGTCGCATTCTGGAAAGCTAATAGGCTCAGTAACTACATTATAGAATTTCAAGAATTTGCTGATCACTTCAAAATTGATATCCTATTAATCAGTGAGACTCATCTACGGCCCTGTGATAATCCCAAGCTGAGGAATTACTCATTTCAGAAATGACAGGCTCAATGCCAGAGGTGGAGGCAGTGCGATCTTTGCCAAGAAAAACATCCGTTACAATGAAATAAAAGAGATCCCTACAACCAATCTGGAAAAAACTGGCATAGAAATTCACACCAATAATGCAGGCATTTTCAAAATATTTTCTGTTTATAACCCTCCAGGCAGAACTCTGCTATCCTCTGATCTTTATCAGCTGCTTGACACTATGGAATCAACAATAGTGACAGGATATCTAAATTCAAAGCATCCCTTATGGAATTTTGCTATTCTGAGAAATATTATCATCACAGGTCCGATTGAACCAACACGCTATGGAACACACGGAAGGCCCGATGTATTAGACCTAGCTATATTCAAAAACACATCTCATCAATTCCAGCTGCAAGTGATTAACGACCTCAGTTCAGACCAGAACCCAGTACTTTTAAAACTGGGAGAGGATTCGGAACTCATTCCCAGGCAATTCTTTATTAATTTCACAAAATTCAAGTCTACAATCAACATTATCATAGATTCAGTACCAAATATCTCCTCCTGTGAAGAAATTGACGCGATAGTCAACAACCTAGAAAGCAAAATTCAAACTGGCTTAGCCGCAGCCTCTCCTTTTTCCACCCCAGCACAAGCAAGCCTACTTTCAGAAGAAATCCTTGCTGTAATCAGAAACAAAAACAAAATAAGAAGCCATTTTCACAACACGCTATCTCCTCAAGACACCCGAGAGCTGAATAGAGCATCAAACTTCCTTCGTTATGTACTAAAAGACTACAGAAATGAGCAATGGGAAAGAAAACTTTGTTCCCTGAAAGCTGAAGATAACTCTTTATGGAAACTTGCAAAAGGTCTCCCCTACAGATCGTTCCAATATCCAGCCCATTCATGGAGAAAGAGGTGTAGTTTATAGGGACAATGAAAAGGCAGAGGCTCTTGCAGATGCATTAGAACTTCAGTGCAGACCAAACTACATATATGCAGAACTGCCCTTCATTGAGAAAATCCGCCGATGAATTGGTATTGCGCTTTGTCAACCCTGCAGCCGTGAAAATATTTGTCACACCTCGCCTAACGAAGTTTAATCAATAATAAGAAAACTTAATAATAAAAAGCCCCGGTCCTGATGAGATTACTAACAAGACTTTTAAGACCCTTCTGCACAAAGCTGTCATGCATTTGGTGGCCATTATAAATGCAATACTCAGATTAAATTATTTTCCTGCCCGATGGAAACAAGCAGACATAATCCTCATTCATAAGCCAGGAAAAGCGCCTCAATTACCGCAAAGTTACAGCCCCATCAGTCTCCTTTCATGTTTGGGAAAAATTGTGGAAAAAGTCATCCTCAATCGACTTCAAGATGTGGTGAACAAAAACAATATAATTCCGAAAGAGCAGTTTGGGTTTCGAACCGGGCACAGTACTACACAAGAGATTCACAGATTGACGGAATTCATCACAACCGGCTTTAACTGACGACAACATACAGGGGCTCTCTTTTTAGATGTTGCAAAAGCCTTTGATGAGGTTTGGCACAAAGGCCTCATCTATAAATTGTTTACAGCAAACGTTCCACTATATACCTTACTCAGATTATTGACTCCTTAGGAAATTTCAGGTCACAAGAGATTCACAGATTGACGGAATTCATCACAACCGGCTTTAACTGACGACAACATACAGGAGCTCTCTTTTTAGATGTTGCAAAAGCCTTTGATAAGGTTTGGCACAAAGACCTCATCTATAAATTGTTTACAGCAAATGTTCCACTATACCTTACTCAGATTATTGACTCCTTAGGAAATTTCAGGTCAAGTTAAGAGAACTCAAATCCTCTTCGACAAGAATCACTGCGGGCGTTCCCCAAGGCTCGTTGCTCTCGCCGCTGCTTTTAACATCTATGTTGCTGACGTCCCTAGCACGACATCAACCACATAGTTTGCTATGCGGACGATATAGCAATTCTGAGTAGATATCTCAGACCGTACTTAGCTATGCAGCGCTTACAAACTGCAGCAACAAACCTAGAAAAATGGCTCAGGAAATGGAGAATAGCTGTGAATGCTGACAAAAGCACTCCCATTTTCTTCACAAGACAGAAGGCATACCACTACGAAGAAGTCAAACTTTTCAACACAGCTATCCCATGGAAATCCAGCACCGAATATCTAGGTATTCAACTAGATAACCATCTCAACTCTCACATTGATTATGCCTGCAGCAAGTTAAGCTCCGCATTTATGCAACTTTGCTCTCTTCTCAACCGAAGAAGCCGTGTCAGCACCGAAAACAAACTACAGATCTACAAAGCAATCACTAGACCCACATTAACTTACAGATCTCTGGCTTGGGGTCACACCTCCCCTGGCAACATCAAAAAGCTACAGGTTATCCAGAACAAAGGTCTCCATATGATATTCAATGCTCCGTGGTCTGTCAGGAATACTCTCCTCCACCGAGACGCTGACATTCTGGATATTCTCGTGTTTCTTCGTGATACTGCCATTACATATTTTACCAAAGCAGCTATTCATCCCAAGCAACTCATTCGAGAGTTATCTAACTACGATGAAACCGATAGGTGGAAACACAAGCGCCCGAAAGCGGCCCTGCTCATCGGTACAGACGCTCCCACACTGCCCTAAAACGGCTGAGCCAGGTGCTCGATAAACTCTCATTAATTTAAGCCATTTTTCATAGAGATGAAGGGATTATAATCCATGGGATTGGGGTCCATCCAGCAACAAAGGTTATAAGTTATTAGGGGAATGAATGGCGTTATCTGATTTATTTTATTTTATTTTTATAAAATAAATGTGTTACATTTGTAAATTATTTATATAACTATAATTTACAAGGAAACCAAACTATCCCCTAATTGTTTTGAACAGTATGCTATAACTATAGTTTTATCTATCTATCTATACGAGGGGTACACCAGTTAGTGGCCCACCCATAGGGGAGGACAAGGGGGTCATGGATCTCCCAAAGAAAAAGGGGAAAAAATACACTAGAAAATGTTCCAAAAATCTTTTCCTAATTAAATTTCTTTTTTTTTTTTATTTATGTCGTGTCGTGTCTTCTATTTCTATATTACTTGTGAATTAGCGATCATTGCAGATGCTCAGTCATTCTCAAATCGTCTACTCAACTCGGACCTCTTCCCCACCCACCAAGATTAAATTCTGAGTGCGCTACTGACACCAGTTATATACACATTTCCAAGGATACGTGAAGCATAAAAGGTTGAGAACCACCGCTTCAGATTAATCCTTCAAATTCATTCCATGCACATTATTACTCCTACTCAGCCTATGAAGTAATAATGATTAATAACACTGACCAACACCATTTTTGCTGACTTTTATATGAGACTTGTTTTTTACTAATTTCGGTGCGCTGATTTCAAATATCAAACCCATTTTTCTCTATTACGTCAGGTTTTTCCTCTATGGCATTTTCTTTTTGCTAATTTGTAAGTTTTTGATAATTTTAAGGAGGCAGTACTATTTAGAGGATCAAAAAAATCGATTTTTTAATATTATTTTCTGAAAGTATGTACTTTTAAAAATCTGTTCCTAACTTTTTATCAAGAAATTCGAAAAATTCCCGAAGATATAGCTTATTATTCAAAGCGGTGCGCAGATCAGAATCGGAGCCCTCACCGCTCTCGCTTGTTAGTAAACGAATAAATGTGTAAGAACTTGCAACGGCACGTACTGGCGCTTTATATGCGGGAGAGGCCGATAATTAGATACATAACTACTTAAAATATTCATTAAAAATTACAGGAATATTTATAAAACAAAATAAATTTTTGTTTGTAGCAATTTCTGCTGTGTGTTCTGTTTTGGCAATCCCTTTGAATACTCCAACAGTAGTCGGCCATCATGTGAGAATCCCATCTTCCTTGGTACTGATCTTCCATAGTTTTTAAGTCTTGATGAAATCTTTCGCCTTGTTCATCGCTTACAGCACCTAAATTCTCTGGAAATCTATCAAGATGACTGTATAGGAAATGAAGCTTTATGCTCATGCTGCAACCGAGGCGCTGGAAATTTTCAAGCATTGTTTCCACTAGATCTTTGTAATTGCACGCTTTTTTGTTTCCAAGAAAATTATTCGCAACCATCGTAAATGAAGTCCAGGCCTTTTTCTCAATTTCGTTCATAGAGTTGATGAAATTTGGGTCTCTCATTAAAGTTCTAATTTGCGGTCCATCAAATACACCGGCTTTAATTTTTTCATAACTAAGTCGTGGAAATTTTTCACATATGTATTGGAAACAGTCACCTTGTAAATCTAAAGCTTTAACATACTGCTTCATAACACCTAGTTTGATGTGTAGAGGTAGAAGAATGATTTTTTCTCTGTCGATTAAAGGTTGATTTATAACATTCTGTTCTCCAACATTTAAGGATATTCTAAGTGGCCAATGTTTCTGACTCCAGTGTTGGTTTCTAGCTCGACTATCCCAGAAGCATAGAAAACACGGAAACTTTGCATATCCTCTTTGAAAGCCAAGTAAAAAGTTCACCATTTTAAGATCCACACAGTTGATCCAGTTATGGTTTGTATATTTTAATAACTTCAGAACCTTTTTAATGTCCTCATATGTTTCCTTTAAGTGGACTGAATAGCCAATAGGAATTGAGCCATATACATTCGCAGTGTGTAGTAAGACACACTTGAGACTTCTGCTTGAACTGTCGATAATTAAACCCCACTCATTTGGATGATATTGTACAACACTCATTTCAGTTAGTAAACCTGACACATTGTTACAGTAAACAAACCCACACTCGTGCTTAAAATATTGTACAAGATTACTTTCCCTGCTACGATAAAAAGTTATCTTCGTATCTTGCTCCAGTAAGTTTTTTCATTTAATCTTGAAGCTAATAATTCGGATGATTCCTTCGATAGGCCCAAATCTCTTACTAAGTCATTCAATTCCGCTTGAGTAAAACGTTGCGATCCAGAACTAGAAATTAAATTTTCATTGTCTAAATCAACATCCGGGTCTTGCTCCTCAAGAACATCTGGCATATCCCGATTATGCTCGTTCTGAAGTAAAGGATGTCCTTTATAAATTGGCATGGCTATTTCATTGGAATGAGCAACTGGCCGAATTGCTGAGTCGAAATTTGGATACACAATTTTTTTCTTATTCTTCTTATTATAACCAGAAGTCTGAACTAAACAAAAATAGCAATCATCTACGTGATTTTTCAGTTCATGCCAAATCATTGGAATGCCAAAAGCTAATTTTTGGCGTTTTCCCTTGCTCCACTGTCGTAAATTTTCTACACATGACTTACACACTTCATTTGGAGCCCATGACTTGTCCTGATCTGCAATTTTTACGTCAAAGTATGCAAAGTACACTTTCTTAACGAAATCAGTGATATTTGTCCTTTGACTGGGAACAGTAAAGCTGCCACAAATGTAGCAGAAGGAATCTACACTATTGACACGATTTTGAGTAGTAGACATGATGTATTTTCTTCACTGCCGACTGACATACAATTAATAAAACAAAAAAAACCAGAGACTTTATTGAAACGTTTTAAGCGCTCATCATACTTTCACGATCGATTGACGATTAACTGATTTCGATCGTTCTTTGTCCGCTATGACGCATATAGCATTCATTTGTTTTAGGCAGTTGTCATCGCCTACTTTTCATCACCTAAATGTATTATGTCGGTTATCGGCCTCCCTCGCATTCAAAGCGCCAGTACGTACCGTTGCAGGTTCTTACGCATTTATTCGTTTACTAACAAGCGAGAGCGGTGAGCGCTCCGATTCTGATCTGCGCACCGCTTTGAATAATAGGCTATATCTTCGGGAATTTTTCGAATTTCTTGACAAAAAGTTAGGAACAGATTTTTAAAAGTACATACTTTCAGAAAATAATATTAAAAAATCGATTTTTTTGATCCTCTAAATAGTACTGCCTCCTTAAAATTATCAAAAACTTACAAATTAGCAAAAAGAAAATGCCATAGAGGAAAAACCTGACGTAATAGAGAAAAATGGGTTTGATATTTGAAATCAGCGCACCGAAATTAGTAAAAAAAGAAGTGTCAGATCATAATCAGCAGAAAAAAAATTTTTTTTTTGTTGGCCAGTGTAATCAGTTAAAAAAACACGGGGAATAGATGCGCTATATGTGATTCGAGAGACTTGCTCCACTTGTTTTTTTACTTTGTTTTAGTTTGCGCATGTGGCATTTTTGTATTTTAGAGAATGGATTCGTTCAAAGGTCCAAAACAGTGCCAAGTTAAGTAACCACGTACTGTGTTTATCAGAGTTGACGTGGCAGGGATACGTTGTGACGTAGTTTAGAAGTATGAATTTTACCATTGGCTGTTCTTTTGTATTATATCCTGATCGTGTGTAGTGGTTTTGTGAGTATAAACGATAGTTTTATTTTGCAGTATATATTAAAATATAATGCGACGATGTTATTACTGCCTACTGTTTTAAATAAAATTATAGTGACAATATATTTATAGCATTCGTTTAGCAAACATCTGTTCCGAAGAGAATTTTTAAATTATTGAGTCATAAAATGATCTTTTTATGAAATTCTTTCTACAACTAATTAATAAATCAGAGGGATTTTTAAAAGAAAAATGAATGTATTTTCTGTGAAAGAATATCGCAATAAATTTGGAAATACTGTACTTCCATGTTTTACATATTTCACTTGTATCGTCTGATATTTCTCTTTGCCCAAATTATGTTAACGGGGATAGTTGGTTCATGAGGGGTTAACTTGGAGGATCGCTTTCAGACTGGCAGTGAAAGATACGTGGAAGAGCTATTTAGAAAAAAATAAGAGATTACGGCAGTATTGTTTGATAGGTACAGATTGCGAGCCGCCAGTGTATCACTTTAATTTTATATTAATAATGTGAATATTAATTACAATACAGCATTATCATTGTAAAGAATTTTATAATGATGCAGATTTAGCCAGAGATAGCTATGCACTAAAATCGCTGCCCCACGGTTTTGAATTTTTTTTCCCCTGTTGATTAATGCTATTGCCAATACTACTAATAAATAATACTTCTCCATACTATAGTTTACAAATGGCTAAAAAAAAAAAAAAAAAAGGGAGGGGGGAAATCAGGTGATCAGGAGGTTTAATTTTGGGAAAAATGTGCACTGTAGGGGAGGGAGATATCGTTATTGCCAATGAACTATGTAATTTGATATACATTGTCCCACAGACTGATTAACATAATACAGTCTGATGTAGAATAAACTTCAGGAACTTAACAAAAATTAGATATTTCTATAGACATTTTGGCATTGTTGCAAGAGTTGAGATGTTAATGTTACTTTGGCAGTCGTATTTCAGTGTACGTTGATCATGTTTGTTTTGCATATACACATTGTGTATTGTTTATGCTAATCTTAGTTGCATAAACGTTAACATTTGTCTTGACTTACAATTTTTATTTATATATTTGTCCTGACTTTCAAAAATTCAAATGAAGACTCCAATAGATCATAAGGGATGGATATGAAGGGATGCAGGTTCACTATTCCTAAATATAAGATTTTGAATGTTGATTTGAAGAGAGCAATGTTAGTAGACTGCACTGCAAAAGATAGATGCAAGGAATCTTAGTGGTGAAAGAAAATATGGGGTAGTTTGTGTATATAACCAGTGCTTGCATCCAGGTACATGAGCAGTACAAAGCACAGGCCAGGATGGTAATAATCAGTATAGTATGAAAGGAAATTAGCATTGCAGGCCAAAGATAATCTCCAACAGTTCTTGATATGCTGCAAGTAAAATTAACAATGTTTATGGCAGAATGATTTGAATGGATGCCGATGGTAGGGAGGTAACTGAATGTTGAAATAGAAGAATTACTAAGTGAACTTTGCAAGAGTATATTATCCAGGTGGAGATATTATTTAGGCCTCCAAGGAGTCAAAAGACTCGTTGCAGGAGGTCCTTCCTAGGAAACACAAGTCTATCAAGACTCAACATGGGAGGTCCCTCCCAGGAAACATAGTCTATCATACCATTCCTTAAACTCATTGACTCTTCTTGCTCTCACCACTCTATCAGGCAATGCATTCCATGGCTCAACCACCCTCCATGCAAAGAAACCACTCCTCATCCCCTTGCTCACAGTTTCCTTTCGTAACTTCCAGAGATATTGCAGTAATGAGTCAAAAACTTGTATAGTAACTGAGAATTAACAACTGAAAATTAACAAAAAGGTTCTACAATTTTTAAGGTTGTTGAAGACTATTAATGCTAAAAACATTCCTCTCATAAATATTGTGTATGCAACTGATGAAGTACCAGCTATGATTGGTCATCACCGTGGATTTATAGCACATTTAAAAGAAACAGTTCCAAATATCTTTACAATTTACTGTATTCTTCATAGTCAGCACTTAGTTGCAAAACATCTTAGTGGGAGACTACATGAGACTTTGGATGATGTTATTAAAGCAGTGAATGAATAAAATAAAAGCCCAGTCATTGAATACCCATATTTTTTGGGAACTTTGTCATGAAAATGAAGAATTTGAGCGTCTTTTGCTTCACACTGAAGTTAGATGGCTATCAAATGGAAACCATCTGCGACACTTTAATGATCTCTACGATACTGTTTTTGAATTTCTTAATTCATGTGATGAGAACATGTGTAATGTTCTAAAAAAGGAAAACATTGATGCATGTATCTTTCCAGTATTTTCACCGAATTAAATGAGGTTAACATCAAATTGCAGGAAAGCAGCATGAATCGTATTAAAGCAGTAGGAATTATAAATGCTTTTTATCAGCAAATTAATTCTTCAAACAGAGTATTGCAAGATGAGATTTTCTGCAGTTCCCAAGTCTACAAATAATAGATGATGATTTAATATTAGATACAGATTTGGATTGTTATTGTTCCCATCTTTTGACGCTGAAAGAAGACTTCAGATTCAAAGACTTTCATGAGCTCAAAATACCTGATTGGATCATAAATCTATTTCTTTCTGATGTCACTTCTGTTCATCCAAATTTGTGTGAAGAATTTATTGACTTAAAAAATGATTTTTGAAGCTCGAGTACAATTTCAGTAGTGTGGGTATGAAAGATTCTGGGCAAACCTGCAATGTAAGTATCCTCAGCTTTGGTAAGAAATAAAATTACTGTTCATTGCTTTTTCTTCATACTTTGTCGAGAAAGGATTCAGCATCGTGTTGCAATTGTTAGCTAAGCAGCGAAATAGACTCCCACAGTGAGACTTTTGACTCCATGGAGGCCTGAATAATAATAATAGATTGCAAATAAGTGAAAGAGGAGACTTGAGACTTCGTTTGTCGAACTTGAACCTGATATTGAAAAATGAGCAGTATCTCATCAGGCTCAGGGCAACTGTTAATAATTGGCTTATTTAATACAGTATCTTTTTTTGAATAAAAGTTAATTAGTATGTCATTAATTTTTAATTAGACTTTGATACTAATCAGTTCAAATATGTTGATGATAATTTAGATTTGCCTAATAATATAATATATTATAATTATCTTATTGATACCTTGTGTAAAATTGAGCTGGGGGTGCAAGGCAGTGGCGTAGCTAGGAGGGGGCGGTCTGCCCCGGCAGCACTTTGAATGTTACCCTATACATCGTTTTGACTTTTTGTAGCATTTTTGGTGTATTGACAAGGGCGGCAAAAGGTCTAGCAATGCCACTGGTGACAGGCTATACAAATAGTTGAAAGGGGGCACCAGACAAAAAAAAAAAAAAGGTTAAGAACCACTAGTATAGATGATGGTAGTGGCAATCTGTAGTTTGTGGATTAAGTGGTGGAGATGGAGAATTGTAGAGTAGGTCCCTCGATAAGTCCTTAAGACTCTTTGGAGGTGTCACAAAATAATAATATCATTAGATAAACCAAAACAGAGCATTGATACACCTGCCATATCTTTTCACTGAGATTCTATTTTACTATGCAACTTAACTGAAATCTATCAGTGAGTTATTAATATATTTTATAGAACATTCTACTGTCTACCATTGATGAAGATCCAGAAAAATTACCTTATTGCACTCCTCTGTCCAGTACAATTGTCACTTGATTACAAGATTTACCTCAAATTGCAGTGCAATGTGTAGCAAACAAGAGTCATATCCATAAAATGTTTAAGTAATTAATGTTGCATTAACAATAGCTGATCTCCATAGTGCCCAGAAGACTATATCTCAAGAAATAAGTACAATACAAATGAATATTGCAATAATGAAACACTAATAAATTAAGATGAGCCTTTTTAACAAACATGTGAACCAGAACCATTCTGTGCAGACTTAGTTACTAGATATTAGAAGGATGAAGGAACAGTTTCAGCATTCAGAGGCAAATAACCGTGATATTACCACTAGAATATTGAATATGAGAATAAATGAGTCCATTTATGAACAACTATTTTTAAAGTGCAGTATTTTATTTCTAATTTATAAATTAGAATTTAATTTAAAATTCTAATCTTGGATCACTAAAACAGAATGGGAGAAGAAAGGTTTGCGAAACAACAAGTGTTCTTTGCCAGGTTGGTAGGGAAAGACTCAGAGGAAGACCAAGATGTAGCTGGATTGATATAGTAAAAAGTGCCTTAAAAGAGAGAGATATGAGATCTGATAATATTAGAATCTTGAGAGATAACAGATTAATTTGGAATAAAATTGTGATCGGAAGTAAGTAATTAAATTTTTCGTGTAGTACTATCATAATTATCCTGTATACCCACTGAGGGTACTTATCAGGAATTTGATGATGAAATAGAATAGAATGGAGAAAATTGGGGGAGACATTTTGTCCAGCAGTGGACCCAATCCAGTTTGAAGAAAAATTGCAGCTGATGTTTACTAAAAATTTTCCAGCGTATTGCATAACCTGTAATTGAGTAAATCTTGATATTGTTTCAGTGTGGTAGTATTGAAGAGAGGTCCTTGGAAATTCAACTGCTACTTTCTTAAGATTATTATTATTACATCACACCTCCAGGGAGTCCAAAGACTCACGAGGGAGGGCATCTACTCTACAACTCTTCGTCTCACTACTACACCAACGCCATCTACCGCCGACTACCACCACTAGTACTATCACAGACAATCGCAAGCATTCATGCCTACGGCAGGATTCGAACCCGCAAACTTTTGGCTGGAGAGTGGATATGCTAACTACTCGGCAACCAGGCCAGCAGATTTTAGATATTAAAAATCTGTGCTGTTTGTTACATTCATGTAAAATATTTGAAGATTAGTTCACAAAACCTAATCCTTATTAATTAATTTTTGACTGAATTATCATTTCTTTATTTACTTATGTTTTAAATAAACATTGTAAAAAAATTTAAATTTCAGATCCCAATTAAATTAATCATGGATCAAGTTATGGCATTTGTTGAACCGGGCAGGCAGTTTGCAAAAGATTCTATCAGACTAGTAAAAAGGTGCACCAAACCTGATAGGAAAGGTAAGAACAATATCCTAAAAAAAAATTTTTTTTATTTACCATATTTACTCGAATATAACTTATCCTGGCATCTGTCCCCCCCCCCCCCCCCATTTTACTTTTACAAGAAAATAAGTTGAAAAGTTTTGCATATACCTCACATACAGAAAGTTTAGAACTTTAAGAAATAGATAGTGAATGTTGTTATGGCAATTTCAGATATTTTGGAATTCATTTGAAGAGAATCAGCATTTCAACTCAACGATCGTCAGCTTGCCTTTGTTGAGTCACGCGATCTTTTATTAATGAAAGTGAGCTGAGATTGGATCACGAGATAAGAGGAAAAGTATTTCCCTTTGCCAAAGAATGTAGAAAGATTTCGAGGATAAAGTGATGGATTTTCATTGCTATGTGATTAAACTTATGAAGAGCAACAACTTGAGTTATAGCTCTTTCTTCGTTGTAACTCTGTTGCATTCTTTCCACAGCTACTTTATTTCCTCTGAATCTGGGAAACAAAATTCGTGCACAGTTGTGGTTGAACAAGGCCTTGTAAAGATGCAAAATGACTTCCTTATCTTTATATGTCAGTGTTTCTTTTCAACATTGCAATTTTTGATTTGAACTCCAAATTCCTATTCACCATAAGTCCAAGATCCATAGCCTCATAAGTTTCTCATAGCATATTCCCACTAATTTAATATACCATTGTTGATCTGATCACATAAGAGTGTATAATTTGCACTTACTAACATTGAATTGACAGCCACTATTATTTCTCCACTGTTCCAGGTTATTCAAATCATTCTGTAAGTGCTGTATATCAGTTGCATCCCCGATTGTTCATCTTTTCATCAGAGAACAGTTGAACATCTCTTGTCAGATCTTTCCCGGTATCATTAATGTATAGATTGAACAAATGTCCAAGGGACTGATCCATGGGTATATCACTCATTGCCTTAAATCTGACAGATTCACATATACCATCTGTCAACTACTCCTTATCTAAGGCAGTAGGGGTGTGTGTGTGTGTGTGTGTGTGTGTGTGTGTGTGTGTGTGTGTGTGTGTGTGTGTGTGTGTGTGTTATTCCCTTGAAGATGCCAATTTAACTTAAGCAAACTTTTAATTTGAAAAAATTTGACTGGTTCACCACTCACATAAATATCTTGCTCATCAGATGTTGGCCTGTGTGTTACCTACCACGTTTGCCTCATGTTATAGTCACATGTTTATTCCTGGATCTGGCCAATTTATAAGCTTTTATTAATGCTATATAATTCTGTACCAGTGTTGAAGCAGATATGTTAATTACTTAACATATCTGCTTGTAATAGCATATTTATAGTCTGTGAAGAATAAATTCATGGATTTTATAAGTGATACAAGACCATTTATTATTATTTTTTTTAATGATAATAATAATTTTTTTTGTAGTTTTCAATTCTAACATTTATAGAATGCCTTAAATTGCTTGTATGGAAAAAACAAACCATTTTTTTCTCTGCCATTATAAGTAAACATTAAAAATTCTCATTAAGTTTCCATGCATAACCAAATTAGTGTGCTTCTGAATTCTAATTGGCTCTGAAGCATTGTTGGATGGACATAGAAATCCAGCTGGCTGTGATGTCATATGATACTGTGGCAACTCAGAAAACGGTTAAAAAAAAATGTTCGGTTAGAATCAGTATAATGAAATATTTTTTGGGGAAAATAAATTTTTTTTTTTTTGTTCAAATTTTCACATTTTACTAATTCACTATTAATAGACAAATTCTTCATATTTCATTGCTGTGTAAGAAGTAAGCTAATTATTTATGTCTGCAGAATATCTATTATAGGTTGTTGTGTTGCAGATACTTCACAGTATAGTTATGACTGACTGATCTCATCCATCCCTTTAGGACAGGTAGAGTCCCCTAATGAGGGATTTACAACTAATTTAATGTGGCCGGTTCGTTACTCCTTGCTGCATTCCCTAAGTATTCATGACTGTAATCTGTTTGTGTTCTGGGACAAAAAAAAAAAAAAAAAAATCTACCTCTGTATGAGACAGGCTAATTTACCTTTTGTTGAAAGAGACCAGATAAAGCTTCCTCCCATCATTGATGGGAATCGAACCAAGTCTTTCCGACCAAAGGGCTTCAGTCTAATACTGACTGAGCTACAGAGCACTCATTAATTATGAAATGTGTACTTATTCTCTCCACTCATTGGTCATAATTCCATTATGATAAAAATCAGTGATAATCGGCAAAACAGGTGTTTGAAATGATCAAACTATGTACGATATGAAACAGAATCAGCATTTCATAAATAAAACTCAGGATTAAATCATCCAAATTTCTCGTCTGATTTTTTTGTTCACGGATGAGCATATTGTATATATTGTTAATTTCCCTAAATAACATATGTAGCAGTTTATATTCCATCCCATATTCTCCAGTTTATGCAACAATCTTCCATGCGGTATTCTATTGAATACCTTAACAAAGTCCATCAGTATCACTGTGCATCCATTTCTTTTTTCCAACTCACCCATACCATTATATAAAATATAAACAAATTGCTAAAACATGACCTCCCTTTAGTAAACTTATGCTGTTCCTTGAAAAGTATGGCTTGTATGGACTGGCCACCTTATCAGTATATTATGGATGGTTGTGAAGATTTTACAAAAGTTGATAGGAACTCATATACTGATAGGTTGAGAGACAGACCATACTTTTCAAGGAAAAGCATGAGCTTATAAAGGGAGGTCATGTTTTAGCAATTTGCTCATATTTTATGTTTTATAATAACAGCACTATCATACATTCTTTCCATTTGTATGATATCTTTCTTGATCTGAGACTACAGCTATACAAATATCAAAGGCATTGCCACTTTGGCTGAACATTCCTTTAGTACATAGGTTCCCAAAGTGGGTGGTACTGCCCTCCAGTGGGTGCTGAAGCCTTCTGGGGGGGGGGGGGCTATAGTGGGATCAGAAGCATTTGGGGGTGGTCTAGGGGTTGGTGGCTCTTTATAGAAGAAATTAATAATATATATTTAAAAATTAATTATTTTCGTGATTTTGCAATTAGATAATCATTTAAAATTTAAATATTGCATTTTAATTCATCTTATGCCCATCTTACAGGATTAATTTTTTTTTATCAATTTTCTATTTCAATTATTTAATCATTTGAAAATTTACCATGTCAGATAGAAATAGATGTCAGTTTTCTATGTCAATGAGAAAATAGAGCATGTATATATGGGTATAATAGGTATGTTTACAGTAGCAAATATATTCGTTATATTTCATTTCAAAATATAAAATATATAAAACCACTTTTCTAATTGATTTGTACAAAAATAAACCCAATTTTATATAATTTAATATTACAAGTAATAGTACAAAATGGATTTAGAAAAGGACGATCATGTATAGACCCACCCTTCTGCCTAAAATTAATAATAGAGAAAAGAAGAGAATATAATTTAGAAACACATATTGCATTTATTGACTTTGAAAAAGCATTTGACAAAGTTAAAAGAAACATATTATTTAACATATTAAAAGAAAGACAAATACCAAATAATATCCTAAAAGCTGTCACAAGTATATATGAAAATAATCAAATACAAATAAGATTAAATCATGAGCTATCATATACAAGAGAGAGAAACCAAGGGGTCCGACAGGGATGTCCCCTCTCAGCAACTCTTTTTAATATCTACTTAAATGAAATAATAATAAAATGGAGTAAAAATTTACATCAAGGAATTAAACTTTCACCTACAGTTAACTTAAACACTCTCCTCTTTGCAGACGACCAAATAATAATTACAAATTCTGAAGATCACTTACAGAAAGCTATTTTAAATCTAAATGAGATATCCAAAGATTATGGTATGATAATATCAACGGAAAAATCAAAAACTATGGCCTTTAAAGGACAAGATCCAGCAAGAACTAAAATAGTATTAGATAACAAGATCTTAGAACAGTTGAATTCATTTAACTACCTAGGATGTATGATCACTTATGAAAAAGATATAAACATAAAAATTGCAAAATATTTAAAAATAACAGGAGTAATTAACTCTATATTTAAACCAAACCTAGTTCAAAAACAAACCAGGCTAAAAGTATACAATACATTAGCCCTACCGGTCTTAATGTATGGAAGCGAAATCTGGACAATAAAACAAAAAGACAAACAAAGATTAACAACAGCAGAAATGAAGTTTATGAGAAAAACTGCAAATATACCCTATTTGATCACAAAAGAAATGAAGATATTATGAAAGAACTAAACCAAGAACCAGTAATTGAAAAAAATTAAAAAATATAAACATAGATGGATGGAACACGTTCAAAGAATGAAAACAGAAAGATTACCAAAACAAGCCTTAAAGTACAAGCCATTAGGAAAAAGAAAACCAGGACGTCCTCTTAAACGATTCAACGATGACTTCTAAGGCCGGAACAGGCCATACTAGGCCTAAATCCTTGATACGTATGATGATGATGAATATTACAAGTAAAAATAATAATGGCAACAAAGAAATAAAATCGTAAATTTTAGTTAGCCTAGTTAGTACTAACTTATATTGCTAACTAGAGGGAAAAAACAAAGCAAATATTATTCGAAACTTATTATACTGTTTTCTGTGGTTAAGTTTTGTAGGTTTGTTTATATCGTGTAATTATTTTATTTATTAATTATTATTTATAATTATTCGGACAATGTTGTGGTTGGACGAACAAAATGCGCTTGCATGCAAAATAAAAAATTGAACGTGTCATACAGGATATTTTAACTTCTTTTTTATATACTTAAAAAATTTATTCTTGTAAAAATTGATCGTGCCATACAGGCTTTAGTCTATCCACGCAGCAGATGAGTCTTAACTAGTAGCATGTCGGTCAACTGTTATGTAGGTAATTCACTCAATTCAGCATGTTTTGACAGGAATATGGGTGCTTGCAGTGACTTGTTCAAAGCACGAGTAAGATGGTATCGCATGCAAGTCGATTCGGGCTAGATTTCAAATCTATAAATACTAGTGGTTTAGGAATAAGTTTCATTATTTTTTGTGTGCTTTGCCAACAATCATCAGTCGAAAGTATGATAGATAAGTGGAGCCATACAAAGTGTAAATTAAATCCTTTTATTTTGTGAATATTTTTGCAAATTTTATTACTTCATTATGTCTGAATATAAGAAGAAATGTCAACAGCACAGTATTGAGTATTTGAAATATGGTTTTGTTCAAACTGTTATTTATGTCTTGCAAAGTGGGCGGTGGCCCGAAAAAGTTTGGCAACCTATGCTTTAGTATATATGTTAATGTCCCATCGTCCCTATTGCTGAATACTTATCTAGTTGTGCAACATCTCTTGAACCTCTGTTTTCATGAGCCTGTATCTCTTCCTCTGATGTGGTGGCAGCACTGTGTGCCATGTTACATGCACCTGGTTGATCTTAGTAATGTGAGAAATTCTTATGTGAACAATCTCATAAGCTTCTGACATAAGAGTACCATTTGAATTCAGTATATTTTCTCTCATTTATTCTTTCTTTTACTTGTGGTATAATGATAAAATTTGTTTGGATTGCTTTTAGCATGCATAGCCAATGCGTTTATTATTATTTAGCCTTTTGCACAATATTCTTAACTTTTCTCGCCTGCCCTTTATATATATTTCATAACTCTTTCACTATTATTGTCGTGATATTCTTTCCACATCTTTTTGTGGATCTCTTGCTTAATGAGGTAGCACATCCATTCCATTCTCACCCTGTTTGTTCTTTGAACTCTTGGAACACATTCATTTAAGCATCTTTTCAAAGCTTCCCATGTATAGTTGATGAATCCCATTCAGTAACTGATACTGTGGGACCAAAGATAGTATTCTCCTCAGTTTGTCATAATTCCCAGCCTTCTAGTTCAGCATGATTACTTTTACTAGCACGTTACAAAACAGTCATATTCTTAACTGAGTCCCCTAATGCTGTATCAGATTTAACACTCCTTGACCCAGTTTCTTCCTTCACATGCTGCTTGAAAAATTTGCCTTGCAACAACTCAATAAACTGTCAGTCATTCTTATGAGTTTTCTCTGCTAATCAGTGTTCAGAAAATTGTCATCCATAATGATTATTGACTTAGTACCCATAGGGATAATTTGGTGCTGCATTTCATCACCCCCAGCAACTGCTCTCCATATATATCATCCTGTTAATCTCTACTTTACATCAGATAGCCTCAAACTCACTGTTACGTTGGACATTATTTCTATTATTGCTTTTATGTGTGCCTGCCTTAAATGGATTCAAATCATTAGCAATATTCCCTCCTTTTCTATTTCTTCTGCCCTTCCTAAAAATCCTATATCCTTTACATTCTCTTCCAGTAACATCATCATCTACCTCTGATAGCCAAAACATATTCACCAAAGCAACAAATTCAAACCCCCATTGTAGAGTATCACATATACCATCTACTTGAGACAGACTACTGCTTATTTATAACTAGACGTTTCTATGCTTTCTTCACTTCATAGTTATATAACAAAATTATGTAAAAAAAATGTAATTATTTGATAAACTGGATTTTTGTAATTTATTATGTGATTTCATGTTTAATAGACCTTAATTTCAGCATATCTCCAGCCAGTTAGCTTCTTAAAAAATAAAATAATAATTTTATTCCGCATCTTCTACCATTTATGTGCATTATAATTGGCAAGAAATGAGTGAATATGTACACATATTCAACCAAAATTTCTGCACGTAAAGTAATGCCACTTTTTAATACTGAGAGAGCTGTTGATTTCAACATTCTCAGTATGTAGATATTCATAAATCACATGCATATAATTATAGGACATTTAATTCTATCTCCATAGCCTGTGTATTATGCTCTTTGAAATGCTGAATTTTTGTGAGGCAAAAACCTCATGTCTGTTGCCTTTAGTTCAAAAAGCCCTTATAAATGAATGTCTTTACATCCTATACATGATTCAAACATAGTTCTTTCCACAGAGATCTTTGTCACTATATAGATGCTTTCTTTTGGCATTATGTTAATGATGCATTTCAGAAAGTTACCATTCAGCCCAGTTTTGGATATTGTTGGAACTATCATTAGCAGACAGTGCTAAGATATTTTGAGTTAAAAAATCTGGAAAAGTTTCAAAAAAGATGGGAGCTTGAGAACTCTCATTTTGTTTCCGTCAGACACTGATGTGGGAACAGAAGTGGATGAATTCGAGGTTCTTAGGATATTGCAGAATCTCAATGTCAATTCAGCTGTGAAATTAGATGAGATATCAGCTAGGGTTTCTCTCTCTCTCTCTCTCTCACACTCTCTCACTCACTCACTCACACACACACACACACACACACACACACACACACAAGAATTTGCAGAAATATCTGGTTAAGATGTATTGGTGATGTGTTCTCTGTTTGGCCACATAGCTCACACATTAAACATGTTCCTCCTTTTCCATCCATAGTAGCAAGTCAAGGATCTATATTACGTTAGTACTGTGTGAAAGGAAGTACAGTCAGATAAGTTTTGCTCTTTTCATGCTTTGAAAGAAAAATGGCATTAGTCATTCTGCTTGATAATTGTCTGCTATCTAAAGACATCTATACTATAGATAGATTTGAACCTACAACTTTCAGCACTAAAGTATAATCTTTGCCAACAACTGTCAAGGTTTATACCAATGACAACTTATCTCTTCATTATCTACATACCTTAGAGATCCTTGTTTTAATTACATTTCTTAACTGCTTTCTTAAATTTCTGATCTCAACATTTTCATTTTTCTTAACCCATTTTGTTCAATTTCTCTTGAGTGATTTTTCTTCCTTCTTGTGATGTATGCTTGTATCTTTATTAGTAAAATTCTCTATAATTATCAGATTCAGATTTATTCATCTTTTTTTGAAAACTGGTTTGCAAGCTCTTGGGAGAAGAGCTTACAAACCATAATCAGCTTGACCAATCTGGAATTAAGCATGCAGTAGTAGATAGTGCAAAGTATGTATACTCTATTTAAGTATTATACTCTATCTTGCATTTCAGGTCAAATATCAACTCATTCTTTCTACATTTCTGATTTGAGGTTTTATCATCTTTAATTTTTTGCCTTTTTTTTTTTTCTTTTAACAGTTTAGGATTTCCTTCTCCCTCTCCTCCCAAGCTGCTTTCTAAGTCCTGCATGTAGTGTATATAGATGGGTGAGTGGGTGTAATTAAGTGAGAGAGCTGGAAAGGGTATCAAGTCTTGAAATTTTGTAATTAATTTGCAATAGCATGTCCAAATCTTGCTTTTTTTTTTTTTAACTCTATGAAAACCTTGCAATGAAAAAATTCACTCATTTAATTTTCAGTAAAACTATATTTTAAAATATTCATCTTATGATGTTTTTATGTATATTTTTCAAAATGCTTAAGCATCCATGTGTTTGTTTTGTCCATCAGTATACAAGTTGAACTCTGGCTGGGATTTTACTCAATGTGGTGGTGTTTGGAGCTTTGCAAAAATCTGAGCCCTTCAATTTTTATTTAAATTAGGCCACTTGCACCACAAAGGGAAAATATAACAATTATATATTGTGTTAACTCTTTATTTATTTTTATTGGCAAACTTAGAAGAGGAATTCCAACTCCTGGCCTGGTTGGCTGAGTGGATGGTGTATCATGACAGGATTCAAACATGCATCTAACAGGGTGCATGTGTGAATGCTGCTGTATGCATGAATGATGTGATTGTCTTTAGATGGGAGAAGAATTTCATTGCTCAGTGTGAGTCCACTGCCCTGCTTATTGGAGGCCTGTCAGCAATAAAAAGAATTTCAATATAACAAATATAAAACTGAATTGTATATATAAACAGTAAGAGTTGCTAACCCTAATATCTGTTACAAATTTATATGCTGCAATGAAGTCGTTTTAATTCCTAGACTAATTGCAAGTTCAAGACTGCTTGATGAAAGGTTTTGTTAAAGTTTTGTTTTTATCTGCAAAATAAATCATCATCATCATCATCATCAAATTCCTGCCATGTACCCTCAAAGGGTGTACAGGATATGACAGTACCACATGAAAAAATTACATCAGTATTAACTTCCTATCTACAATTTTCCTCCAAATCAGTCTGTTACTTGTCAAGACTCCAACATTATCAGAGCTTATATTTCTATCGTCGAAGGCACATTGTACCGTATCAATCCACCTATATCTTGGTCTCCCTCTGGGTCGTTTTCCTGCACAACATGGCAAAGAACACTTATATTGCTAATCTTTCCTCTCCCATTCTATTTAAGTGACCATACCACCTGAGATTAGCTCTGCTAACACATTCCTGGATGCTGACAATGTCAAGTTCTTTCCTAATATCCTCATTTTTAATATGATATTGCCATTGATGCCATCTGTTCACGCCTATAATCTTTCTCAGGAACCTCATATCTGTGGTCTCTAGTCTTTGGTCAAGTGTTTTACTTCTGACCCAGCTCTCAGATCCATAAGTTAAAACTGGTTTGAACACTGTCTTGTATACAGCTAATTTAGTGTTAGAACTAATTTCTCTCTTATTCCATATGAATTTATTCAATTGACTTCCCACCATACCAGCTTTGCTGATTCTGTTGTCTATTTCTATATTTAATTTACCATCTTCACTAAAAATCGTGCCTAAGTAGCTGAAATGTTTTACTTGTTCCACAGGTTCTCCATTCACAACACAGTTGACATTTTCAGTGATTCTGCCTGTTTTCATTGTCTTTGTCTTTTTATTGCTGACCTTCATACCATATCTATTACAACAGCTATTCAATTTAGTCAGAGAATCTTGCAGACTTGTAGCGGATTTATTTAGAAGTATAACATCATCCGCATAAAGCAAAGAACTGACATTAACATCTCCAATTTTGATATCAGGTTTAATACCACTTTCCTTCATAATGTGATCCATATAGATAATCAATAACAGAGGGGATAATGTACATCCTTGTCTCACACCAGGTTTAACATTAAACCATCTTCCTGTACTTCCTTCAATTCTAACTGCTGACTTACAACTCAAATAAAGATTAAATATTGCTTGATATAATGCCCCATCGACACCATATAACTGCAGCGTATTGAATAGCTTCTCTTGGCACCTTGTCATATGCCTTTTCCAAATCGACAAAACTTAAATACAGATCTTTGTTATATTCCCATGCTTTCTCGACTATTTGTCGTAAAGTGAAGATCTGATCCTGACAGCCTCTATTTGACCTGAATCCAGCTTGTTCTTCACCAAGCTTTTCTTCCACAATTCTTCTCAACCGTTTCTCAAGTATACTTACATAGATCTTGCTAGGAACACTCAGTAGGGAAATACCTCTGTAATTCTCACATTCAGTTTTATTTCCCTTTTTATATATGGGTACTATGAGAGCTCTACTCCAATCATCGGGAATTCGTCCCTCTGTCCAGGCTTTCTGAACTATGCAGAGCAGCCACTGTAAGACTTTTATACCACCATACTTCAGCATTTCTGGTCGAATATCATCTACTCCTGCTGCCTTTCCACATTTCAAGCCTTTGATGGCTTTTTTTACTTCAAGTATGGATATGTATTCCTGACTGCATGCCTGGTCAGTGTTTTTTTATCACTGTGCTGTCATCACTGCTTGTTTCATTTAGCAGTTTTTCAAAGTAATTACTCCATACTTCAAGGATATCTTTTTCTCCTGTTTTCATGTCACCTTTATCATCTCTAACTCCTTTTACAGCACTCTTTCCTCCATTCCTAAGCTTCTTCAACAACCTCCAGAATATTTTGCCACCTTGTTGATATTTATTTTCTATATTCTTGCCAAAGTCCTCCCATGACTTTTGTTTAGCTAGTTTTACACACTGTTTAGCTTTCTTACATTTGTCTCTGTATTCTGTAAGAGTAAAAGCTGACTTATTTGCCAGGAACTTTTGATATGCTTTCTTCTTTTCCTTCACTGCCTCTTTAACTTCCTATGTCCACCAGGGAGTTCTGATTTTTTTATCCTTGCACACAACCTCACCACATGCCTCTCTGGCAGAATCAATCAATGTTTTCTTCAGAGTTTGCCACTGAATCTCCAAGGTTTGATTCCTGTTCTCAAACTCTTTCATTTTTTCTTCAATAATCTTTGTGTATTTCAGTCTACAGTTCACATCTGAGAGCTGCTCAACTTTTATATGCTTTAAAACTTTCTTACATGTTATTCTTTTCAATATGAAATTCAATTTTATCCTGCTCAAGACTAAATAGTGATCACTTCCAATTTCAAAGCCTCTGTACACTCTGGTGTCCTGTACCAGGGAGAAAACATCACTATCAACAATAACATAGTCGATGAGACTTTTCTTATTCCTAGCCTCTTCTCTCCATGTGAATTTGTCCACATTTTTATGTTGGAACATGGTGTTAGTAATAACCAGTCCATGTCCTGAGCAGAAATCCAACAGATATTTGCCATTATTATTATCTGTGCTCTTTTCTCCAAATTTTCCCAAAATATTTTTGTGTGTCTCACAATCATTTCCTACTCTGCTATTTAGATCCCCAACAAGGACCAACTTTTCATTTTTCATTGTGTCAGTTGCTTTTTCTAAAGCGTCACAAAATTCCTCCACTTCTACCTTAGTAGAACCTTCTGTGGGACCATAGGCACAAATAAGTCTCATTGTCCAGTTCCCCATTCTCATATTTGCCCACATTACTCTACTTGAGACTGACTGTCATTCAAGAAGATTAGCCTCGTATTTTGTGTTGAATACTATGGCTACTCCTTCTTTTCCTTGATTGTCATTGCCTGAATATAACATTTTGTATTTATTGCTCAGAAAGATCTCACCAGTTTTGGTCTTTTTTGTTTCAGTCACCCCTATTATGTCGATCTGGTACTTATCTAATTCCTCAGCTAGCTCCATTTCTTTGCCATTCAGGCTTCTTACGTTGATAGTACCGATCTTTAACTCTGTTGATGTTGAATTGGGGTTTGTTTTCAGATTTGTTCCAGTAGCTGACTTTTTGCTGTTCGCCCTGGTTCTCTGGCGAAAACAATGGGGGCCTTGTTTAACCGGGCGACGCCCCAGCCGGCATGAAATTTTGTCATGTCGTACCATTTTTTATTTTGGTTTAACCAATAAGAATACAATTTGGTCGGCTAAATCCCAAATTGGCAGCTCATCCTCGTTCGTTCAGTATCAAAGTAGATACCCAACAGGGTGCACCACGAGAAGGTGAGGATTGGACATTAGGTCAGAAGCCCTGGTCGGTTCTCTGCTTTCCTTTAAAGGCTATGTGGAGGTCTCCTCTCAGTTATACAGCTTTGACCCTTAAGCACCCCCTGCAAAATAAATTGAAATGTTAATAATATACATACATACATAGTTTATTCACAATATGATACAATGCGAAAAGGGGAAAGAGATTTATACTAAAAATTAAATATTGCAAATTATGGTCTTCCAAGTCTCTCTATCTTGAGCTATAGATGGAGTTTTGCAGTTCAGCCTACTGATGGTTTCACATATGTATTGCAAAATTGTTTGCATGGTCTTCCTCTACTTCATTTGCCATCTTCTGGTTTGTACAGGATGAGGGATTCCAAAAAGGGTGAGACTTCGGGATGTCTGAGTTGTAGTTTTTTGACTATACTGACAAGTTGTTCTTGCTTAGCCAGATTTAGCACAGCAGAGTTAGTGACGGGGTCCATCCAGGTGTATCCAAGGATCAGTCTGAGACATGTAGTTCCAAAGAAGTTAATTGGATCTGTAGTTTTTTTGGTGCTCATTGTCCAGGTTTGAGAACCATACAAGAAGATGGATCTACTGGTTGCATGGTATAATCTTAATTTTTCTTTAATGATACTAATGATGATTTCCAGATGGGGAGAGTTTGTTATATAAGATAGAGCCAGCTGTTTACATTTTCTGATATTTTCTGTATTGCTGATGTACGATCCAAGATATTGAAAATCCTTGCCTCTTTCTAAGGGTCATTTAAAATTGTTTTCTACATTTTGAAATGTAGAAAACAATTTCTACATTTTTCAAATAATGATATATTTGATCCAGCAAATTGCCCTTGCCCAAAGAATTGGCGGAAAAACGACTGGTTTCTGATTTTTAATTGGTGCGTTAAGGGGTTAATAAGGCACTGAGATTGCTTGTATGAGTTTTGAGGGTAGACCATAGAAGCTGAGTATTTTAAACATTGCTTCTCTATTAATGGAGTCAGAGGCTTTTTTTGAAGTCCATAAAGGTTAAAATGAGTGGCAAGTTTTTTTTATCATGTGAACCTTCTATGATTCTTCTGATGCAATGTATCTATTCTATTGTACACTGTTTTTTTAGAAATCCAGCTTGGTTTTTCCTTAAAAGTGGTGGTAAGTAAGTCTTAGCAGTTGTTCTTGTTAAGTAAGGTCTTGGTTCTCATTCCCAAATATATATTTGGGAATGAGAACCATTTGGATGATCCCAGGTCCATAGTCTTCCTTTTGGATGGGGAAATTTGGTTTGGATGATTACCATGTTATGGCTATTGCAGAAGTTCATAAGAGAATGTCCATTATTATTTGTGGTTTCATAATAAGTGTATTTACCCACATTTGAGTATCATCCTATTGTAGATTTTAACTGTGGTTGATAGCAAAGTAATATCTCCTGTAGTTATCCATTCTATTAAGACTGCCCTTTTTGGGTATAGGGACCATAAGGCCTTGTTTCCATTGTTGAGGTATTATTCCATGTTTAAAGCTTGATTCGTTATGGCAAGGAGATTGGAATATGTATTACACCTAACATTTGTGAAAGCTTCTGCTCTAATTCTGTCAATCCCTGGGGACTTTCCTGCTTTGGTTTAATCTATTGCTATTTTGAATTCCTTTTCGGTGAAGTCTTCACAATTTATTTATAGAGTGGTGGTTAGATGCAGGTCCGCTAGCTGACTTGAATGTTGGGGATTATCAACATTCAGTAATTCTTGAAAATAGTTTCTCCATTCTTTCATCAAGTTCGAGTTTACTGATAGCTGTCTACCGTTTTTGTCGTGTGACAATATTTCCACTTCTTTTTGCTTTATGGTGACAGATATAATTTATCATTTGAAAAGTGTTTCTAATATCCCCACTTTTATTATAATTTTCAAGTTCCCTGCAGTATTTATTTATTTGATTTTCTTGGTCTCTGGTTCATTGACTTTGTTATATAAAATGTCTAGTTTATCTTTACTGCTTAAACAGGAATGAAATAAATAGTTTCCTTGCTTTATTTCTTTCATCTATATATTTTTCAGTTTCGGGAGTAATCCATTTTTCCCGAGTCTCTTTTGTTGCTATTTCCAAGAATTTTGTTGGATGTTATGTTTATTGCTTCAATGATATCCTTATGCTTTTCATTAACTGGATCTTTAAGAATGTTTTCCATATTGTCTTCTAATGTGCTGTGGAAAGATGCTGCAATTTGTGGGTTATTTAATTTGTCCCAGTTGTGTTGTTTTTAAAGGCTTTTAGTGAAAGTTTAATGTGGGCAGTGATTATTTTGTGGTCAGAGTTTAGTTCAACCATGTTATATGCTCGACAGTACTTGATTGATCTGATCCACTTTCCATTGTGGTCTATTTGGGAATGAGAACCATTTGGATGTTCCCAGGTCCACAGTCTTCCTTTTGGATGGGGAAGTTTGGTTTGGGTGATTACCATGTTATGGCTATTGCAGAAGTTCATAAGAGAATGTCCATTATTATTTGTGGTTTCATGATAAGTGTATTTATCCACATTTTTAGTAGTACTGGCAATGTCTTTTACCAATTTGGGCATTAAAATCACCACCAATGAATATGACATTGTGAACTGGGATGTTCATGACAGTTTCAGAAAGATCTTTATAATAGGTGTCTTTTGTCTTCTGGTGGAGCACATTCTGTAGGAGCATATGTGGATATTATTGTCAGTTTTGGGTTGGTACTTATAGTTATGAGGAGAATTCTTTCAGGGACACTTTTTCAATTGGTGTTACTTTTTCTGCTAGTTCCTTCTTGAGCATTATTCCAACCCCTCCAGTACCATCATTGTTTGCTGAGTTATAAATAAATCTCCTTTTTTGTCAGCTGATGATGTTTCATTCACTTCATGATTGACAGTTCTCCATCTATGTTCTATACTTATAATGTCTATGTTGACTTTTTCTGCACCCCTAAGTAGCTCAAAAAATTTTCCAGTTTTCTTGAAAAGTGGAAAATTTTTTTATTTTCCAGATGAGATTAGATTTCCATAATTTAATTTGATCACACTTTCTTGTACCTCTTTTATTCAACCAAGAACTTCCTGGAAGGCTTTGATCCTTGGTATGCATAGTAATTGTATCAGCAGTTAAGGCACAAGTCTGTGTGGAAGTAGCTGATATTATCTCGTTTCCTTTCGTAATAATTTAATATCCACATATTGGGTGATTGGCCCTAATATGTTAGCCTACTGGATATTTACCCAGGGTCACCACGAGGAGGTAACTTGGATTTTTACCCCCAGTATTTTACCCAGTTATATAATTTTTTTTTCCACTTTAATTGGACCATTTTAATGTAAACATTAGTTTGTTCATTATATATATTTAGCATATGCAGAGTTAGCATTAACATATTTAGTGTCTAATTTTAGACTAAATATGCCTATCTGTATGTAAAAACCAGTTCATTTGTGATAATGAATGATATTATCAAACATCTTTCTCTGTGATTGTCAGCAATCATTTATTTTTCATGCTCTTGTCATTCACAAGGGAAAGTTATTACATCTGTTTGTTTACATATCCCCCCCCCCAAGGTGGTAGTTTAAAATAAAATAAAATAAAAAAAAATGAATCCATGACCAGATCATGAACTTCATATTATTGTGCCACCAAAACATAGTAGTCCAGATAATAACATGCAGGCTAAGAGAATTTGATAGTTGCATATCTACTCAGAGATTCTGCCAAAATCAGAATTGCTGAACATGTTAACTACATCTGGTTCCATCACTATGGCTGCTCAGAATTCGCAGTCCATTCTTTAGATACTTGTGATATTCTGGGGGGTGGGGCCAACCTTAGTTCCTGTAGCAAATAAATATATGAGAAATCATTCCTGGAATCAGCCTCTGTTCTAACATCAAGTCTGGATGCATGAAACTGCCTCATATCTGGAACGCTTTGGGTTTAGGATTTTGGGCCTAACTTTGTTTGCTCTGCTTCATTCCCACTTATACATAGTTCATCAGGAACTATGTATAAGTTGATGCAAATTTGGCTTTTCCAGAATACTGGAAGTATTAATTTAAATTACTTTCATTAATATATTTTCAATATTATAATATCCTTACTAAAAAATACCTGTATTGAATGACCAATGTATAAGCCCAATCACCAGATCTGTTATTAATATCAAAGCACATAAGATAAAATAAAAAAAGAAACCATTCTTATATTAAAGAATTGGCCTCTTGGTACATATAGGTTAACATAAAACATTCTTCATTTATCAAATAATAAATATTACATACTTAATTTTAACTGTATACTTCTAGTGTTTAAAAAAAAAATTCTCATTATTCTTGATATGCTTGTTTACTTAGAATTTCAGAAGATTGCAATGGCTACAGCAATTGGTTTTGCAATTATGGGATTCATTGGATTTTTTGTAAAGCTCATCCATATTCCTATTAACAACATCATTGTGTAAGTAATAAATTTTCATTTTGTTTATAGTATTATCTCTTAAACTGTGTATAACTGAAAGTAGTAAAATATTTATTAGATATGAACATTCCATTTTATTCCCTCAGCCATACGGCTGGTAGGGGTAGCTATATGCTACCATACTAGGGAAATGATTATGAGCAAGGTAGTTTCCTGTTGCCTTCCTTGCCATACTAGGATATGAACATAAATATGATTAATGATCATAATTGTGTGATCATTAATTTGTACTTGTATGTATGAGTATTTCTACATGCTACATGAGATCCACTCCAAAAGGGTAGGATGGTAACTTGGTAACCAAGTTGTAATGCCAAACTCACTGAGATGTCGAGCAACTGCACGAGTTTCTTCAAACTTTTCATTGCTTGTTTCCAAAATTTACCCAGCTTTGAAAAAAAGCAATGAAGGTTAATGATTTTTTTTTTTCACTTGGTTATACTGTAAGTCAAAGATGCCAATAAATTATATTCTTGGTTTCATCCTTTATTCAAGTGTAAGCAAAGTTTGTGCATGAAGTCACTTTATGATTGGACTACTTGTATATAGAGGCTAATGACTTCACATCAATTGCCTTAGTATCCATAATGCTGTGCATTATGGGAAGGGCCACTACCCAGACTGGTTTTGACCTTTATTGAGGTCTCATCAGTGGGAGCCAGACCCAGAAGTGATTAAAAAAACGTTGAAGTAATGCAGAAGTCATATTTCCATATACAAGAAGTCAAAAGGTGTCACACCTTATTACTAAAATACTCTGGATTAGAAATTGTTTTGCATTATGGGATACTAAGGCAATTGATTTGAAGACATTAGCCTCTATATACAAGTAGCCTAGTCATGAAGTTACCTCGCACACAAACTTGTTTGCTTACACTTGGATATAGGATGAAACCAGGAATATAATTTCTTGGCATATTTAATTTACAATGAAGGTTAGCTAATTGAATTACTATGGAGCAAGAGTAATGGAATGTGTATTGTGATTACTAGTTAATTACTAGTTAATACTCGTAGAAGGGGTACAAGTTCTGTTCGCTACAAACTTGATATTAACTAGGTCTGGCTACTCACTGATGAGACCTCAATAAAGGTCGAAACCGGTCTGGGTAGTGACCTTCTCTCATAATGTGAACAAAAATACAGTTCCTAGGAGCTAAGTTCACATTATGGGCAAATATCAAGAATAGTGATCGGAGCTCGCTCCACTTCTACCACGAGTTGCCCCAGCTTGCACTACCCTTTGGGATCAGTGCTGCAGTATCCAGGTATTTGCTTACGCTTGGAATCGCCGAACTTTATATAGTTTCTACTATATTCGGCATGAAACTCTTTGAGTTTCTTATTCGGCTAAGAAACTATATGGGATGTAATATCCCTTAACTTAAACAAGTTATATGTCGCCGAATTGAAGCCTTTGGCTCTTCACATATCTAATAATTTATTAGAGCACCTCACGGCAATACTCGTAGAAGGGGTACAAGTTCTGTTCGCTACAAACTTGATATTAACTAGGTCTGGCTACTCACTGATGAGACCTCAATAAAGGTCGAAACCGGTCTGGGTAGTGACCTTCTCTCATAATGTGAACAAAAATACAGTTCCTAGGAGCTAAGTTCACATTATGGGCAAATATCAAGAATAGTGATCGGAGCTCGCTCCACTTCTACCACGAGTTGCCCCAGCTTGCACTACCCTTTGGGATCAGTGCTGCAGTATCCAGGTATTTGCTTACGCTTGGAATCGCCGAACTTTATATAGTTTCTACTATATTCGGCATGAAACTCTTTGAGTTTCTTATTCGGCTAAGAAACTATATGGGATGTAATATCCCTTAACTTAAACAAGTTATATGTCGCCGAATTGAAGCCTTTGGCTCTTCACATATCTAATAATTTATTAGAGCACCTCACGGCAATACTCGTAGAAGGGGTACAAGTTCTGTTCGCTACAAACTTGATATTAACTAGGTCTGGCTACTCACTGATGAGACCTCAATAAAGGTCGAAACCGGTCTGGGTAGTGACCTTCTCTCATAATGTGAACAAAAATACAGTTCCTAGGAGCTAAGTTCACATTATGGGCAAATATCAAGAATAGTGATCGGAGCTCGCTCCACTTCTACCACGAGTTGCCCCAGCTTGCACTACCCTTTGGGATCAGTGCTGCAGTATCCAGGTATTTGCTTACGCTTGGAATCGCCGAACTTTATATAGTTTCTACTATATTCGGCATGAAACTCTTTGAGTTTCTTATTCGGCTAAGAAACTATATGGGATGTAATATCCCTTAACTTAAACAAATAATTTCTTGGCATATTTAATTTACAGTGAAGGTTAGCTAATTGAATTACTATGGAGCAAGAGTAATGGAATGTGTATTGTGATTACTAGTTAATTTGAGGACCTCCAAGTAGTGATAGTAGTTGACCATTAATGATCTTTTCTATTATTTTTGAGATTATTGAAATAGGTTGAATTTTCATCTTCTTTTTTAAGGCACAAGCCAGAGAAAAAGCTTATTTACGTGTTGTTGGATAGATGCAAGATGAGTGATAGCTTGTAAAGATGATATACAAGATGAGTACCAAACCTTGGAGATTCAGTGGCAAGCTTTGAAGAAAACGCTGATTGATTCATCCAGAGAGGCATGTGATGAGATTGTCTGCGAAGATAGAAAAATCAGAACTCCATGGTGGACACTGGAAGTTAAAGAGGCAGTGAAGGAAAAGAAGAAAGCATATCAAAAGTTCCTGGCAAATAAGTCAGTCTATACCCTTAGAGAATACAGAGACAATTGTAAGAAAGCTAAACAAAAATCATGGGAAGACTTGGTAAGAACATAGAAATAAATATCAAGAAGGTGGCAAGATATTCTGGAAGTTGTTGAAAAAGCTCAGAAATGAAGGAAAGAATGCTATAAAAGGAGATATGAAAACATAGTAGCTCAGAAATGGAAGAAAAGGAATTAGGGATAATAAAGGTCATATGAAAACTGGAGAAAAAGATATCCTTGAAATATGGAGTAATTACTTTGAAAAATTGCTAAATGAAACAAGCAGTGATGGCACAGTGGTACAAAGCACTCAGCAGGCATACAATCAGGAATATATATCCATAGAAAAAGCAATCGAAGGCGTGAAATGTGGAAAGCCAGCAGGAGTAGATGATATTCGACCAGAAATGCTGAAGTATGGAGGTATAAAAGTCTTACAGTGGCTGCACTGCATAGTTCAGAGGGCCTGGACAGAGGGACAAATTCCCGATGATTGGAGTAGAGCTCTCATAGTACCCATATATAAAAAGGGAAATAAAACTGAAGGTGAGAATTACAGAGGTACTTCCATACTGAGTGTTCCTGGTAAGATTTATGACTTGAGAAACGGTTGAGAAGAATTGTGGAAGAAAAGCTTGGTGAAGAACAAGCTGAATTCAGGCCAAATAGAGGCAGTCAGGATTGGATCTTCATTTACGACAAATAGTTGAGAAATCATGGGAACATAACAAAGATCTATATTTAAGTTTTGTAGATCTGGAAAAGGCATATGACAAGATGCCAAGAGAGAAGCTATTCAATACGACTAGAGTTAAAAGGTGTCCATTGGGCATTATATCAAGCAATACTTAGTCTTTATTTGAGTTGTAAGTCAGCAGTTAGAATTGAAGGAAATACTAGAAGATTATTTAATGTTAAATCTGGTGTCAGACAAGGATGTATATTATCCCCTCTGTTATTCATTATCTATATGGATCACGTTATGAAGGAAAGTGGTATTAAATCGAATATCAAATTTGGAGATATTAATCCTAGCTCGTTGCTTTATGCAGATGATGTTATACTTCTAAATAAATCCACTACAAGTCTGCAAGATTCCCTGACTAAATTGAATAACTGTTGTAATAGATATGGTATGAAGGTCAGTAATAACAAGACAATGAAAATAGGCAGAATCATTGACAACGTCAACTGTGTTGTGAATTGAGAATCTGTGGAACAAGTAAAACATTTTAGCTATTTAGGCACGATTTTTAGTGAAGATGGTAAATAAAATATGGAAATAGACAACAGAATCAACAAAGCTGGTATGGTTGGAAGTCAACTGAAGTCAAAACACTAAATTAGCTGTATACAAGACAGTGTTCGAACCAGGTTTTAACTTATGGATCTGAGAGCTGGATCAGAAGTAAAACACTTGACTAGAGACTGCAGATATGAGTCCTGAAAAAGATAGGGGTACGAACAGATGGCATGAATGGCAATATCATATTAAAAACGAGGATATTAGGAAAGAACTCTACACTGTCAGCATCCAGGAATGTGTTTAGCAGAGCTAATCTCAGGTGGTAATGTCACTTAAACGGAGTGGGAGAGGAAAGATTAGCAAACATGTTCTCTGCCAGGTTGTCATTAAAACGACCCAGAGGAAGACCAACATATAGGTGGATTATTATTAAGAGACTCATCAAGGGAGGCCACATACTACACACACCAGCTATCATACTTATTCTTGAATTCATTCATACTGCTTGCACTCGCAACATCCAAAGGCAATCCATTCCAACCATGCACCACCCTCTGAGAGAAAAATCTCTCGCATCCTTCTTGACGGCTGTCATTCTCACCTTCCAAGGATGCCCTCTCATCCTTTTCCCACTCTCTATAAATTGAAAAATTCCATCAGTTGAAATCCTGTATGACCCTTTCAGAAGTTTGTAAATCTCAATCTTATCACCTCTCTTTCTCCTGTTTGCTAGTGTCTGCAGTCTACAAATTCTCAATCTGTCTTCATAATCATTATTCCACAATCCTGATATCATGTTTAACACTCTCCTTTGTATTCTCTCCAATATATCAGAATCACAACAGAAATTGGGTGACAAGACCTGTGCACAATAGTCCAAGTGAGGTCTTATCAAGGCCTTGTAAAGAGAGTAAAATAACATCCTTATCTTTACATGTGAATGTTCGTTTCAGTATTATAATTATCTTTTGAGTTGTATTTGCAATCTTTGCCACATGGCCCCTGAACTTAAACTTCCTATCTGTTAACATTCCAAGATCCCTAGCCTCATCAGTTTCTTTCTAGCCTAATCCCACCAATTGATTGATATGGTAAAAAGTGCCTTAGATGATAGAAATATAAGATCTGGTAATGTTGGAGTCTTGACAAGTAACAGACTGATTTGGATGAAAATTGTAGATAGTAAGTTAGTAATGATGTAAATTTTTCGTATAATACTATCATATCCTGTACACCCCTTGAGGGTACATGGCAGGAATTTGATGATGTATTAATTCTGGAGTACAAACTTGTAGTTCACTGAAGGGATAATGTCTTAACCCAAGGAACTTATTAGTATCAAGGCTGTTGAGTATTTTTATGATGACCCTTTCGACAGATCAGAACAAGCATGCTGTGGTGGATAGTTCATGGAATAGTGGGAGGAGATGTGCCTTGATTGTCTAAATAAGGGGCAAAGGAAAAGGCTAATGCTAAGATGTCTGCTTTTTCTTTAGGAGAGGTTACCATTGCACCTTCAGGATGAGTGGCAGGAGGAAACACGGAAAGACAGATGTTTGGCTCAACAGCTTTGAGAGATAAGAATGCTCAACCACCATTTGAGTAGGAGGCAAGCATAATACATTTAGTCTTTTCAGAGTCTGCCTTTTGATTTGATGTTTATTTTTCTATAGTTATTAGAGATTGTAGTGTAAGCTGAGTGAGAAGTTGGAATTTTTAATGTGTGCCATTGAATGTATACTGAATTTTTGTCTTGGGCTGCTTTGGTACAATTGTTAGCAAATCAGGGATTTGAGTCTAGCTGGGAATAAAGGCACTCCTTCCAGCAAGAATAATTTCAGTTTAATCACAGCCCATGTGCTTCTTGGATCAGAGTGGACACAATAATTAGACTATAAAAAAGAGGCATAGAAATCCTGAAGGTCATCTAAATCGTCAACATTATGGCTGCTAGAGGGGATAATCTAAAGGGGGGGGGAATGCGGATAAGATTATAGTTAGTTTCTAAGAGGCAAACTAACAGTTGTATATTATTAGTTAGAGCTGGTTTGGAAAATGGCCAGGATCTTTGAAGAAAGATAAGGGTTATCTGGTATTTTGGTAGGTTAGTGAACAATTTGTGTTAGATCATTACTTATAGCAGACAATCCAGAGAAGGGGAGCCCGTTTGAATTATGGATGGATGTTGAAATCTCCAAGAAAGATTCTCACTGTTTGATGATTAAACTGTATGTGAGGCATAGTGAACTGAAAATTCAAAGAAGTAACATAACAATGGATTTCAAAAGATGCAACTTGTATGTCAGAATGCTACAGTACAGTGGATGTAAGGTTGATACATACATGTGATAAAATTATCGTTAACCATTTAAAAAAAAGGGTTAAATAACTTTTTAGTAGTGTAATGTAGTATGTCTAATGTAGCAGTGCTTTAGCACTCGCTTTGAATAAGCACTCAAATATTAAATGATGTAAAGACAGGTCTTAGATCAGAAGATTCTGTGGTCAATGTTAACTTTGCCGTGCATTACACCTGCTTTTTTGTGAATTTTATGCATGCACGATTGATGTTCTTGTTAGTCTCTTCTCAGCCAAATATCTGCTTTATCCAAATTATGAAGAAAACACTTGCCACCTGGGAGAAAAAGAAGAGAGTATTTATCTTTGGAAGATAATATGGAGAAGTTTATTAACAGGAAAGAAAGTAGGCACTAAATTATACTTTTTGAGAACCCTCAAAATTGGTTACAAGATTCTAGCAGCATATGGGATTGGCACTCTACACATGGGTTGGAATTCTCAGGAACAGGTGCTCGTATGTTTCAGGTGCTATGCTGGATCTTCCTTGGGAAGCCATTCTTTGGCTAATATTAGGCTATAAGATCATACACGTTGGAGTAGACAAGGTATGCTCTATTAAGAAAAGTTATGATGGTGCCTGTATTTTGAGATGAAATGATGTGCCAAATTTCATATATATTATCGGTCTGTGAAGATTACGATTTCCAGGAAAGCTTATTTTCCATCCTTTTCTTACATGGTGAAAGTGATATTTGAGTGTAGACTGTTGATTTTGGTTAGAAAAGAAGATGCAGCAATTTCAGGATGTGGTCATATAGTGAAGACATCATCTAAATAGCACACTCAGAAAGATGTCAAAGTTGTTTGGAGGAAAATGGTCTCCTAGATGTTGAAGTAGTAACTTGATACCATAGCAAAGAGAGGACTCCCCATGTTGTCTCCTTCAATCTGCTTGTAAATATATTTCATTCTTACGGATAAAATAGTCTTAATGCATGATGAAATTGGACAACTTGACTGCATTTGGAGGAAACATTTGTGACAATAGTTGTAGATTTTTAGCTGTAAGAAGACCTGAAAAGTCAGGTCTGGTCACAGAGTTCATGCCTGACTACAGAATCTTCTGGCTGCCGACCTGTTTCTTCTTCTTTTTTACATTTCCATTTTAAATTTTGGTGCTTATTCCAAAAGTGCTATTACATTGTCTTAATTGGAATGGTAATGACTGCTTCCTTATCTAGAGAAAGTCTAATCCTTATTAATGGATCGGACTTTACCAGACTTCAACCATAATCTTGAGTTGTTTTTACAAGGCAAGCTGGGTTTTATTGCCTTATGGAACTCCCACCAAACTCTTCTTACTGTCAATAAAGAACAAGGTTACCACGACTTGTCAAACCACATGACTTTTTTTCCAGTGTCTAGTCACATTGGTCCTGACACACTGTAGGTGAACTCTTCAATTCCCTGATTGTTCAGTGAGATATGGGTTGGGAACAGTCAATGTTTTGGTCAATTGCTAAACACGGAAAGTTCTGTTTTTTCTGTTCAAGTCTTCTCAAACGATGGCACTCTCGTTCCTGACACTGTCTTACAACCATATTGCAGCTCTTAGACAAGCAATGTGGGTTATTTTTTCCAAATATTAAACCTGGGATATCACATCTTTCTAGAAACCAGCAGCTCTGCTGTTTTTAAAATTGTGGCTCCAGCCAGATGGGCACCCACAAAAAGCCCATTATTGAACTTCAAAAGATTCTTTATTTTTCCCATTGTGATGAACAATATTGGTGATTACTGATTAGCAGCATTCTTAAATAGTCACCTAGAACATATGGTAATGCACATGACCAAGTATTTTCCATGCATGCTACATAAGTGATGTTTACATACATCTGTATAATGGTTTCTAATTCAGTGGCTGCTATGTGTAGACTACATTTGATCAACTTTCAAAGATAAAGAATCATAGGAGTTAGTATAATTATTAGAATTAAGAGTGATAAAAGCAACAAATAAAGAAAACCTTGAGTCAGGCAAATCATATAAAAGAGATTACAGATTCTAATAATCTTTGGTGTGAGATGTCAGACCTGACCTGTCATCTTATGGGAGGTATTATATGATGCAATGTGGAAAATTAAAGTGAGCTGTAGTCATAGATAATGCCACTTTACGTGATGAATAACAAATTGGGTATGGATATCTGTAAGTGTTGGTGCACATCATTATTAGCATTGAGACCCCAGATAAGTTGATGTGGAATTTTCTTACATGGAATTTTGTTGGATTATTTGGGATATATTTTTGGTTTTTGAGGGAAATTTTTTAATAGCAGTGGCACTGTAATTTGTTTCTTTCATGGTGGTGGATTTGGGGAAAATTTATATAGCAGGGGCATACAGCAGTAGTGATGGAATTGTGGACATGGGTCTCACACAGAGAGTGCCCAGACTCTAATTTAAGCATGGTCTCCACAGTACCCCTGTAAACTGTTCTACAGACTCCCTCTGCCTGGTCATGTGACCAGACAGACTAAGTAGCGCCCTAGCAGAATTATTTGTCAGCTGATAAGTAAGCTTCCAGAACCATTACCAATGGTACTATCTAGCACTCAGCCTGCAGAAAACTGCTATACCCTTGAATGGAGAAGATGCTGACTCCTTAGTTAATTATGGGTAATTAATCAAGGTCTTGATTAATTAACCTGCATTGAATGCATGAAAAAAACAGGAAACTCTCCTCTGGAGATGAAACCATCTGCAACCATTAGTTGAACAAATGCACTGAAAGAAAGTTCCTCCTTAATCTTTTTTATTTTTTTTTTCAGAATGATTTTATTTGGAATGTTTTGAAAACAATATTTTAATTTCTAATTTCAGATTTTATTTGTGCACTTATCTGATGTTTTGTTTTTGTTTTTCAGGGGTTCGTGAAACCTTCAGTTTCAGTAACTTTCAGTTTGTCACAGCATTCGGAAGATTGATTTTCAATCAAAGTGTAAATTGTAATAAAATGTTTTTTAAGTAGAGAGTTTTTGATTATCCACTAAATTGTGTAATTTTTCATCCATTAATACATTCTTCTTTTGAGAGAGATTGAAGCATATGCATTATTTGAAGTCCTCTAAAACTGACTTAAAATACACTGACCAGTCAAAATATTATGACTACTCTCCAATAATTTATAGCCTCTGTTGTTGCTCACACTGCCACTATATAGTGTGGCATGGACTCTAAAATAAGATTTGACCATTGCAGGATGTATGCTGTATCACATTATTAGGATTACTTCCTGTAGAGTAGATGTGCGAGTGCTGAAGATTCAAATGCTGACTATTGATTCACATAATCCCAAGAATGTTCTGTGGGATTTATACCTGGAAGTTGCTGTCATGTTCAGCAAACTGCTTTGGAACAATACTGGCTGGATACAACATATTCTGCTAGAACATACCTGTGCCATCTAGTTACCATGAAGGGATGATCTGATCAATCACAAGTGCTTTCAGCATTTAATATAGTCTGTGTGGATATCAGGGTTCCAAGAGTTTCTCTATACCATAAAGCTGCTGCCTGCCTATTTCTTATGGACCATGACATTGGAGTGATTCCTATTCCTAGCTTTTCACCTAGTCCTCTGCTTACTATTCACAGCATAGCTGGAGCTTGAAGTCCATCAGATCAATGACTTTGAACAAACAATACATCACACACCTCCAGTACCTTTTATATATGGACTTTCACCATGATAACAGTACCACCTGCTAGGATGGCATGGAAAATTGTGATATTGGATTGTCATTGAGGGAGAGACCTTTTAGTCACCTAATATCTATCATATCTCTTTGAATGCATTAACCCAATATGCTAGCTCATCTAATGGTAATCCACACACATTTATCACATGCCATGAGAAGAGGTTGGACCTTGCATGTTTCCTAACCACAATCTTAGTTAGTTTTCAGGAAAGACCTAGTTCTGCTCTACATCTGTGAACAGTAATCCAGATCAAAGACTTCCTTTTTCTTAGAAATTAGTGTTGCTCTGACATCGCAATTATTCAATATGATCTAATCTTTAAAGGTACCTGTGGCATGATTATAAATAATAAATTAAACAATAAAAGAGTAATTAACTTTAAATGAAATAAAAGTACAGAAATGAAAGTTATTTCTGGCATCTTGGAAACCGATTGGCAGAATCTGAAGTATCATCTCATTCCTACATATTTTCCGATCAACAAAATTTCTCATCTGTTACCATCTACAAAAGACACACTGGCACCTCTATCACTAGCTGGCATTTACAAGACATCATGTGAATGCAATCTAACATACTTTGGACAAACAGGCCATTCTGTAGAAAAAAGAATTGATGAACATCAATATTATATCGAATATATAAACTCAAAATTCTGGTCTAGTCTGGCACAACATAGTATTGGCATTAAACACAATATCCAGTGGGATAAAGCTAGTCTTCTCCATAGATGCAGGTTTAATATTGAACGCTTTTTCAAAGAGAGTTGCAAAGCCCTTTTACGTTGGCCAAATCTGAATCGGAACAGTTGTCTCTCCCTCCCAAAAGTAACCATCAAAAATAGTTTATAATAATATCGTTTATTCAAATTAAGTGGATATTGAATCCAACATGGCTTCAAAGCCGAATAGAAAAACTGCACGAGTTTCATGCCAAATATAGAAACTATAAAAGTTTCGGTGGATCCAAGCGTAAGCAAACCTTTCATGACAGGGGAAACTCGTAGTAAAGGTAGAGCAAGCTCTGATCACTATCCTTATTATTTCACATAATGTAAAACACATCTCCTAGCAAACATGTATGATGTTATACATTGTGGGGGGGGTCGCTACCCAGACTGGTTTTGACCTTTATTGAGGTCTCATCAGTGAGAGCCAGACCCAAAATGTAAACAAATACTGAGATTGAAGTGATGATGCAGAACTTATACTTTACTATACGAGTTGCTAAAAAAGGTGTCGCACCACAAAAGGCACCAAGAATTACTGAAAAAGAGCCAAAAGGCTTCACTTCAGCGATGTAAAATTATTCAAATTAAGTGGATATTGAATCCAACATTATTTCAAAGCCGAATAGAGAAACTGCAAGAGTTTCATGCCAAATATAGAAACTATAAAAGTTTTGGCAGATCCAACTGTAAGCTGTATAACTGAGAGGAGACCTCCACATAGCCTTAAAAGGAATGCGGAGAACCGACCAGGGCTTCTGACCTAATGTCCAATCCTCACCTTCTCATGGTGCACCCTGTTGGTTATCTACTTGGATACTGAACGAACGAGGATGGGCTGGCAATTTTGGATTAGCCGACCAAATTGTATTCTTATTGATTAAACCAAAATAAAAAACGATGGTACAACATGACAAAATTTCATGCCAGCTGGGACGTCGCCCGGTTAAACAAGGCCCCCGTTGTTTTCGCCAGGGAACCAGGGCGAACAGCGAAAAGTCAGCTACTGGAACAAATCTGAAAACAAACCCCAACTCAACATCACCAGAGTTAAAGACCGGTACTATCAACGTAAGAAGCCTGAATGGCAAAGAAATGGAGCTAGCTGAGGAATTAGATAAGTACCAGATCGACATAATAGGGGTAACTGAAACAAAGAGACCAAAACTGGTGAGATCTTTATGAGCAATAAATACAAAATGTTATATTCAGGTTGAATACTATGGCTACTCCTTCTTTTCTTAGATGACAATCTATGAAAAGAAGGAGTAGCCATAGTATTCAACATAAAATACAAGGCTAATCTTCTTGAATGGCAGTCAGTCTCAAGTAGAGTAATGTGTGCAAATATGAGAATGGGGAACTGGACAATGAGACTTATTTGTGCCTATGGTCCCACAGAAGGTTCTACTAAGGTAGAAGTGAGGAATTTTTTGAAGCTTTAGAAAAAGCAACTGACACAATGAAAAATGAAAAGTTGGTCCTTGTTGGGGACCTAAATAGCAGAGTAGGAAATGATTGTGAGACATACAAAAAATATTTTGGGAAAATTTGGAGAAAAGAGCAAAGCTAATAATAATGGCAAATATCTGTTGGAGTTCTGCTCAGAACATGGACTGGTTATTACGGAATAAGAAAAGTCTCATTGACTATGTTATTGTTGATAGTGATGTTTTCTTCGTGGTGCAGGACACCAGAGTGTACAGAGGATTTGAAATTGGAAGTGATCACTATCTAGTCTTGAGCAAGATAAAATTGAATTTCATATTGAAAAGAATAACATGTAAGAAAGTTTTAAAGCGAATAAAAGTTGAGCATCTCTCAGATATGAACTGTAGATTAAAATACACAAAGATTATTGAAGAAAAAATGAAAGAGTTTGAGAACAGGAATCACACCTTGGAGATTCAGTGGCAAACTCTGAAGAAAACATTGATTGATTCTGCCAGAGAGGCATGTGGTGAGGATGTCTACAAGGATAAAAAAATCAGAACTCCCAGGTGGACACAGGAAGTTAAAGAGGCAGTGAAGGAAAAGAAAAAAGCATATCAAAAGTTCCTGTCAAATAAGTCAGCTTGTGCTCTTAGAGAATACAGAGACAAATGCAAGAATGCTAAACACTGTGTAAAACTAGCTAAAAAAAAGTCATGGGAGGACTTTGGCAAGAATATAGAAAATAAATATCAAGAAGGTGGCAAAATATTCTGGAGGTTGTTGAAGAAGCTTAGGAATAGAGGAAAGAGTGCTGTAAAACGAGTTAGACATGAAAATGGGAGAAAAAGATATCCTTGAAGTATGGAGTAATTACTTTGAAAAACTTCTAAATGAAACAAGCAGTGATAAAAAAAAAAACAGTGACCAGGCATGCAGTCAGGAATACATATCCATACTTGAAGTAGAAAAAGCCATCAAAGGCTTGAAATGTGGAAAGGCAGCAGGAGTAGATGATATTCGATCAGAAATGCTGAAGTATGGTGGTGTGAGAGTCTTACAGTGGCTGCACTGGATAGTTCAGAAGGCCTGGACAGAGGGACGAATTCCCGATGATTGGAGTAGAGCTCTCATAGTACCCATATATAAAAAGGGAAATAAAACTGCTTGTGAGAATTACAGAGGTATTTCCTTACTGAGTGTTCCTGGCAAGATCTATGCAAGTATACTTGAGAAACGGTTGAGAAGAATTGTGGAAGAAAAGCTTGGTGAAGAACAAGCCGGATTCAGGCCAAATAGAGGCTGTCAGGATCTGATCTTCACTTTACGACAAATAGTCGAGAAAGCATGGGAATATAACAAAGATCTGTATTTAAGTTTTGTCGATTTGGAAAAGGCATATGACAAGGTGCCAAGAGAGAAGCTATTTAATACGCTGCAGTTATATGGTGTCAATGGGGCATTATATCAAGCAATACTTAGTCTTTATTTGAGTTGTAAGTCAGCAGTTAGAATTGAAGGAAGTACAGGAAGATTATTTAATGTTAAATCCAGTGTGAGACAAGGATGTACATTATCCCTTCTGTTATTCATTATCTATATGGATCACATTATGAAGGAAAGTGGTATTAAACATGATATCAAAATTGGAGATGTTAATGTCAGTTCTTTGCTTTATGCGGATGATGTTATATTTCTAAATAAATCCGCTACAAGTCTGCAAGATTCTCTGACTAAATTGAATATCTGTTGTAATAGATATGGTACGAAGCTCAGCAATAAAAAGACAATGAAAATAGGCAGAATGATTGAAAATGTCAACTGTGTTGTGAATGGAGAACCTCTGGAACAAGTAAAACATTTCAGCTATTTAGGTACGATTTTTACTGAATATGGTAAATTAAATATAGAAATAGACAACAGAATCAGCAAAGCTGGTATGGTGGGAAGTCAATTGAATAAATTCATATGGAATAAGAGAGAAATTAGTTCGAACACTAAATTAGCTGTATACAAGACAGTGCTCAAACCAGTTTTAACTTATGGATCTGAGAGCTGGGTCAGAAGTAAAACACTTGACCAAAGACTAGAGACTACAGATATGAGAGTCCTGAGAAAGATTATAGGCATGAACAGATTGCATCAATGGCAATATCATATTAAAAACGAGGATATTAGGAAAGAACTTGACATTGTCAGCATCCAGGAATGCATTAGCAGAGCTAATCTCAGGTGGTATGGTCACTTAAACAGAATGGGCAAGGAAAGATTAGCAAAACAAGTGTTCTCTGCCAGGTTGGCAGGAAAACGACCCAGAGGAAGACCAAGATATAGGTGGATTGATACGGTACAAAGTGCCTTAGACGACAGAAATATAAGCTCTGATAATGTTGGAGTCTTGACAAGTAACAGACTGATTTGGAGGAAAATTGTAGATAGGAAATTAATAATGATGTAATTTTTTTCATGTAGTACTATCATATCCTGTATACCCCTTGAGGGTACATAGCAGGAATTTGATGATGATGAACTGTAAGCAAACCTTTCATGACAGGGGCAACTCATTGTAAAGGTGGAGTAAGCTGATCTTTCAATAGCCGCATAATTTGAATAATTTTGTATTGCCAAAGTGAAGCCTTTTGGTTCTCTTTTTCAGTAATATTATTTATTAATATTAATTTCTAGCAGCATGTGTCAACAGTTTTTAATTAGTAAACCACCAACTGCTGTATGTACTTTGTATTCCTGTTCCATTGATTTACTTGTTTCTACACACTGATGTACTGTTATTTTCAGTACGAAATATCTGTACTTTCATTTCATTAAAGTTAGTTACTGTGGTTATCATGTAATTTATTCTGTATAGTCTTGCCATAGGTACCTTTTTAAAGATTAGACTTATTATCCTTCACAGGGAAGTTAGGAAAATTATCGGTTTTACAAGGTAAGCTTTGTGCTCCGATTTCCTTTCTCAAAAAATGTTGTGACACGAAAGTTATTCCTATGTTTGCTTGATTTAGAGAAACTATTCGGTCGCCTGGAGCTCTCACAATTTATATTCATTCAAGTTTTTCCTTGCTACAGAACCAACATTGAGTGACTAAAAAAGATTTTCCAATATTCGGTCTATTTTAGATCTTGAAGGAAGGATTTCAGCTACCCTGACAAATGACAAATTACTGGATATCATTCTTCGTGTTTCTAAACAATTTTTAGTCCATTCTTATGAAAGAGATTCCTGCAAACTGATGCAAAAATATGAATCTATACCGTAAGAAAAAAAAATTACTTCTGACAACACTACTACTAATAAATGGATTGTGGATATTTCCGGATGCCCATTATCTGATGCTGAAACTAGTGTATTAACTAAAGGCCATAACTTTGCTGTGGTAATACCTAAATGCATCCTGTATTTTGATTTTTTGCATAACATCGAGCACAATCTCGGGACTTTCCAGGGAAGATGCTAATAAACTATACTTTGATGTTGCTCATTCAATTTTTAAAAGCAAATTACCTTCATGTAATTTATCTAGAAACCCATGCACTATTTTCATTAAGAAAAAAATAGCAATATATCGATTTTGAAAGCAGATAAAGGAAAAACAGTAGTGGTAATGGCTAAGGCTGACTATTAGAGAAAAATTGACTGCCTTTTACAGGATACCTCCACATTGCTTGATGAAGTTGTTAGTTGGGATCAAAATATTATGGGCAAGTTGCGCACTCATTTTGGAAGAACTCATTTATATGGCCTCCCAAAAATTCATAAAGAAGGTTATCTAGTAAGACCCATTGTGAATTGTATTGACTCTCTCACCTATAGAATTGTTAAATTTCTGTCACATTAACTGCCCATACTGGACAATCCAGATCATTCATCAGTTAATTCCACACATTTTCTTGAGAAAAATCAAAGATGTTCAAATACAACAGTGTCAGATTTGTTAGTCAGCTTTGCCATTATTTGACATTGTTCATTTACTATATGATGATTGCCCTCCTGATATTGCAAAGATCAGTCAGGATATTCAGCTGGAAAAACAAGATCTATAGACAGGTGGAACCATCTGAAAGATACCTTGTTCTCATCCATTAATTCCCAACCCTCTCATTGGTTTCATTATGTTGATGATGTCTTTGCTATTTGGCCTCATTCTGAAAATGAACTTGCCACTTTCCTATAACAGATCAATAACCTTCACCCTGCATTCAGTTCAGCATGGGAAAAGAAAAGGCTAGTAAGTTACCATTCTTGGGCATCTGTCTTACATGCACAGCCTCCGTTAATTTATCAACCAGTGTTTGTTGAAATCCCTGCTCATCACACCTCTAAAAAAATTGGTGTTATCAAGTCTTTAATTATTTGAGTGGTAAGTCAGCAGTTAGAATTGAAGGAAGTACAGGAAGGTGGTTTAATGTTAAATCTACTGCCAGACATGGATGTACATTATCCCCATCTGTTATTCATTATCTAAATGGATAATGTATGAAGGAAAGTGGTATTAAACCTGATATCAAAATTGGAGATGTTAATCTCAGCTCTTTGCTTTATGCACACTGATGTTATACTTCTAAATAAATCCAGTACAAGTCTGCAAGATTCCCTGAATAAATTGTTTAACTGTTGTAATAGATTTGGTATGAACGTCTGCAATAACAAGACAATGAAAATAGGCAGAAGCATTGAAAATATCAACTGCATTGTGAATGGAGAACCTATAGAACAAGTGAAACATTTCAGCCAGTTAGTGAAGATGGTAAATTAAATATAGATATAGACAACATAATCAACAAAGCTGGTATGGTAGGAAGTCAACTGAATAAATATATATAGAATAAGAGAGAAATTAGTCAAAACACTAAATTAGCTGTATACAACACTGTGTTCAAACCAATTTTAACTTATGGATCTGAGAGCTGGGTCAGAAGTAAAACATTTGACCAAAGACTAGAGACTGCAGATATGAGTCCTGAGAAAAATTAGGGGCATGAACAGATGGCATCAATGGCAGTATCATATTAAAATCGAGGACATTAAGAAAGAACTTGACATTGTCAACATAGAGGAACATGTTAACAGAGCTAATATCAGGTGGAATGTCATACCAGGTTGGCAGGAAATAGACCCAGAGGAAGACCAAAATAGATGTGGATTGATATGGTAAAAAGATAGAAATATAAGATCTGAAAATGTTGGAAATTTGGCAGGTAACAGACTGATTTGGAGGAAAATTGTAGATAGGAATTTTTCATGTAGTAGTATCGTATCCTGTACACCCGTTGAGGGTACATAGCAGGAATTTGATGATGAAGTCTTTAATTAATAGAGCACATAAGGTGTGCTCCTCTCCCTCAAACTTATAACAAGAACTTCTATCAAAACGTTAATGGAATTTAATAGTTACAACATTATCAAATCCAGCAGATAATCGACTCCTATGTTCCAACACCTCACGGTTCTTCAATAGACCCCAGGTTTCCAATCCCTTATGAAGTATCATCTCATTCCCACATTTTCAGATCAACAAAATTTCTCATTTATTGCCATCTACAAAAGAAAAACTGGCATTTACCAGATATGTGAATTTAATCTAACATACTTTGAACAAACAGGTCGTTCTGTGGAAAAAATAATTAATGAACATCAATATTATATCGAATATATGAAACCTCAAAAGTCTGGTTTGGCATAACATAGTATTGATACAAAACACAATATCCAGTGGGATAAAGCTTGTCTTCTCCATAGATGCAGGTTTAAATATGAATGCCCTTTTCAAAGAAAGTTGCGAAGCCCTTAGCCAAATCTGAATTGGAACGATCGTCTCCCCCCCCCAAAAAAAAAGAAGTTTAACCATCAAAATAGTTTTTTAATAATAATGTTTATTAGTACTAATTTCTAGCATGTGGCAACAGTTTTTAATTGGTAAACCACCGGCTGCTTTGATTTCCTTGTTCCTGCACACTGATGATGTAGTTATTTTCAGTGCGAAATATCTACCTTCATTAAAGTTAATTACTGTGGTTATCGTGTAATTTATTATTTATCCAATATGATGCTTCAGCTAACCCCTTTAGGAGTATGTCCAATGAGCTGCAAAATCTCACTTGAAATTATACTGTAAGACCCATTACTGTCTTCATCATCAAATTCCTGACATGTACTCTCCAGAGATGTACAGGCTATGATAGTACTACATGAAAAACATACATCATCACTAACTTCCTATCTACGATTTTCCTGTGCTAACAATGTCAAGTTCTTTCCTTATATCCTAATTTTTAATGTGATGTTGCCATTGTTCACTTCACTGATCTTTCTCAGAACTCTCATATCTGCAGTCTCTAGTCTTTGGTCAAGTGTTTTACTTCTAACCCAGCTCACAGATCCATAAAATTGGTTTGAACACTGTCTTGTATACAGCTAATTTAGTGTTTTGACTAATTTCTCTCTTATTCCATATAAATTTATTCAGTTGACTTCCTACCATACCAGCGTTGTTGATTCTGTTGTCTATTTCTATATTTAATTTACCACCTTCATTAAAATTCGAGCCTAACTGGCTGAAATGTTTCACTTGTTCTATAGGTTCTCCATTCACAATGCAGTTGAAATTTTACATGTTTCTGCCTATTTTCATTCTCTTTGTATTGTTATTTTTGACCTTCATACCAAATCTATTACGACAGTTATTCAATTTAGTCAAGGAATCTTGTAGACTTGTACCAGATTCATTTAGAAGTAAAGCGTCATCTGCATAAAGTAAAGAGCTGAGATTAACATTTCCAATTTTGATATCAGGTTTAATACCATTTCCTTCATAACGTGACCATATATACTGGGTGATCCAAAAGTCACAGAAAAAGTAAAAATTCAATAATTCGAAAAGTATAGACAGTAGCACGATGCAGTTTTCACAGAAATGCACAGAAAGACATGATTTTTTTTTAATAATGGAAAATTTTATTGCCAGAATAGTTACATTTGTCACCAACAGGTGGCGCTGTAGCAGTCCCATAGCTGCTGCCTGTCACTATTTAAACCGTGAGGTACGTAAATTTCAGATGTAGTGAATACTGAATTTAAACTTTCAGCATTTCCACAGCGGTACATTTAGAACTGTTTCTGTCGCAGGCAAGCATTATGCAGCTCTTTTAAGAGACAGCATCATTCCCTCCTTACAAGAGAGGCAAGCACTCCATAGTGTAACATTCATGCAGAATGGAGCACCTCTGCACATCACAGGTCCTGTCCAGCACCTTCTGCGATCGACATTTGGCAATGACCGTGTCCTAAGTCGCTCTTTCCTGCACAAATGGCCACCAATATCTCCAGACCTTACACCTAGTGACTTTTGGTTATGGGGCTACTTGAAGTCACAGGTGTACAGAGGTTTTTCCCACAATCCTTCTCTGGCATAATTCTTACCAGGAACACTCAGTAGAGAAATGCTTCTGTAATTTTAACATTCAGTTTTATTTCCATTTTTATATATATGGTTACTAACTTTACTATGAGAGTGCTATTCCAATCATCTGGAATATGTCCCTCTGTCCAGGGCTTCTGAACTATGCAGTACAGCCACTGTAAGATTTTTATACCTCCATACTTGAGCATTTCTGGTCGAATATTATCTACTCCAGCTGCCTTTCAACATTTCAGAATTTTGACATCTTTTTGTACTTCAAGTATGGATATGTATTCCTGATTGCATGCCTACTCAGTGTTTTTTTACCACTGTGCTATCTTGAGTGCTTCATTTAGCAATTTTTCAAAGTAATTACTCCATACTTCAAGGATAGCTTTTTCTCCTGTTTTCATGTCACCTTTATCATCTCTAATTCCTTCCTTCCTCCATTTCTGAGCTTCAACAACCTCGAGAATATCTTGCCACCTTCTTGATATTTATTTCTGTGTTCTTACCAAAGTCTTCCCATGACTTTTGTTTAGCTAGTTTTACACAGTATTTAGTTTTCTTACATTTGTCTCTGTATTCTCTAAGAGCATAGGCTGACTTATTTGCCAGGAACTTTTGATATGCTTTCTTCTTTTCCTTCGTTGCCTCTTTAGCTTCCTGTGCCCACCATGGAGTTCTCATTTTTCTATCCTTGCAGATAACCTCACCACATGCCTCTCTGGCAGAATCAGTCAGGATTTTCTTCAAGGCTTGCCACTGAATCTCCAAGGTTTGGTTCTTGTTCTCAAACTCTTTCATTTTTTTCTTGAATAATGTTTGTGTATTTTTGTCTACAGTTCACATCTGAGAGCTGCTCACCTTTTATTTGCTTTAAAACTTTTTTACATGTTCTTTTCAATATGAAATTCAATTTTATCCTGCTCAAGACTAAGTAATGATCACTTCTAATTTCAAATCCTCTGTACAGTCTAGTGTCCTGCACAAGTGAGAAAACATCGCTATCAACAATAACATAGTCAGACTTCTTATTCCTTGCCTCTTCTCTCCATGTGAATTTGTGCACATTTTTATGTGGGACAAGGTATTAGTAATAACCAGTCCATATCTTGAGCAGAAATCCAACAGGTATCTGCCATTATTATTATCTGTGCTCTTTTCTCCAAATTTTCCCAAAATATTTTTGTATATCTAACAATCATTTCCTACTTTGCTATTTAGATCCCCCAACAAAGACCAACTTTTCCTTTTTCATTGTGTCAGTTGCTTTTGCTAAAGCCTCAAATTCCTCCACTACTACCTTAGTAGAACCTTCTGTGGGACCATAGGCACAAATAAGTCTCATTGTCCAGTTACCCATTCTGATATTTGCCCACATCACTCTACTTGATATTGTTTGCCATTCAAGAATATTAGCCTTATATTTTGTGTTACACCTTCTTTTGTGTTACTATAGCTATACCTTCTTTTCCCTGACTGTCATTGACTGAATATAACATTTTGTATTTATTGCTTAGCAAGATCTCACCAGGTTTTGTCTTTTTTGTTTCAATCACCCTTATCATATCAATCTGGTACTTATTCAATTCCTCAGCCAGCTTTATTTCTTTGCCATTCAGTCTTATGTTGAATGGAGTTCAATATTGAACTCAATAGAGTTCAATATTCCAATATTGAACTCTATTGAGTTAGGGTGTGTTTCACAATTTGTTCCTATAGCTGACTTTGCTGTTCACCCTGGTTTCTTGGTGAAAACAACAGGGGCCTTATTTTACCAGAAGACACCCAAAATTCTGTCATTTTGTGCAATCGTTTTTTTTGTGGTTTAAGCCGATAAGAAATCAATTTGGTTGGCTAAATTCTAATTTTTCAGCCCATCCTCATTCATTCAGTGTCCAAGTAGATAACTAACAGTGTTCACCATGAGAATGTGAGGATTGGACATTAGGTCAGAAGCCCTGGTAGTTCTCCTTTAACAGCTATGTGGAGGTCTACTCTCAGTTATACTGTTTTGACCCTTAAGCACTTATTTAATTAAAACATAATTACTACTATAGAGTATGGTGATTAAAAATAAGGCATTTTATTTAACACAAAAGCACAAATACTAAGAGAAATAAAATTAGCATTTCTCACCAGCTAGCAGAGTATTTCCATGGTATACTTAATACATAGTAAATAAGCAAACACATCAAAATATTATTAATCAGGCATCCATGGAGTCAAAAACACTCATCATGGGAGGCCCTTCCTAGGAAACATAAAATCGATCATGTCACTCCTTAAACTCATTGACTGTTCTTGCTCTAACCACTATCAGGCAATGCATTCCATGGTTCAACCACCCTCCATGCAAAGAAACCACTCCTCACCCTCTTGCTCACAGCTTCCTTTCGTAACTTCCAGGGATGGCCCCTTATCATCGCTCCTTCCCACTGTTCCACCAAGCAAAAGAACTCCCGGTATCAACCCTGTAATTATCTCTCAACAGTTTAATAGTCTCAATCATATCACCTCTCCTTCTATCTACCAAACTGCAGTCCACATTCCCTCAACCAATCCTCATAATTAATATTACTGTCCTGAAACCATCTTTGATATCTGTCTCTGTACCCTTTCCAGAGTTAATTTATCCCATTCAAATCCTGGGACCAAATTTGAGAACAGTAATCTAAATGTGGTCTGATCAGGGTCTTATGCAATGGAACAATAACTCTCATCTCTGCAGGTCAGCATCCTTCTCAGTATTGCAGCAATCCTCTAGGTTACCTTCACCACCTTTGCAATATGTTACCTGAATTTCAGGTTTCTATCAATCATCACCCCCAGATCTCTTGTCTACCCCACTTCCTCCAGTACAGCTCCTCCATTCGTATGCAGCCTCCCATCAATGTATCCCAAACTTCAATACATTTTGCTGCATTAAACTGAAACCCCATTCATTCGCCCATCTGTCTAGTTTATTTGAATCCTCTTGCAGGGCTGCACTATTACTAATAGCCCATTCACATCATCTGCAAACAACTAAATATCCCCTGCAATTCATTGATATTAAACAACACAGATCCCAGTACTGAGCCCTGTGGGACCCTACTTATAATCTTCTGCCTCCTTGATACTGCCCCAACGTACACAACTCTCTGATACCTATCAGACAGCCAATCCTGAATCCAGTTGACTAACCCGACATCTAAATCCATGTGCTGCAATTTAAATATTAGATTATCATGTGGCACCCTGTCAAATGCCTTTTGCAAAATCCAAAAAAATGGTAGTATATGCCTTTCCCTCAACAACTGCTCTTGTCACTTTATTATGAAAGGCAATCTTACTAAAGCAAGAGCACCCATTAATAAATCCATGTTGACTCTCACAGATAACATTACCTCATCCGCCCAATGCTGTATATCGTCCCTCACTAATTTCTCCAAGATCTTAACAAATACCGATTAAAATGCAAACTGGCCTATAATTAGACACTTCCAGTCTGCTACTGCCCTTATGCAATGGCACTATCTTCCATTTATTGCATACCTTTCCTGTAGCCGGACTTTCATTGAAAAGCCAGGTCAACGGAACCAGTTCTTTAGCACATTCTCTGAAAATGTGAAATACCTTCCAGTTCCACAGCATTACAGACATCCAGAGTACTTAGTATTTGGAACACACTCTCCTCTAAACCTCGAACCAGTCCTATCCCTCTAGTATTAAAACTTACTTCTCATGGATTATCAGTGTTCATTGAACAACACTATGTCCTTCTCACAGTCACTCTATTCCCATTTTTATCCCACATTATTCTTCCACAATCATTTCTCATCCTATTGGCCACATAGCTAAAAAAATTCCCTAGGATTTTCTGTGGATCTTAGAGCCAATCTCTTCTCATATTCCAGTTTCATCTTCCTTACCATACTAGTCACTCTCCTAGCCTGAGTCTTATATTCTTCATGCATCTGCCACCTTCCCCTCCTTATATCTCTTCCATATCCTCTTTTTCACCTATTTGACCAGTTTCACCAGTTCCTGTTTGATATAAATTATATCTCGCATTCCTTCATTTTATAACTCAGAAAGTAGATGAAAAAATACACATGATTTTTTTAAATACCGATAGTATATGTGCTCTTCACTTTGGATATTATTAGTATAGGGCATTCAAGCAATGGATAACCACACCAATCAATTCATCTTTCTGGGATGATGCAATGAGTCTTGACTCCATGAAGGTCTGGTGTTAATAATTTCTACTTCCATGTGTGCTGGGAAATAATGATTTAGAAAAATTTATATTGGGTATCTTTCTTAATATTAAACACACAATAATCCAAATAATGTTCTTCAATTTTTTGCAAGGTACTTAAGAATAACTGATTATTTCATTCCAAGAGGGGAAAAAAACTGCAATGATCTTAATCTTTGATTATAACCAACACCTAAGGATTCTTCAAAAATTGCAGGGTTCCAATCTGTTATATTTCTGTTAGGTATCTCTGAACCTGTTGTTAGAACTCTGAAGAAGTATCACCTTATTTCCACATACACTGCTTGATGGGCAAGGTGCATTGTGCCATTTAACAAGTCGTGCTTGTAACCCACATTAACCGAGGAATACAATGCTTCCAAGTCAGTCAAACTATGTCCAAGTGAAATGGCTGCAAGAAGGAAGCTGACAGAGTTTGAAATAGGCATTGTGAAAGTATGCCATGTTGAAAGCCTATCTGTTCGGCAAATTAACAAATTGGGACATCACATGTTAACAATCAATGATACCATACTGAGATGGAAGTGCAGTGAATCAACAGCAAGTGCTAACCTCAGTGGATGACCCACCACACTCACTGAACATGACTATAGGGTTCTAAGAAGGATAATATGTAAAAACAGTCATTCCTCAGCCGACATGTTGAATTTAGAGTTCCAGGCATCAACTGGAACACAAGTCTGCACAGAAACATTCACAACTAAACCTCATAACATGGGTTTCTATGACAGGACTGCAGTAACTGCTTATTGCAGTCCTAACCATAATAATCAGATGGATGTGGGTATAGCAGATGCTGAGTGAACATCTCTTACTAGAGAGTGCATAACCAGTGGTGAGCTATGGAAATTTTAACAAAGGTCTCACATCGTCGAACAAAAAAAAAGCCTAACTTAGCCCTTATAATATTTATATTGCGACTTTGTAGAATTCCTGACAGATATGATAATTCCTGTAGGAAATCAATCATTTATAACTAGATCTTTTAAAAATTCCAAATTGAGAAGTTGGTGTAAAAAGCCCTTATATTTATCGTTCAATACAAAATGCTTGCATAAAGCTGGATAATTTCTCCACAAAGGAAGAGCCGTTCGTAAACTGCAAGCTACTCATCGTAGTCCAAACACACAGTTGATCTTTAAAATTTCGATACCAAGGTCTTTTGCAATCTTATTCAATTCTCGTTGATTTTTTGGTGATTGATGATAAAAAGCATATAATGTATCCATAAATATTTCAAAATGATTTATTTCTTTAATGTTTTTTATCGAATCGTCTAATGCAAAGTGTAAACGATGAGCGCAATGCCAAATCACAATGCTGGGAAATTTTTGTAAGTTTGATTGCAACACCTGATTTGTTTCCTAACATTACACTAGCTCCATCAGAACAAAATGCAATGAGATTATTTTTTAAATCGTTATCAGAAAATCCATATGAATTTAAAGTAGCAATTATAGTAGCATGTATACGTTCCATGGTGGTATTTCTAGTTCTATAAGATTATTAAACAAGAAGAACAAGGGATTCACAAATTTGAGAAAAATTTAACAAAGGGCTTGCACGAGCCCCTTATAGCTCACCACTGTGCATAACCCCAACTATGAAATTTGGAAGTGGCTGTGTGATGGTTTGGCTTTGGACCTCTGTTTGTGGTGTGCCATGAACATTGAACACCAAAAGGTACACTGAATATTCTGGACAATGCAATGCTTCCTACTTTGTGGCGTTTCTATGGAACTGACCATTGTCTCTTTCAGTGAGATAATGCACCATGTTATAAGACTGCTGCTGTAACTCTGTGGTTTGTGGACATGATTGTCATCATACTTCACTGGCCTCCACGTAGCCCAACTCTACTGAGCATCTGTGGGATGAACTGGAGCATTGGGTGAGGTCAAGGGATGTACAGTCCAGGACCTCATTACGTGCCTGCAGGAAGAATGGTCCAAAATTTCCATTGATTGCTATCACACATTTGTCAAAAGTATACCTCTTGTAGTATTGCTGCAGTCATTGCAGCAAAAGGAGGCCCTACATCTTATTAAGGTGTGCACCATGGCTGGTTTTTCCTCACAGTATGGTGTCTATTGGTGTCTTTCCAAGTAGTATATGTATGCATTAGTGGTAAATCATGTTATAATCCACTCACTAAAAGAAAATGCAAGATGCATATGGATTGTTTTATAATTAGCATGAAGGTAATTCAGCTGTGAGGTACCAAAATGCATTTGTTCTCAGCTAGTTTGTCTTGAACAGGAGGAGAAAAAAGAAATCTGAAATGGACTAATTGAGCTTAGCTGAAAAATTTTAAAAAGTTGCTGAAATCTCATCCAGCACTTGTTCTGATTCGTGTATCAGATGTATCACTATATGTGGTAACATGCAGATTTTCGAAACAGTAATATGGCACATTGATCATGATCACTGTTCCTTAATAATATATTTGCATAATCTAGTCTTTTTTTTTTTTTTTAAGTTCTCTGGAACAAGAAAGAGACCATCAGTTATGCAGATTAAAGATTTGTCTTAATGTAAGTTTTGCCAACAAAAATCCTTTTCCGTATTTTAAAGTTATGGCCAACTTGCACAATGTTTCAAATTATTGATTCTATGAATTGTAAGCATGTTATAGTCTAAAAGTATCCATGGGATGGGGAGAAGTAAAAGGGGTGTGTATTGTCAGCTGTCAAATTGAATTGAATTGAATTGAATTACAAACTAAATTGTCCAGTAGCAAAAATAAATAAGAGAAAAAGATCCTGTAATGCAGTGTAATCTATAATCAAATGTATCACAATTTTGGTGTGTTTCTTTGGTTGGGATACTCTTCTGTAATCATTCTCCATCTTTCTCTTGTATGGTATCATAGTAAAGCCAAATGGAGAGGTTGACTTCTGCTCTCTTTTCCTTGAATAAATTGGAAGTTGAAACTCTATTCAGAACATTTGCCCACTATGCCTACCGTACGAAGCTAAGATGGCAGCAACAAAAGCCAACGACGAACGAACACCCCGTGTCTCGCCAGCGCAGTGCCATCGATAAACCCACAATATGCTGCAGCTGTAAATATGGTGTCACAGATTTTTTTAAAAAAAAAAGGTATATTCTGCAAGTTCTGTTGAAATAACACATCAGTGCTATGAACGTAACTTTTTCTGCCAAAATATGAGCAGTGGAAGCTAAGCTCGAATAAACTGAAAATCAGTGTTGGAATGGTAGTCCACCCTTTCCCACGAATGAACTCCACAATCTAATGTCATCAAAGGTATACGACTCAATGGAGGCCAAAAAAAAAAAAAAAAAAAAAAAAAAAAAAATCAATACACATGTTAAGTACCCCATCTGTTATTTTGAACTTTCTGACAGAAAATCAAAACAAGACATCAACAAATTAGCAGAAGAATGTAACACCGATTCTAAAAATATCGTCAGGTGCCATCATTTCGGGCCCATAAATAAGAGAAAGGACGGCACGAACTTTCCACACCTCATAAAAGTGACTTGTGACACTCCTACAACATATCTAAATTAATAACAGCGATTCAAAAACAAATTCAAAGACACTTGTCCCCAATCACCATGTGTGTTTGACCAGACCTAACATTTGCAGAGGGAACAAGGACACCATCTTCGAAGAGAACTCAAAGAAAAACGGCAGAATGGAGACACCATTTGGATAATTGACTACTAAAAAAATCAGCTAATACCTTTTATCCCCTAATAGCGAGTAGGCAAGGCCTTTATATCCTATCTAGCTTTTGGAGGCTGAGTGGGCACTTCAATCTCCACCGGTAGCCAATCAGAGAGAGCTGGCCCATGTCTATCACTAATTATAGGCGGCTACTGATGAAGAGACCAGCAAACAAGTGCTGCCATCTCTTGGTGCCAAACCCTAACAGGATATGTTATTGTCTGAAATAATGTGGGTACTACGGTTGATTTTCTTGAGTTTACAGGAGGAAAAACCTGCTTGCCTGTGCCAGAGATCAACTAACTTGGGAATCGGTCGAAGATAGGCTTAGAAAAAGTTCCTCCTGTCAGCAGCTATACTTGACCCTAGGTCTAACTTTGAGTAGTGAAGCGCAGAGGACTCAAGCGCCACTTCCACTGTGCTACACAGGCCTCCGATAATCGACTACAAGCAAAGTAGTTAAATTAGTGCAAAAATCAAATGATGCCACTAGTAGTCACCATGGAGACCAGTATGCAGGCACTACATATAGGAAATGTCAAATATATGCCTCACAGAACCTTGTATATCCACTTCAACACCTGTGGCCTAAACTCCAACCTTGTGTCCACTACTAACCTTCAGTCTGCCAAACCCCATCTACTCTTTCTGGCACAAACTCAAATCTTACCTCCCCCAGCACTATTTATATCAATCTTCCATAAACGAAACCATATCTCTTCCCCACTCAGTTAAATTCATTTGCTGTCTCTATTGTGGCTACTAGTGGCATCATTTGATTTGAGCCAGTTACCATATATTTGGTTTTTCATTTGTACAGCACTGGCACATCTTTTGGAGAACCACGTTTAGTTAGGGAATGGCAGTTCCCTAACTAAACGGAATGGCATCATTTGAGAGGAGCTCTTTAATTTCCTCTCTTAAAAATTGATTTCCTCCAGCCCACTTTTCCAACAGCAAAATTATCCTCCTAGAAGATTGTTCACAAAACTAACTGGCTTTCCTCCTCCAATTGTACAGATCTTGCAGGCAGAGATGCTGAAACATTTGCCATCACTAATGACTTCACACAACTTGTTCAGATGCCAAACAGAATACCAGATAATCCAAACCACTCCCCAAACACCCTAAATCTCTCCCCCACCAATGACCCTTTCAAATACACAGTGAAAGTAGTGAACCCCTTAGGTAATTCTGACCAAAATCTAGCGCTCATCTCCTCCTGCCATGTAATAATGCTTACACAGCCACTCCCATACAAGAGTAGTTTGGCATTATAATAGTGCCAAGTGGAACAGCCTGTGCAACTTCTATGCCACATTCCAGTGGTTGAACTATTGCATCTGGTCTTCCAACCCAAACATGCACTGAAATCCTCACCAGCATGGAAACATACATTCCCCAAATTAATCTGAACTGCCATTCCCTAAATAAACGTGGTTCTCCAAAAGATGTGCCAGTGCTGTACAAATGAAAAACCAAATATATGGTAACTGTCTCAAATCAAGAACCATCCTTCTTTAGAGCTTTTACTGAAGCTTGAAATAGATACAAAAAAAAAACAATCAATGCTTCCAAAACAGAGTTTGAAAGAGCAAAAAGCAGGAAACTAGCAGCCCAAATGGCAGCCGAGCCTTTTGGTCTCTTGCCAAAGCAATTGGCCTTAACTTCAGCCCAGCACTATTCCCACCCCATCATACCCAGATGGCTCTATTGGATCATCTCCCACAGAAAAAAAACAATCTTTTGACTTCAAACTTTGCTTCCAATGCATGCACAATTGGCAATGGTAAATGCTCCGAACCATTCCAGATGCCCAACATACAATGCTTGTATGTTGGGCATCTGGAGTGGTTCAGAGCATTTACCATATTATCTCTCCCCCCCCCCCCCATATTATCCTTTTGCCAGAAAGAGATCAGAAAAATATTGTTCAAATTAGACACAAAAAAAGTCTCCTGGCCCTGAATGGCTTTCCTCCAATTGTCCTGAAAGTTTGTGCACCAGAACTGACTCCTATCCTATGCCACCTGTATACACTCTCTTACTCCACTGGTATCTATCCCATAATCAAGAAACTAGCCTATATTCAACCCATTCCCAAGAAGTGTGACAAGTCACTGCCGTCCAACTACCGCCCTATCTCACTTACCTCAGTCCTGTCTAAAGCAATGGAAAAAATCGTCAATTTCCAATTCCTACACTACTTTGAAGCCACCCACCTAATAAACTACCGCCAGTATGGATTCTGTTCGTTGCCGATCAACAGGAGATCTTCCCACATATGTCACCCATCTCTGGACAAATGCCATGGAGAAGTTTGGTGAATCTCGAGTGGTTGCACTTGACATCTCCAAAGCTTTTGACCGGGTCTTGCACAAAAATGAACACTGAATATATCAATGATCTACTTCAGTTGACCTTCAACCCAATACACAGTTTTGCAGATGACAGCACATTGCACTCCTTTCCATTTGATAAACCTTACTCTACACAACTCACCTCAACCTACAGAACGTCAAACACCATCCTCAATTCTGATCTCCAAGCCATCTTCAAATGGGGTTCAGATAACCTAGTCAATTTCAATGCTAATAAAGCCCAGTGCAGTCTTATTTCTCATAAAAAAAAGAACCATTTTTTCCCAGTATTATTTTTGATAACACCCAAATTTCCAGACAATGTGAGATTTCTCTTCTTGGAATTACCCTGACATCAAACCTCTCCTGGCATAAACACATCACAACCATTGCATCCTCATCTTTAAAAAAAACTAGGATTTCTCTTTCACTCAAAACGTTACTTCACCCCTGAACAACTGTTAATATAATACAAATCACAAATCTTCCCAGCTGTTGAATACTGCTCTCACATATGGGGTGGGGCCCCTAAAAGCTCCCTCAAAATGTTTACCTCAATACAGAGGAGAACAATAGATTATTAATAACCCATCTCTTACCAACTCACTCCTCCCACTTTCACAAAGACATTTGGTTTCTGTAATATGTATATTCTACAAATATTAATAACATCAATAAATTCCCTGCTTAATACTAATCTTGTTGAACACGTGCAGCTGTTGCTCAGTATCCCTTCACAATGCACCTTGAAACAAACAGAACAAGTTTCTTTTCCTCTTCATCACTGCAACTGCTATATTGTGAAACAGCCTTTCCCCTAATGTGTTTCCAAAGGAATACAATATAAAGTCTTTCAAATCAAATGCAAACAAGTTCCTCCTTTCCTAACCCACTACCCATATACGGTGCTAATGTACTATAGGTTGATCAACTTAACCTCTCATGTATGGGTAGACATTTAAAAACAAGGCAACACAGAATTCTCCAGAATGTCTATCATATTTAATGTTCATTTTTCCAGTCTCTAATGAAATCCCTTAAGCGGCTGCCTGGAGAAGCATGTAATGATATAAATTATATATTTAGTTTAATCCTATATCCAAGTGTAAGCAAACAAAGTTTGTGCCTGAAGTATCTTCAGGACTCAGTTGCAAAGTTTGTTTGCTTACACTTGGATAAAGGATTAAACTAAATATATAATTTAGTCTAACCAAGTGAAAAAACTTCCAACAAGATGTAATGATAGTCTACTAAATATTTTCTTGGCAGCCAACGTATCCAGACATCTGATTCAAAGAATGAGTATATGATTCCTCATTAAAACACCACAGCTTTCCAACAATATTGTCAAATCCAATGAGTTCGGTACCATGCATGTCAAACCGAAACCTTATTTTGGATTTTGTTGAAAGAAATGAAGGTTGGTTAATCTGTCTAGGTAATAAGAAATTGCATAGAGAAGTCAGAAGAACCATCAGGCAGGACAAAGAAAGTATACTAATAAATGCAAAGAGATAGAGTTCCAGATGAGGAGACGTAATTATAAAAGGATGTTTCATTTAGTTCGTGACCTAAAGACAAGTTTAAGCCCAAATTGAATGTCATCAAAGACAGGAATGGAGTAGTACTAACAGGAGAACTGGAAATCAAAAACAGATGGAAAGAATACTGTGAGGTATTCTTTCCATCCTCCCCAAAATTTTAGAGAAGTCTCTGACTTCTCTAAAATCTGGAAGGATGGATCTGTCTCCACAGGAATAAATGGAAGCAGCTATTTTTCCAAAAGTGACTTATAGTTGTGAGACTTGGAACCTAAAGAAGTCAAATAACAAAAGGATACCTTCTTTTGAGATGGGGTGTTACAGAAGGTTGTTGAGGATATCATACTGAAAGGCAGAAAAATGGATGGTTCTAGAAAGGATCAGTAGAACTTTAAGGCTCCTTAAGGATATTGACAGAAGAAAGTTGAAATACTTGAGTCACATTGAAAGGGTTTTTCAAAACAGTAATAGAAAGTAATGTTAAGGGGAAAGAGAGGAAGGGGTAGATTGTCAATGAGATCGATGGATGATGTGTCTGAAGTGACCGATCTTCAGAGTTGAAGCCTCCAGAGAAGCTTTACGGCATCTCTTGATGTTAAATGAGAGGGATGGATGATGCAAACCTCTGCAGCTGTGGGCCCCTGCTATTTAGGAGACTTTACTGATGTGTAATGGAAGTTGCAAATGGATATTTTTAGCAGTCTATCCCTTTTCATCAATTTATGTGGCTTGCTGAACATTTTATTTTTCCATACCCATCATTACATTTTCATCTTTTAACAAGTCAGCCATACTTAGATGCTTGAATTGTTCTACGTTTATTATTATTATTGCATTGGCACCTCCATGGAGTCCAGACTCATTGTGGGAGACCCAAACTAGTCACACAATATCTGTTGTACCTCTCCTTGAATCCATTAACAAAGCACTGGCAACTCATTCCACTCATGCTCCACTCTCCAAGCAAAATCAGTCCCCACACCCTTGCTAACCACACTCTTATCCAATTTCCAGGGATGACCTCTTGTTTTGTCCCCTCTAGTCAAGTACTGAAATATTTCTTCTATATTAATCCTATAAAATCGTTTAAATAATTTATGTTGCTATCATATCCCTTCTTTTACACTTGTAAACCAACTTTGGCAACGAACAAACCCTCAATCTATCCTGATAGCAAATCAGACCAGTCACCATCTTGGTCACTTGCCTCTGGATCCCCTCCACCACTTGCTCATCCCCAAGAAACCCAGGTGACAAGACCTGAATACAGTAATACAGATGTAGTTTTATCAAGACTTTATAAAGAGGAATGATAACGTCCTTATCTCTGATGTTTAGTGTGTTCTTCAATAACCAAGTAATCCTGTGAGCTACTGTATGCCCTCTAAACTTCAAGTCTCTATCTATTACTACCCCCCCAAATCTCCAGCTTCATCAATTTCTTGGATTAATTACAGTTTCCCCAGTACAGTACACAGCTTATAATCTTCTTTTTATCCCAAAATGAATAACTTTATGCATTTCTACATTGAATTATGTTTTTTTTTCATGCTGTCAGCCTATTTAAATCAATCTGCAAGCTCACTACATCACTTTGATTAACATTATTTACCCTACCCAACTTTGCGTCATCAGCAAACAACTGAATATCTCCCTTCGAATGATTTCCTATATCAATTTTGTACAAATTAAACAACAGTGGTCCAAGCACAAAGCCTTGCAGCACATCACTAGTCACCTGGATTCTGCTCCTCCATATACTACATTTTGATATTGGTCCTTTAGCCACCCTTGTATACATATCACCAGTTTAATATCCATCCCTTCTCCCCTATTTTTAATGTTGTAGACTCCCTTACATTAAATGACATATTCATAGATAATTCAGTATCAACTGTGATGCAATGTTTGTCTAAGTATGGGAATCTTTCAAGGACTTTTCAACTGAAGGGGAGTCAGCTTGTTTCATGTATGATAGGTTTCTTGCCTTACAGACTTTGTAAACTACAGAATACATAGTTAGTAGTTATAGCAAACTTTATACAGTATATAGAATTAACAGCCCTGTCATATTATGTTGATATGAACTGTTGTTTATGCACAAGTACTATTGTAACTTGTGCAGTCGTTTATAAAATGTTGAGGTACAACACTTACTACTTCCCACCGTCAAGACATAGCTTCTCATTAGATGGTATGGTTTTGGGGAGACAGTTTTCCAGAAGTGGGCAGAAAACTGCAGTTGAAGATTATTGTTATTAACATCTGACCTCCATGGAGTCAGAGACTCATCATAAGAGGTACACTCTATTGCACATAAAGCTCTTCCAACTGTACCTTAAACGTGTATACCAGTGCCGGCCTGTACATAAGCACTGCGACACTGCAGCACCCCCAAGGAAAAAATGAAAAATTTTAATTTTGTTTGTGTTTATAAATAATAACAATGCTTACAATATTATATAAATACAATACAACATGTTAAAGGTTACAGCTTATGTTTTGACATTGATTGAATAGTTAATAATTGGAATTGTTCGATTAACGCTTTAGATTACGAAGCAGATGCACTGCAATCTAACGCCGATATTCGTTGACGCTTGTCATTGCACGTTACATCATTCCGACACTGCCCAAACAGCAGTATATTTTTAGTGTCCATACGCATGTTATTTTGTGAGATATGAAACATTTACTATTGGTGCCTGTACGTGGTGAACTATTTTTTGTCAATCTCATTTTATTTTGTTAAAATAACATATAATTATTTATATATAGATACAAGGCTGAATTATGAATGTCACTGTTGAAAATACGAAAAGAATTATAATTTTTCAATTATCGTTACATGAAACAAATGCACTGTGATCTAACGCCCAGCGCTTGTCATTACTATTGATACAAAATTTTTATTGTTGATGTTTGTTCGTGGTGAGGATGAAATATTTTTAATAAAGCAATTTCTAATATGTAAATTTATTTATTAATAAATTCGTTACTGATTAGGAAAAAAGAATTTTTTTTTTTTTGTATATGCAGCACCTCCCAATTAAAATTTTCACTGGTGTATACGTTCACAACATACTCAGGCAACGCATTCCACATGCCAACCACTCTCCATGTAAAGAACCTTCTCCTCACATCTTCCTTATACAGTTTCCTGTGATTAAGGAAACTGTTTCCTGAGGGTGGGGGGGAGGGTAAAACATTTGCAAAAATCTCTTCCATATTAACCTGATAACAACCCCCTCGCTAGCTTATGTCTCAATCTCCCCCCACTTTCTCCTAGTGTTCACGAGGCTTTGCAATTTACATTTTCTCAATCTGTCCTCGTACTCCACATTCCAAAGACTAGTGACCAAATCTGTGCACAATAATCCATATGAGGTCTGATCAAGGCTTTATGCAATGGCATCATAACCTCTATTTCTGCACGTCAGGGTCCTTCGCATCATTACCATTATCGGATGTGATCTTCACAACTTATGCAATGTGATCCCTAAATTTCAGGTCCTTGTCTACCATCACTCCCAAATCTCTCATCTCTTACCTCCTTTAAAGTTTCCCCTACCAAGTGTATACTTTGCATTCCATCACTGCTTACCAAATTTCAAAATCTTACACTTTGCAACATTGAACTGACAGTTCCACTTACCTGTCCATTCTTGCAATCTATTCTCCTCGTGCTAAGTCTCCTCCTGTAAGGACATAACATCTGCTTGACCCTGCATTGCTCTCCCTAATTTTGCATTATCTGCATATCACTGCAAACAGCTGCATATCTCTAGTTAAAACCTATTTCAATATCATTGTTATACAAATTGAACAACAATAGTCCTAAAACCGACCCCTGCAGCACACCACTAGTGACATTTCTTCTTCTTTCGGGATAACTGAAATGGATGATGGGATTGGATAACAGACTTCTGTGCATCAGTGACTGGCTATCAGTTAGGTATTAGAAAGTTGACAGCCAGTCACTAATCCATCTCAGAAGTCTGATATCCAACCCATCCGTTTCAATTTAATAGTTTGTCGTGTCAAACTATTAAATTCAAAAAATAGTTTGGCAGTCTATCAAAAGCTTTTGCAAAATGTATGTATTCCACTGTCGTCTTCCTTGTCCAAGACATTTGTCACCTTGCTATAGTACATAAATTAATTAGTAAAACATCATCTCCCTTTAACAAACCCTTAGCTTGCTCCACCTTTGCAACGAGTTGCCCGGTATTGTACTACCTTACCCCAGTCCTGAAGATACTTTCAGGCACAAACTTTGTTTGCTCACACTTGGATAAAGGATTAAACTAAATTTATTATAGTCTAACCAAGTGAAAAATAAACTTTCAACATCTTTCTCTAAATCCAGAGTAATTTAATAAAAAGGTAGCACACTGTTTGGCAACTCCTATAGGTAGAGATGACCTTGCTAATGCTTCTGCTTGGTATCCCCATTTGGGCCTGGCTCCCACTGAAGAGACCTCAATAAAGGTCGAAACTAGTCTGGGTAGTGGCCCTTCCCTTAATGCATAACATTATATTATACATATCTGCAAGAAGATGTGTTTTGCATTATGGGAGATACTGAGATAAGAGTGATGTTAGCTTGCTCCACCTTTGCAACGAGTTGCCCGGTGTTGTACCACCTTATCCCAGTCCTGAAGATACTTTCAGGCACAAACTTTGTTTGCTCACATTTGGATAAAGGATTAAACTAAATTTATTATAGTTTAACCAAGTAAAAAATAAACTTTCAAAGCCACAGAGAATACTGCTGTTATCAACCCATTTCTGTATTATACTTCTCACCAGTCTCTCTAGTACCTTCACCATAACTTCCGATATACAGATTGGCCTATAATTTGTAGCCACAGCTTTATTACCTCTTTCCTCTCCCTTGGAACCTTTGCTGTTGTAAGACATTATTCCCTGGAACATTCCCTTAAGATGTGTGGTGATATGTCATCAAACCCATTGCCTTATTGACATCAAGGTTATTTATTTCCTCAGATACTTCCTGCTCACTCACAATTAAAGCCATCCTCTCCTATGTCCTCTACACTTAAGTTCCTTGTGATTTCACCCTGATAAGGATGAAACGCCTTATAAATTGATCACTGAATACCTCAACATTGTCTTCTGCAGCAGTAACCATTCTACCATTTTCATCCATGAACATCATCCTACCATGATCATTCTTCCTTCTACCTGCCACATACCAAAAAACTCTGTAGGGTTTTTCTTCACCTGATTTGCCAATTTCTGCTCATAATAAACTTTTGTTTTCCTTACTGAGTCAGTCTCTTCGCTTATTCTTTATACTCTTCATGTGACTGATAATTACCATTATTCTTCTTGTACTGCTTCCAAAGTACCTTCTTCTTCTTACAGATTTCATGCTTAAGCCCCTCATTCATCTATTGCACACCTACCTTATTCAGCCTTTTGACCTTTGGAATACATTCACACATTGATAGTTATGTATTTCTGTATCACTTCCCAAGCATCATTTATTTCCTTACTGCTGAACTATTCATTCCATACTATAGCTTTAAGCTGTCTCCTAAACTAAAAAACTTAGCAGCAAGTCATTTAGTTTCCTCAGTATTTCTTTGTATTATCATAAGGAAAATTCTTTATCAATGATTACCAGGGATAGGGAGCTGAAAAAATGTTGCTTATGGAAATACATTGCTCCTGCTTGTGCCTTAATATCCATAAATGATTAACAGTCAACCCTGGAAACAAAAACAAAATTTACATGCACATACAAATAAGTTTAATTGCTCATTTGCTTTATCACTTTTACTAATTTAAAATTTAGTAAAACTTCTTTGGTAGATCTTTTGAAATGTTACAAAGTCCTCTGAGTATTTTTTGGATTTTTTTAGGGTTATAGCCATTGGCTAAGAAAGTGTTGAGGATGTGGTTTAGTTCATTAGTCAGGGCCTTGTCATCTGAGCAGATTAATTTTGTCCTGTTATATAGTGTTTTTATCATCCCATATTGTTGTGAGGGGGGGGGATTGGTGGTGGGAAAAACACTATATAACAGAGCAAAATTAATCTGCTCAGATGACAAGGCCATGACTAATGAACTAAACCACATCCTCAACACTTTCTTAGCCAATGGCTATAACCCCAAAAAAATCCAAAAAATACTAAAACCTGTAAACCACAACCCCCCTCCACAATAAAGATTACACCAAGTCTATCACCATCCCCTACATCCAGGGCACCTCTGAGAAAATAACCAATATCCTCAAAAAATATGACCTTACTTCCTGTTACAGACCATATAAAAAGTTGGCATCCCTTATCCGCTCTACCAAAGACCAACCACTTCCCCTAGACCTACCTGGTGTATACCAGGTCCCTTGCAGCTGCAAATTGTCCTACTTTGGCCAAACAGGCAGAACAACAAATATCAGGATTTCAGAACACCAAGACTACATCCGGTTTCACCAGTACAGCCGCTCTGGGCTGGCAGACCATGCCTTAGATACCCACCATAAAATTCGTTGGAAGAAAACAAAAATAATTCATCGCAGCAAGTTTAAATACGAAAGATTATTCAAAGAATCTTCAGCAGCTCTAAAAAACGTTCCTAACCTCAACAAATTTGGGTGCATGAAACTGCCCCAAATTTGGGAGACTTTCATTATGAGAACTTCAGCCCAACTGCCAAGACTACCAAATTAGCCCACAAGAGGGCACCATTAGGACTTTAGGAACAATATTAGTTTCTTGCTTTCTTCCTCATTTGCTTTGTGTTAGTTCCTGAGTGCACATACCATATCTTTATGTTCCTGAAGATGGCAATGTGACATTGCCGAAATATAGAAGTTATTCATTAAAGTTACCTTTAATTAATATACTTTATATGCGTTGTTAATTCCGTAAACTAATTACCAGTTAGTCCTTAAGTACTTAAAGGAAGATTTAACATAAGGTCATTTAATGTAATTTTATTTATATGTAATTTATAAAATTAATGTAATATAATTATATATATATATATAAAATTATCTGGGTTTAAATTCAACCTGTCCATTGCCCTTGATAACAGCATTTCAACTGAAAGTGAGTTTGGCCATCTCATATGGTGCAAACTAGTTCACTGTATGAAACAGGTATGCAGATGGAATACACATATAGTTTTAATCGAACATGCACTAAGCATTAAAGTAACTTTCACAGCTTACATATCTAACAAAAATTATATAGAATTTTATTCAAAAACTTCAATCTATTTCATCCAACGTTACATGTATATCATCAGGGAAAGAGAGAGAGAGATCAATAACTATATTCAGAACATGAATCATAATAAGTCATAAATCATACTTATAACACTAGTGGCCAAAATTGTGGAAACCTTTTGGAAAAAGTGTGTTTTTGAGGTTTTTGGTGGACACCACTTTTTTTTTTTTTTTGGTATAATACCATAAAATTATATATCAATGGAAAGATAATTTAATCAAGAATGTAATGCAACAAAGTTTATTCAATTATCTGTATTCTATGAACAGTTAAAGCCAAATAACCAGAAAAAAGAAGCACAACTTGCTTAGGTTGATATGAAGTAACTTTCCTTCATTTGAATGTAGCCAATGAGCCAATCAGGTTTCATCTTGTTTTGGCAATGAGCCAATCAGGTCACAGTAGGATTCAGCTATTGATGTCATGTATTGGAGCTGAGAGGTGGACATTTGTCAATGTGTTATGTGATTGCTATCAAGTTGGTTGGGGTTTTTTTTGTGTTCTTTCATTTAGTGAGCTTGTAAAACGTAATAAAATTAAAGAAATGGTGCAAAGAGTTGACTGGTCACCCAGAAAGCAATGTAAAATAGTACTATTAAGTGAACAAGGCTGCAGTTATGAAGAAATTAGAAGAAATATTGGTGGAAACTTAACCAAAGGAGGCATTCCTAAATTTTTGAAGAGGTATAAGGAGACTCAGTCACTACAAAACCAGACTGGAAAAGGTGCACAATAGCAAGTGATGAAAGAAGAATTGAGAGACTGTGCCTACGTGATAGAAGAAAATCATCTGGGTGTATACAAGATGAAATGGTGCAATACGATGTGAAGTTGAGTGCAAGGACTGTTTGGTGCAGACTGCAGGAATTTGGTCTAAATACTAAAATTCCATAAAAAAAGCCATTTTTATCTCTCAAACAAAGGTTGAAAAGATTAAACTGGGCTAAAACCCATGTTAACTGGACAGCAGAACAATGGGACAGTGTTATTTGGAGTGATGAGACCAAAATCTCCCTGTTTGGTAGTGATGGCATAAAATACATAAGGAGAAGAATCAGAGAACATTATGTCGCCGAATTGAAGCCTTTGGCTCTTCATATATCTAATAATTTATTAGGACACCTCTCGGCAATATTCATAGAAGGGTTGTAAGTTCTGTTTGCTACAAACTTGATATTAACTAGGTCCACCTACTCACTGATGAGACCTCAATAAAGGTTGAAACCGGTCTGGGTAGTGACCTTCTCTCATAATGTTGAACAAAAATATAGCTCCTAGGAGCTAAGTTCACATTATGGGTAAATATCAAGAATAGTGATTGGAGCTTGCTCCACCTTAGACATGAGTTGCCTCAGCTTGCACTACCTTTAGGGTCAGTTGCTGCATATCCAGGTATGTGCTTACGCTTGGAATCGCCGAACTTTATATAGTTTCTACTATATTCGGCATGAAACTCTTCGAGTTTCTTATTCGGCTAAGAAACGATATGGGATGTAATATCACTTAACTTAAACAAGTCATATGTCGCCAAATTGAAGCCTTTGGCTCTTCATGTATCTAATAATTTGCATCCTGATTGCATTACACCTACCGTGAAACACCCACTTAGTGTTATGATCTGGTGTTGTATGACATCAAAAGGTGTGGGCAGAATTTGCGTGATTAATGGAAATATAAATGGCCAAAAATACGTAAATGAAATACTTGAGCCCAAACTGAAGCCTTCCGCACATGATCTTTTCCAAGATAATGAAGCATTTATATTTCAACAGGATTCAGCTCCATGTCCTGTTACTGCTGTGTGCAAAAAGTGGTTTCAAGATAATCATATTCCACTGCTGGAATATGATTATCTTCATATTCAAAGGGCAGAATTTGCGTGATTAATGGAAATATAAATGGCCAAAAATACGTAAATGAAATACTTGAGCCCAAACTGAAGCCTTCCGCACATGATCTTTTCCAAGATAATGAAGCATTTATATTTCAACAGGATTCAGCTCCATGTCCTGTTACTGCTGTGTGCAAAAAGTGGTTTCAAGATAATCATATTCCACTGCTGGAATGGCCTGGGGATAGCCCAGACCTTAACCCAATCGAAAATCTATGGAGCCAATTAAAGAAACTTGCTAGTCAGAAGCAACCCACTAATAAAACCCAATTAATAGAAGCAATAATTCAATCTTGGTTTCACATTATAACAGCTGCAGAACTAAAAAACTTGGTTCACTCCATGGGAAGGCATTGCAAGGCCGTAATTAATGTTAAAGGTTACCCAACTAAGTATTAACTCACATTGTGAAAATTTTTGTATATCTCATTTTTTCTGTGTGTTTCACTTTTCTTCTTTATAACTACTGTTCTAATAAAAAAAAAATCCTTCATAAAAATTATTGCATTACATTCTTGATCAAATTATCTTTCCATTGATATATAATTTTATGATATTACACCAAAAAAAAAGTGGTGTTATGAGCCATCAAATCTCAAAAATACGCTTTTTCCAAAAAGTTTCCACAATTTTGGCCACTAGTGTAGTAGTAGTATATTAAAAGTAAAAGCTTCATGCTGGAGTTTTGAGTGATTTTTTTCTCCCCTGTTTTCTTTGAAATCTAAAGATCTTCAATAGAAATTTCAATTTTTAGCATAGGTGAAAAGTGCTAAATCAGTCGCTTCAAAAACCCAACATAATAAATAAATCAATCTCCTAATTCCTTTTATCACTTTAGGAGAATAAGAAGGTAGAACTATTTTAGTCCTAACTCTTTTGGAAATCCATAGGTACTCATCACTCTCATTCATCACCATTAGTTGATTTCAAGGCCAATGATTTTGAAGACTGGGACGAGAACATTGTAGACCACTTTTGTCATCTTGTGTTCCTAAACTCTTAACTGTCCTTATAGGCTGAATTCTACAGTTATTCTGAATTACAGTATTAAAACTTTGAATTTCTGGGAGGAAAATACTTAACTGCCTGAGCCACAATCATGGTCTAGAAAAAGTACCTCTAGGTCAGTAGAATTGAACCTATAATTAATTTTCTTCTGGTATATAGTCTGAATTCTAGTTATTCTGAGTTATAGTATTAAACCCTTGAACTGGCTGAGCCAATGATTAGCAATCATGGCATGGTGGCCTAGAAAAAAAGTACCTCTAGGTCATACAAATTATATATTTAGTTTAATCCTTTATCGAAGTGTAAGCAAACGAAGTTTGCACCTGAAGTATCTTCAGGACTGGAGCAACTCGTGGTAAAGGTGGATCAAGCTTCACATCATTTGCCTTAGTATCCCATAATGCAAAGCACATCTCCTTGCAGACGTATAATGCTATGCATTTTGGGAAGTGTTACTACCCAGACCAGTTTCGACCTTTATTGAGGTTTCTTAGTAGGTCAGTGACTAGAATTGAACCTATAATGAACTTTCGTCTGGCATATATACAGTAGCATTATAGAAATAGAAATGTTTTCACAAGGCTACAGAATGCATTTTTCATAATAATAATAAAACATCTTTGCTTTTATCAGCACCCATCTCAATTTGCCTGAAGATTAATGCAAGTGCTATTGGAAAGATAAATGAAACTTTTTGAGGCCATGACAGATAACTGCAGCTATTTCACGCACCTAATTCTAAACTTGCACGCTGCTGTTTTCTGGATTTGGGATTTTTCATCCTGCAATTTTTTTTTTTTTTTTTTTGTGTGTGTGTGGGGGGGGGGGATAAAACCCAAAGTATCTGCTGACTGAATTTCAAACTGCCTGGAGAAAGAAGGGAGGAGGAGGGGGATTTTAATTTAAAACAATGCATGGAAATGTTCCTTCTGTGATGACTAAAATCTAACCTGAATAGATCTATCTTCTCACGATTTAATTTAGTGCACAAATGGAAGTGTTGGGAAGATGTAAAATATTGTGTAAGACAAAGGCGCACACTAATTCTTCAACATCTTCATGGGTCACATTATGAAAGAAAGTGAGAATAAACCTAATATCAAATTTACAAATGTTAATCCCACATGGACCATACTTTGAGTTCAGCTATCACAATGCTTATCTGGATAAAGTTGATATCGAGATTGGTATCCCAGAGATAGAAAGATATCAAAGCCTTGGTTTTCCAGCGAGTGTGCCAAGGTAATACAGGGTGTTCGGGATAAATTTGACATATTTATAATTAATTATATTTTTCCGTAAGTTACATGTATTAACACACACTTCTCTTCATTTAAAAGTTTGGACCCTTCTTCATTCATATACAAGATGTCAGAAAGGATGGATAGCTGGAACCCACCTGAATCATGGAAGAGAATAACTTGTATCATGATGATTCATGCCCGCCATCAAAATAAGGATATTACGACTGCTGCCCAATGCTCCCTGAATACAGTAAAAACAATCAGGCATGAACTAGAGACTTGCAATGGTGACTACGAGGATGTAGCAAGAAGAAAGATCCCTAGCAGACGATCTGATTGCGTTCGTACAGCAGAATTCCTCGCAAATCTGCAGGAACAGGTGTTGAAGAACCCTGGCATTGGAATTCGGGCTTTGTTCGTGGAGTTGCTAACTGTAGTCAAGCCCTGGATAACAAGGGTAGCCAATGGTAGGCCGTATGTATGGCAGCAGGATTCGGCCCCTTGCCACACCTCTGGGAAAAGTCAAAAATGGTTGTCTGAAAATTTCTACGACTTCACCAGTCCAAATGTTTGGCCTCCAAACTCCCCAGACCTTAACCCCATGGATTATTTTGTATGGGGCGCAGTTGAAAAAGACACCAATCGCACTTCCAGTAATACAAAAGCCCAGTTAATGGATAAAATTAAAACAGTTTTTGCGGCCCTTCCCAGGGAGACTGTAGCATCAGCTTGTTTGAGGTTCCGAAGCAGAATTGAAGCTGTGATCGATGCTAATGGTGGTTATTTTGAGTAAATCTTGTTGATAGTATTGTAATTAACTCTGCCTGTAATGTTTTTTTGTCAATTCATTAAATTTAATACATACAAAGAAGATTTTCTTTTTCCTTACGAAACTGTCAAATTTATCCCGAACACCCTGTGCATGATAAAAATTCAGCATATCTTGTGTTAAGACAGTCCCTTGTCCTCAAGATATGCTGAATATTACACAGTATCCCCTCAATGTGAGGGGGAAAGAAAAGGCAGAAAACTTGCTTTATGTTCAACTCAAATTGCTTCTATAGAAGCAATTTGAGTTGAACATTTAAGCCTTAAATGCTAAGCAAGAAACCAATAGGTCTCTTCATTAGCCTCTAGGGCTGAAATGACCCAGCCCTAGAGGCTAATGAAGACTTATTGGTTTCTTGCTTAGCATCTAAGGCTCAAATGTTTTCTGCCTTTTCTTCCCCCCCTCACACTGAGGGAATACTCTGTAATATCACCTAAACATAACCTAACCTCTCTGCACCAGTGTTCACTTCCAATGCTTGTGTAGCTAACCATCTATTCACAAACAGCTTACTGTATAATTAGTTTCCAGAAAGATGGAAAAATTATCATTGTAAATTCTAGTAAGTCTTTATCTCTCTAACTGTGCTAAAAATTTCTACTTCTGAATTAACACCCATTCCGTATTTCCTATACAAGCTGTCGTTCTTACCCGGCATCAATTGTGTCCCATTAAAAGCAAGCTTTTATCCAATCTGTTTCTAAACGCGAGAGAGCAGCCATCAACCTAGCATTCCATTGCGCTCACTTTGGTCATCCTCAAAATAATGGTGAAGGTCATTAAGAGCCAACTGCACTATCTATAGCTTACCAGGAAATAAGTCATCATTTGCCATTCTTGTTTCACAGAAGATCTCCTAGCCAACGTTTCTAATTTTGAACAATGAAAAAATTCAGATAAACGCCTATGACCGCTATTGATATTTGCAAGCCATTGGATCAAATCTGGCATTCTTGCTGCCTGTTTTGCTACTTGGAACGAATAATTTCGCACTGCAAGGTTTTTTGAATGAAAAAGAGAAATGGAGTGTATTGTCATCAGCAAAACTATATACAGGATTTGAGTTTAGTGAGATTAATAGATCATAATACATAAAACTCAATTCCTGTATATAGTTTTGCTGATGACAATACACTCCATTTCTCTTTTTCATTCAAAAAAACCTTGCAGTGCGAAATTATTCGTTTCAAGAGGTATGCATTAGCGGTTTTCACTTCCCCTGGATGTCAGGGGAATGCAGAACCGCCACGTTTTGTCATAAATTGTACCAAACAAGCGACCAACACTAAAGTGAATTGAAACTAAAATCCATTCTAAGAAGAGCTCCCTCTATGAACAGTATGTTAAAGATACAAAGAAATTATATACTTGGTTTTAATCCTTTTTCCCAAGGAAGCAAAACAATGTTTTGTGAGTGAAATATATTCGTCTGAGCTACTTGTATATAGAGGCTAATGTCTTCGTATCACTTGCCTTAGTATGTATTCCATAACGCAAAGCACACCTCCTTTCAGACGTGTATGATGCAATGCATAATAGGAAAGGCCGCTACCCAGACAGGTTTCGACCTTTATTAAGTTCTCATCAGTGGGAGATAGACCCTGAGAGATACCAACGTTGAAGTAATGCAGAAGTCATATATTTCTCATGTATAAGTAGCCAAAAGGTGCTCGATAATAAAATTTTCTGGATGAGAATTTTATTTTATTATTTTTTTTTTCACAATACCTGTCATACCTCTCCTTAAATTCATTCACAGTTGACGCATTCACAACCACCTCTGGCAAAGCATTCCACCCATTCACAACCCTCCAAGTAAAAAATCTAGTCCTAACACCCTTGTTAACCACACTCTTACACAATCTCCCTGGATGGCCCTTCGTTCTCTTACTTCCTGCACTGGTCTTAAAAATAGCATCAGTATCAATCCTAAAATCCCTTTAACAATTTAAATACCGCTATATCTCCTTTCCTACGTCTATCAGCTAGTTTTTGGAGTCCACAGATCATCAATCTATCCTCATAGGGAACATCCCACAGACCTGCAACAATCTTTGTAACCTGCCTCTGAATCCTCTCCACCACTGCCGCATCACCAAGAAATCCTGGCGACCAGATCTGTGCACAATAGTTCAAATGCGGTCTTATTAATGCCTTATAGAGTGGAACAATAACCTCCCTATCCCTGCTTGTTAGTGTGTTCCTCAACAACCATGTAATTTGATGTGATGTTTTGGCAATCTTTGCAATACGCCCTTTAAACTTAAGTTCTCTGTCAACAATAACTCCCAAGTCTCTTGTCTCATCAACTTCTTGCAGTTCAGTTCCGTTAATATAGTAAACAGCATGCGATGTCATCCTCCCGAAGTGCATCACCTTACACTTAGCCATGTTGAACTGACAGCCATTTACCTTAGTCCATGCCGTCATACTATATCATTTGAATTGATAATCAATTCAAATGATATAGTCATCCTGTAAGATGTTTAAATCATTTGAATCGATTATCGCTCTTCCCAATTTTGGATCATCAGCAAACAAGTGGATATTTCCATTCAAGGTATTTCCAATATCATTGATGTACAAAATAAACAATAGAGGACCAAGCACTCAGCCCTGAGGTACACCACTAGTCACTTGCCTTTTCTTGGACTCAGCTCCTCCGTAAACCACTCTTTGATATCTGTGCATAATAAGTTCATTTTAATAATTACAATGCAGTTGTTTTGAACTGCAGAGTTTTTCAGTCTGGTATAATGGACGTAACTTGAACCATTATATCATTTCATCATATCATTGATTCATTAATTAAAAAAAAAAAAGTGAATGTTTGTAAACAAAATTTGCGGAGCCCTAGAATTTCAGATGTGGAGCCCACTTTGAGAAACCCAGCTGTAGTTCACTACTTGTGCCATTTTCATTCCATTCCAGTCAAGATAAGTTTTCTGTGGTTGACTTTCACACCTATCACATAAATTCATGAGGTCCAAAACTTCCTCAGCTCCCAAAATAAAACTCAAATTTGTTAAAATACTACTTTTGATATTCTGCGACTGTAACATTTTATTAATTCCAGATTCATCCGAAAGGCTATGTAGTTCAGGAAGTGGAGCTCTGCTCGAAGATAGGCTTAAGTTCAATTCTAGTCGCCGACTGGAGGAAGTTTTTCTAGGCCTTTCTACGACCTGTTCCCGAGATAGTCGATTTCTGGCACCGGCAATTACGAAGTCAGGGGTCGCAAACTGGCGGCTCGCGACCTTATTGATTTCTTTTCTAAAAATCAATGTTTGTAACATCCTGAGGGATTAAAACAGAAAAAATTCAAACTTCTAAATGTTTTATGACAGCTTTAAACAAAAGTAAAACTTAGTACTACAATTCTTTGTACCCCGTTTCTGTCATTTATTGTGCAAAAAATGTTGTCAATCTTTGGAAACACCTATGTATGTGAATAATTATTTTCAATTATGAAACTTAATAAGTCAAAGTTTCGCTCACGGATAAAAGATTCTAGATTAAATACAATACTTCATATTGCAATACGAAATGGAAAAGCAGATATTGAGATGTTACTGCAGAGAAAAAGATATCAGGTTTCAGGATCAAAATCAAATTTAAAAAAGGACTCGTAGATAAAAAGTGGAAAATTGAAAAACCTCCTTAAGAATGGCAGATGCTGTTCAAAGAGACAGTTCCCTGAATTGATGTCACATCTCACAAATACTCCCAAATCGCTTTCTGAGAGTTGCTCTTGCCGTATTCTCTTTTTATAATTATTTTTGTGGGGCCTTCTCTTCCGAATTGGCCTCATCCATTTCCCCGCTTTCCTTTAAATGGCTAAGAATATGAAAGGTTGCTAGTCAGCCGTTATGCAATTCAGTTCAAAACTTATCGAACCATATACTCTCATCATTTTCTTTCTTTCCTTTGATCTGTTCTTTAGAACAGCATTTCCTGAATCATTATCCTGCAATGTATGCACTGCAGCAACGTCCTGCTTTTCAAGCAACACATTAACAGATTTTTTTTTCTTGATCATTTAGTCACAAACTGAACTGTTCTGTTCTGTTATAGGTTTTGTAACCTTTCGTGTGAGGGAATTGTTATAAAAAATGAGGTGAAAATAAAACTTGTAAATGATATTCAATATATCATGGACATTATATCCATTTATTTATTCATTATACATCCTCTGAAGAAATTATTGTTCTGTGATGACCGAAGTAGGATGCATAATTTTAAACCGAACAAAATTGAGTTCACTACTAAATACATCTTCAATAGTAGTTCCATCACCCGTAGTATTTATTAAAATATCTGATGCTATTTTATATGCAGTGATAATAATAAGCAAACGATTTAGTGGCTCTTCTAATAATTTTTTTTTACTTCAGCTGAATATGCCATCAACTGTATATAAATTTATGAATATCAACTATTCATAACAACGATAATGAATAGTTGATATTCATATCTTTGTTATGAACGATGACCACTGTCGGTGGCAGGTTATTTTGCGCATAGGCAAAGTTTAAAAGTTCGGACCTTATTTCACAAGTGCATTCCATATTTCATAAATTAAAATGTTTCTAATTGACATTAAACAAAATAAAATTGTCTTTCAGGTTAAATTAATAGGCTTTTTTTTTATTTTCTTTTTTAATTAATTTGGAAATTTTCTGTTATAATTCATTTACAAAAAAAGTTATAAAACTCCGAAATTTAATATTTTAAAATGTTAACTTTTTAAAATATTTATCTTAACTGAATTTTAATTAGCGGTAAGTTCAAATCATTTAGGTAAGGAACAAAAAAGAACAGAGTTAAATAGTAAAATAGTGTGATGTACGAGGGATAAGAAAAAAGAATCGATACCTAAATCATATATCACTATTGAATTTTGATATTTTGGTAAAGTATGAATAAAGCATAGCTTGAAGTTTTGCGCCCTAGGCGGTTGCCTAGTTTGCCTAAATGGTAGCGCCGGCCTGACGATGGCAAGGACGAATACAAATTGACAAATGAAATCGTATTTAGTTATACAAATGTCTCCAAATATATCTGCTTCAGCTATTGATACACTGCTGTTCATGTGTGGAGTAGGTTGATAGTTTATTCTTCATGTTGATTGTAGCTACACCACTACCAGAACGAATGCCAGATCTTTTATACTGGGTCACATATTAATGTAAAGATAGCGGCAAAGATTCGCCGTTGTCTAAATACCATTTTCTTGGCCAATTGATGGAGAGAGTCTGTTTAAGCGTCCTGTACGTGTTCGCGTAAACTTTATCCGTTCATTGGCACCATCGATACATCTGTTTTGTATGAAATGTTGTAACTCGTCTTGTAAAGATGGTGATTTATTATTTTTCAACCGATTCACTTCAATAAAGAGTTAGATATTATTCTTTGTTTTCCCGTAATAAAATGAGAAGTTTGTGAGCATTAGTCATGTACAGCAGAAATCTTCCAATGAGGTGATTGAGATAATGTGAAAATATTATTATTGTTGTTCCGGGCGACTCCAAGGAGTCGACAGACTCGTCGAGGGAGGCCCTAACATCATGTCAAGAACAACTATTCGACATTCACACAGTATCTATCACACCTTGCCTTGAACTCATTCACGGTCGTAGCACCCACAACATACTCTGGAAGCTTATTCCACTTATTCACTACTCTCCAAGTAAAAAACCTAGCTCTAACACCCTTTTCAACCACGCTCTTGCCCAGCTTCCATTCATGGCCCCTAGTCCTCCCATCACAAGTCATATTTTCAAAAATATCTTCGGGATCAATCTTATAAAAACCCTTCAGTAATTTGAATGTCTCAATCATATCACCCCTCCTTCGTCTAACGACCAATTTCTGCAACCCACAAATCTTTAACCTATTCTCATAAGGTTCATTCCACAGACCTGCTATCATCTTGGTCACTCGTCTCTGGATCCTCTCCACTTCCTCCCCATCACGAAGAAACCCTGGTGCCCATAACTGGGCACAGTTATTGTTCCTCGATACAGAGGAACAATAACTTGTTTGTCTCTGCATGTTAAAGTATTTTTCAGAAGCCAAGTGATTTGGTGAGCTGTTTTAGTCACTTTTGCAATGTGCCCACTGTAAACTTCAATTCCCTATCCACCAACACTCCCAAATCCCTGGCCTCATCAATCTCCTGGAGTACGGTTCCACCAATGCGATATACTGCTGCTATTCTTTTCACCCAAAGTGCATAACCTTACACTTTGTGACATTAAATTTACATCCATTTTTCCAATCCCAGTACTCCAAACTATCCAAATCATCCTGTAAAATTTTGACATCCTGTGCACTCATAATTGCTCTACCCAACTTTGCATCATCAGCAAACAAGTGAACACTTCCTCTCAAATCCTCTCCTATATCATTGATGAACAAATTTAAAAGCAGTGGTCCAAGAACAGAGCCCTGTGGCACTTCAATAGTCACAAGCCGTCTTTTAGACTCCACTCCTGAATAAATCACTCTCAAGTATCTCTCCTTCAACCACCCTCCTATCCATCTCACCAACCCTATATCTATCCCCATCTGCTCAAATTTACTGATTAGAGTTCTATATGGTATCCTATCAAAAGCCTTGGCAAGATCCAGTAGTATTACTGTAAATCCATTACCCCTATCCAGTTCAGCCATCACTGTGTTATAAAACGTGAGCAAGTTACTGAGGCATGATCTACCCTTCACAAAACCATGTTGTCCCCCATACAATATCCCATTTTCATCTATCAAATCATGTATTCTTTTCTTGACTAATTTCTCTAAGACCTTGACAATGATTCCTGATATGCTAATCGGTCGGTAATTTATAACAGCAGTCTTGGAACCACCTTTATGCAATGGAACTATTTTCCCCTCTTTCCACCCCTCGGGACTAACCCAGACCTGAGACTCAAATTAAACAAAATGGTCAAGAGTACTGACAATTCTTCAGCTGCTTCTCGTACAACACGAGATGTTATACCATCCAATCTCACAGATGTATTGACATTGAGGTTATGCAATAGACTACTCACCTCCACTTAATTCACCACAATTCCCGTATAATCTACTGGTACATTCGTTTCTGCAATGTCACCACCTGGATGATATATTCTTGCAACGTGCACACTCAGTAACTCAACTGTATCAACTGATTCAGTTACCTCCCTACCATCGGCATTCTTTAAAATCATTCTGCCATGTACATTTTTCCTTTTACTTGCTACATATCTAAAAAACTGTTTAGGATTCTCTTTAGCCTGCATGGCCAATGTTCTTTCTTAATCCTTTTTTGCTTTTCTTGCCACACTCGTTACCCTTCTGGCCTGCGCTTTATACCGTTCGTTTGCCTGCCGGTCACCTTTCTCCTTAAATTCCCTCGATAGTTGTTTCTTTTTTTGCAGCTCAAGCTTAATGGTGTTATTCATTCATTTAACCCCTAGTTGATTTATTATTCGGAATATAGGTATACAGTCAGCCATTGCTTCATGCAAACACTTCTTAACTACCTCCCATGCCCTATCGACTTCTAGTCCTTGTAGTTGTACATGCCATGGCACTGAACCAATCAAACTCCTAAGCTTGTCATACTTTCCAGCCTGATAATTCCACATGTACCCTGTCTTAATTGAAAATTCTACACCTTTAGCCACCTCCCAAGTCAAGACCCTATGATCACTCTCAGCGATTGGTGGCAATGTGGTCATATTTGTTACAGCCAAATCCTCAGATGTAATTACTAGGTCAAGCACCCTCTGACCCCTAGTATTTTCCATTACATGCTGTCGCAGATAGTTATCCCTTAATAACCACATAAAATCCAATTCCTTCCTCCCGTGTGTCCTCTCCTCACTCCAATCAATGCGACCATAGTTGAAATCTCCCATAATAATCACCCTCCTTCTACTCATTTCTTCAATTTGCTTGTGCATACTGTCACCACCATCTTTTCCATCACCTGGTCTATAGCTGCACCCAATTCTATATTAAGTTCTGCTAGCCACAATCTCACACCAAATGGCCTCAAATGTGCTCTTTTCTCTGTCCTGCAATTCAACTTCTATTCTCCTTGGCTACAGCTCATCAGCTATCATCAACAATACTCCTCCCCCCATTTTATTCTCCCTGTCATTCCTGAACACACACTATACCCATCACATTCAATCCCACTAGCTATATCATCTACAGTCAGCCATGTTTCACTAATAATACCAATAACCTGTGGACTGGAAGTGCCAACCATGGCCAAAAACTCTTCCTTCTTGTTCCTAATACTCCTAGCATTAGTGTGCATGAATTTAAGACCCTCATTAGCCCAACCCTACCCTGATACCTTATATTAACTATCCCACTCTGATTTGTTGTCCTTGCTTGCTCGGGCATATTATATTCATTCTTACATTCAACTGCCTCTCCAAGGACTGTATATCTACTCCCCCCCCCCCCCTTAATAAATCTAGTTTCCCAGAATTTGCGCATCCACCACATTCAGCAACACTTTCTCAAGTCTTCTTACACCATAACCATTCAAATGCAAGCCATCCATCTTATATAGATGGATGGCTTGCATTTGTTATATCCTTTCGCCCATCGAACTCACTCCACACGTCCACAAATTCCACACCACTTGTCATACATAACCCATGCATAAAGTCATTCGCAATTATGGCCTTCCTTTTAAACATTTCACTGTCATACCGTGGCAAAAGACTAATCATTCTAACTCTCTTACTCTTTTCTTTTGCTACCTCAAACAATTCATTCAGGTCTTCTATCATTTGCATTTTGTCTCCTTTCAAATCATTCGTACCCGCCACAACAATAATTTCTTTCACCCTTTCCTTTTGCTCTCTAATAGACTCAGTTACATCCTTTATGGTCGCACCAGGTTGGTACGATTTTGTCAAATCCTCTACTATCACACCTCTTACTAACGAGTCTCCATACAGCACTCTATCCTTCATTTTGTTCATGTTCACACTCATACATCTATTTTTCCTGTCATACTTTTTATTATTGGCTGGTTCATTCAGTCGACTTTTGCTCATACGCTCTAGCTGCTGTTTTGCCCTTTGTATCGCACCATTCAACAACGCGATCTCACTCATTGCGTCTATCTCATCTTTTTTATTCTCAGTAAAATCATTAATACTATCATTCAGACTTTCTACATTCACACTTTCACAATTCTCTGGTACAACCTCACCGTTTCTTGTCATATCCCTATTTTCTTCATTCTGAAGTTTGACAAATATATCACACTCACGATCCGAAATACTCTTCAATTTCTCATTCTCCCTACATTTTCTACACACATTCACTCATTTATTATCATCTAACCACACTCCGCAAAGCGTACATTTCGCAGCTAGTACACTGAATCATCTCTTTTATGCTACCGTTCTTTGATAAAGATGGCGAACCATCATTACTGGCCGCCATTTTCCTTCGTACTAGAGCCATACTTACTTGCAACGTATTTTATCAAATTATAAATTATAACACATCAAAAACACACAAAAAGATGCACTAAGAGACGCAACGCAAACAAAACTACGCAATATTTAATAAATTTATCAACGATAACTGAAAATAATACTTATCTTATCCAGAACTTTCACGAACACTACACACTACGAATCCCTCTAGCGGCGACAGCCCCAATAAAATATGTTCTAAAGACACACAAAATGCTCATATAACCTCGCACACAGTATGAAATATATATGCGTTACTATCGCTGATTTTTGTCATAACAATATACAATATCAAAAGTTCCTCCTTTAGATTTATGTAAGGTCAATGCACATGCAGGTACTAAAAGGAATTGTGTTCGTCTACTTGCCGTTTGTTATTCTAAAACGGAATTATAGCCGAGCGGTTAATAACAGCTTCAGTAGACTGCAGACACTAAGAAACAGGAGAAAAAGGGGCGATGTGATTGAGACTTACAAACCTCTGAAAGGGTCAAACAGGATTTCAATTCACTGAATTTTTCAATTTATGCAGTGGGGGGGGAAGGACAAAAGGGCATCCTTGGAACCTGAGAATGAAGGCCGCGAAGAAGGGGTAAAGGCTAGATTTTTCTTTCATAAGGTGGTGCGTGATTGGAATGGATTGCCATTGGATATTGTGAGTGCAAGCAGTGTGAATGAATTCAAGAATAAGTATGATAGTTGGTGTGCGTAATATATAGCCTCCCTCGATGAGTCTCTGACTCTCTGGAAGTGGCTCTTAATAATAATTCTTTCACTTCCCTTCGATTCTAATTAGTGCTGTTTTTTTTTTTTTTTTTGGTTGAATATTTTTTGTAACCCTATTGAGATGCAACTTTATGGCAATGGCTCATGGTCTAATTGAGTTTGATAAATCGCATGATAAATGATAAATTCGTATGATAAATCACATTCCAATTATTTGAAAGTATTTATTTACTTGTTCTACTATTTTATTATTCTTCTATTTTATCTATCAGCTAAAAAAAATAAAAAAAATCAGCTAACGCCTTTTTATTCCCGTAGTAGGGAATGAAAAGGCGTTAGCTGATTTTTCTCCTGTAGGGAGTAGGCGAGGCCATTTAGCCCTATCTAACTTTTGGAGACTGAGTGGGCAGTTCAATCTCCACTGGTACCAATCAGAGATAGATGGCCCTAGGCTATCACTAATTAAGCGGTACACAGTGAAGAGAGACGGCTCAAATGTGCCGCCATCTCGTGGTCCCTAACCCTAACACAATATATTTAATGTCTGAAATAATGTGGGTTCTACGGTCGATTTTCTTGAGTTTACGGGACGAAAAACCCGAGTTTCCGGGAGGAAAAACCCGCTTGCCCGTGCCAGAGATCGACTAACTCGGGAACCGGTCGGAAAAAGGTTTAGAAAAATTTCCTCTAGTCGCCGACTAGACTCGAAACCAAGTCTTCCTTCGTGCGGCCATGCGCCGTGGTGCGCAAACGCCACATCCACTGAGCTACACAGGCTCCTATTTTATCTATTACTATTTTAATTTATAGTAATTTAATTGTAATATTTTATTTTTTTCCCAAAACTTGACAACGTTTATTGTTAACCAGTTTGCCAAAATTTGCACTCAAAGATTGAGAACATACGATTCAATATGGCAGAAAGATTGACGTCGGTTAGTCTTGATCTGTGGGCTGTTTTGTTACCTTACATACATGAGAATAATTGTTCGCATAAATAGGTGCTTCCAAAATAACATAGAATATTTGCTGCAAACGTTTTTATTTCCCAATATTTTTGACCTAAATAACTGTATATTTTTGGAACACCAACTTCTTGGTATTTCTCTTTTAGAATGGAATTATTATGGAAATAAGTTCTATTTGAATACAAATAGGAGATATTTCGAAATTGAAGGGAAAAGAACCTGTAAAAAAGAAAAAAAACTTCTTCTTGCTCCTTAAATCTTTAAATCGCCTATCAAATTCTCCTTTAATCTTTTCTAGTTTGGGACAATATTAAGGAAATGTAAAATTTTGATTCTTATTGTTCAACTGTTCAAACATAGGAAAATAATTTAGGATATTCTCTTTTAAATGATTTCGAAACAAAACTAATTTAGATCTAAAACTTGCCAGTCCATCATACATGTGTGTTATTAACTGATCTTTTGAGATTTAAATCATCCAAATGTCCTGTAATATCAACTAAGAATGCTAGATCCTATAACCATGTCTGATCATTAATAAATGCAACATCATATTTTTCATTTTTGGGAACAATTTTATCTCCTCTAAAAGGAAAAAAAAAAAAAAGCTTTTCAAAACCTTTTGACAAGATAACCAACGAATCTCTGTGTAATAAGGTAGCTTATCAAATTCACTCTCCAAGTCTTTAAGAAATTGTGCAAACTGCTGGCGATTGAGGCCTCTGGATCGGATGAAGTTCATAGTATTTGTTGCAGTCTTGAGTACGCTGCTCATTTCCAATACTTTGTAGCACAGGACCTGCTGATGAATAATGCAGTGGAAAGATTGCAGTTTTGGAATGTCTGGATACGTTTCCTTTAACTTTGCTGCAAGTGTTGGTACAAAATCTTTATTTTTGTCTGTCATTCCTGGAGTACCATCAGTTGTCAACTACGAGCCTGTTCAGAGGAAGTTGGAATTTTTCCAAAATGCTCCACACGGTGTAATAAATGTCTTCTCCTGCAGTAGTTCCATGGATGGGAATCATTTCAAAGAACTCTTCAGTAATATTCATATTGTCGTAGCAAGCTCAAAGAAACAGAGCCACGTTGTGAATATGGAAACTTTCGTCAAGTGCAATTGAAAAGCATCGTACATTTGCGGATATTTCTTGCAACTGGTCACACAGATTATCTGCCATTTCGGTTATTCTTTCGATCACGGTATTTCTGGACAAAGAAATATCGCGAAATACTTGCACATTTTTGGGACAGACGTTTTCGGCCGCTTTTATCATTCACTCCTTAACCAAAGAACCGTTACTGAACGGTTTGGAATGTTTCGCCAATAAATAGATAATTTCATAACTGTCTCTCTGTTGATTAATTGCTTTTCATAATTTTTGAAAATACTTGTTGTTGACTTTGAAATGAATTCTTCATACTTTTTAATTTTTCTTCTCTCAGTTTACGCTCAAAGCGTGAATATTGTTCTTTGTGAATTTTATCGTAGTGCCTTTTTTATATTATATTCTTTGGCGACATTAATTGTTTTATTACAAATAATGCACATAATTTTGTCCTTTGTTTCAGTACAGAAGTATTCAATTCTCATTTTTCTTGAAATTTTCTCCCCTCATTAGCAATTTTTCTTTTTCTTGTCTTAGAAAGCGACCTTCTCTGGGTTAGTAAATATGTTATTAATAACAATTTTATTAAAATGTATTTATATAATTACGTACATCATTAAAACTAAATTTATTCTTTGGAGCCTGTGAGCTCAGGGGATGTGGTGTTTGCATACTACGGCGCTTGACCGCACGACGGAGGACTTCTTGGTTTCGAATCTAGTCAGCGACTAGAAGAAATTTTTCTAAACCTTTTTTCGAACGGTTCCCGCGTTCGTCGATCTCTGGCAGGGGCAAGCGGGTTTTTTCTCCCGGAAACTCTAGTTTTTCGTCCCGTAAACTCAAGAAAATCGACCATCGAACCCACATTATTTCAGACATTAAACACAAATGTTAGATTAGGGCCCACGAGATGGCAGCACTTTTTGAGCTGTCTCTCTTCACGGCGTGCCACTTAATTAGTGATAGCCTTGGGTCAGCTATCTCTGTTTGGGTACCAGTAGAGATTGAACTGTCCACTCAGTCTCCAAAAGTTAGATAGAGCTAAAACGGCCTCGTGTATATATATATTGTTTTGTTACAAATAATTATATATATATATATATATATATATATATATATATATATATATATATATATATATATATATATATATATATATATATATATATATATATATATATATATATATATATATCATCATCATCATCATCATCAGCCATTGTCGATCCACTGCTGGATGAAGGGCTTTCCAAGATTACTCCAAAACTCTCTGTGGATTCCCCGAGAGGAAAAACAACCACGACGCGACCTAAATCATGGTGTATTGATGATATCATCAGATTTGCAGGAGTGACATGGAAAAGGTGAGCCACCGTGATTTAGGTCGGCGTCGTGGTTGTGTTTCCTCTCGGGGAATCCAATCCAGTACTTCTTTTGTCCATCGCTGATCTTGTCTTCGAGAAATATGCCCAGCCCAGTGCCACTTCAGATATTTCACTCTTCTTATGATGTCAGAGACTTTGGTTTGATTTCTTATCAATGTATTCGTTTTGTGTCCAATCTTGTGATACCAAGCATACATCTTTCCATACTAAATTGTGTAGTTTTTTTTTTTTTGAATTTCCTTTGCATTCAGTGGCCATGTTTCACAGCCATATGCCACTATAGGAAGAATACACTGGTTAAAAACGTTTCTCTTCAGGCATAATGGTAGTTGGCTTTTGAATATTGAGTGTAATTTTCCAAATGCTTTCCACCCAAGCATCGTGAGCCTTTTAATTTCATCCATGATATTTTGTTCCATTGATATCTATTGTCCTAAGTATATGTAATGATCTACTTGTTTAATTTCCGCATTATTGAATTTTATTATTTTTGGACATAGCTATTGAACATAACTTGGGTCTTTGTTAGGTTTATCTTTAGGCCTGCTTTTCTGCTAGCAATTTGGAGTTCATGGATACGAGTCTGTAATTCATGTGCAATTGAAGTAAAGATAACTGTGTCATCTGCAAAGCGTAAATGGCTTAAATATCTTCCATTTATCTTCAGACCTTTCCTTCCCAATCAAGAAGTTTGAATATTTCTTCTAGGCACGCTGTGAATAATTTCGGAGATATTGTGTCACCCTGTCTTATACCTTTCGGTATTCCCACAGTAAAGATGTTTCCACTGAAATGAATTGCTGCTGTGGCATTGGTGTATTCTGATTTGATGGTTCTGATGTAGGGCTCCTCCACTTGTTGGTTTCGTAATGCTTTAAGTATTGCACATGTTTTAAGTGATTTTTGTTCATTAATCTGCTGTACAACATGAAAATGGTCCATTATGCTAAATCCCCTTCGACAGCCTGCCTCTTCGTTTGGTTGTGCTAGGTCCAGAGTCGCACAAAACCTGAGCTAAGACTTTTGTAAGCACTTTGAAGACCACTGATAGTAGACTGGTAGGTCGTTAGTTCGTCAAGTCTTCTATCTCACCATTTTTACGTATCAAAATTAGGGTAGCCCTCATCCATGTTGTTGGTAGATCATTTTTCTTCAGGCATAAAGTAAATAGTTTTGCCAAGAGTTTGTAGAATATCTGTTTTTAGAAGTTCAGCTATAACTCTATCCTCACCTGCAGCGTTCCCATTTTGGAAACTTTGGATGCTCTGGTAGAGTCTGTGGTACTTCAGCTGTGTCGTAGTTGTCTTTTTCTTCATTTAATTCATCATCCTGAGATAATATTGAGTAGAATTCTTCAATTCTTTTGCTATAGCATATCTATCTCTGGTGATGGTCCCGTCTTGTAGTTTGAATGCAAACATCTGTTTGCTGTTCCAATGTCCCACCGGAAATAAGCCATCAAATGCTTCGCGTATTACTATCAAAATACGGCGCAGTGACAGGTAAAATTCGATAGCTAAGCGCCACTACAACTACGCCTGAATTCGCTCACATCAAGAGCTTTAGAAGACAGGCTCTAATGCACTTTGGAGAAAATACAATCGGCTCCATACCCAAAATAATCAACACAGAAATAGAGGGAGTACCCTACACTTTTTATTTTACTGTTGCTGCTCAGTGCTTTTACTGCCACGAAGAAGGTCATGTAAGGAAGTTAAGCCCGTATATACCCGGAAATGAGAAACAACAATACTACCACTCAATATGACAACATCTGTTATTAAACTCATTCCAAAGAAAGGAGACGCGACGAAATTAGGAACCTGGAGACCCATCTCTATCATAAACACCGACTGTAAAATTATATCAAAGCCATTACCAACAAATTAAACCCGCTCTGAGCGAAGTAATAAATAGGCATCAGAGCTATTCCATCTTTGGAAGATCTATCCACGAAAACTTACACCTCATAAGAGATCTCATAAGCATAGCCAAAAACAACAGTGAAACAATAGGTCTTAACACTAGACCAAGAAAAAGCTTTCGACCGCATTGAACACCTATACCTATTCAGCTACATGAAAGCCTTTGGCTTTGGCTCAGGCATCGTTCATTCTATTAAGATGATGTATGCCAAGGCACATTTTGCATGAAAATAAACAACAGGCTTACCATAACTGTACTATACCGCAGAGGAATTAAACAAGGCTGTCCACTTTCCGGTCCTCTTTACACAGTTGGCATTGAACCCTTTTTGTATAGACTCACATTGCTGCTTAGGGCATCCCGCCTTAAACTTCCACACCAAACCATAACCCTAACAGCATAGCATGATGATGTTATAATCATAGCCCGCAAAGAAGAGGACTTCCATAACATGAAAACGGCATACCAAGAATGTCACACAGCCTCATGAGCCAACTAAACACACATAAACCCACAGGTGTGGTGTGGTGTGGTGTGGCAAATGGACAAATCGAACCGATTTCCCAATGTCTGGTACCTGGGCAGCGGAGGGAAACAAATACCTGGGGATTTACCTAGGAAACACGCCTTATGTGGATAAGAACTGGGAAACACTAAAAAAAATTTCAAGCAAGTACTAGGAAAGTGGGCAGTAATACGAGCCTCTGTCTCCACAAGAGGGAGAACAATAATCGTTAACCAAATTGCCATCAGTGTCCTTTGGCATACACTAAAGTTTCTCACACCACCAGTGCAATTCCTCGGACAAATAAAGTCAACCAGCTATCGATTCATATGGAACAAAACAAACTGGCTTTCCTACTCCAAGCTATGTACTTCTCTCAAAGATGGTGGACAAAATTTGACCTCCATTGACAACAGGATAACAACTTTCCGGGCTCGACCTCTCCTTAATACCCTACATCAGGAAATATCACACAAATGCACCACTGAATATATTTTCGCCTCTGCCACTAGAAGTCTCTCTCTTTCTCCAATGCCCCTGACTAACTTCTACAAAGATGCCCTTCGAAGATGTAAGAAGCTAAATCTCCAGCACACAGTGAAGACGGCATCCCTTCCTGAAATCCTCAAGGAACCCATCTTCCACAACACGATGGTAAGAAACCCGACCACTCAGAAAGAGATTTGCTTTCCTCCATGGAGCTGGCGAAGCGTGAGGATCTTGAGTGACATTCTCTCTCCAAGCCTCACCTGGCGCTTTCCAAAATCGCTCGAAAACCTAGAATATGGGAAGCAGTCTGAGCACACTATAAAGGCCGCTTTTCAAGCCGCTATGCCTGATAGCATAACAGAAGGGGAGCTTAGCCCTCCTAAATCAGAAGATCCGGCGCCTATCTTTCTGATAAAAACTAATAATTTATTGGAGAAACTTACACCCAGCAACACCAACAAAACCTACAGCACTCTAACACAACAGTCGAACCAAAGCACTTTATTAGAAAATCCTGCATCATCCCATCAAACACCATTTCAAAGGAACCTACCGTATCGTACAAGAGCCATCAAACCCGATGCAGATATTCAGTGGAGAAGGTGGTACAATGAATTACACACTCCAACTATATTACGAAAATTTAACTCAGATGTCTCAGATAACTGCCTGTTCTGCTACCGATCAGGAAGAGTCCGGCATATCTACTTGGAATGCCCAGTCAACACTCAATTAATCAGTTTGTCTCAGGAAACGGCAGCTCTCACCTGTGGGAGTCTTCATACAGAAGAGGAGTATTTCAATCTCGTCCATGCAGAGGCAAATAATCATTCATTCTGCAATTACTGCTAAAGTCATCACTGCTAAAGCGGTAACATACAAATTCTACCTCAGACATACAAGACCAGACAGCTCTTAAACTTCGCAGAGAGAGGCAGCTGACAAACTCCTTGCAGCCTTCAAACAAGGAGATGAGAAGTCGGATCCTTCACGAGCATCACCACCACAGGCAAAACAACACCTTAAATATTTTCCACCAAGACTGGAATCTACGGAATCAACTCCTGGCTGAGCAGGGCACCGCATTATAATCCACTTTCCAGCATAGAAGTGATATCCTTCTCCCCCCCCCTCCCAAAGAAAGGGGAAAGAAAGAACTTTGTGCTTAACAGTGCGACTCCCATGTAAATAGATAATATTGTCCTTTAGTAACTGTTATGTTCCACATGCATGTCAGATCTTATGTTCTTATACAGTATCATCTCAAAATAAATCTTAATGGCTTTCATTTAAAAAAAAAAAAAATTTCACCCTATAATTGATATTTCGATGTAACATACCTCAACAAGAGTATGCGCATGTAACCTCTCTGCCTGACTGCAGAGGCAGAGAACCAAAAAACCGGTTATTCCTGTACATAAGATTGGTATGCTTACGATTAAAAAAAAAAAATATATATATATATATATATGTGTGTGTGTGTGTGTGTGTGTGTGTGTGTGTGGTTGTGTGTGTATTCCTGAGCTTCTACTCGGTTGTAATCATACATTTTAAAGAATAAATTTTAAATGACTTTAAACCGAAGTAAGATATTAAAATTAATGATAATGATACAATTAGACTAGTTTCACCCTTTTACAGCCTTCTTCAACAGAACGTTTTTGTGTCAATTATGTATTGCATTTTTTGCCTGTAATTCTCAGTTTTTTGTATCTTCAATTTTTATTACTGGGTTCTACCCTTAGTGGATACCTGAAGAAGGCTGTAAAAGGCTGAAACTAGTTGTATCATTATCATTACATTTAATATCTTATCTAGGTTTAAAGTCATTTAAAATTTATTCTTTTTTAAAAAAAAAAAATATATATATATATATATATATATTAGGATAACCAAGTTATTTTATAAACTTGGTTATTTTAACTCCTAATCCCAAGTATGCAAACAATTAAGTTTTCGCCTGAAACAAAGTTCAAGTCTAAAGATGGTTCAACACCAGGGCAACCCATTCTAAAGGTGGCTAAAGCTCTGATCACTATTCCTAGTATTTTCCCATAATGTAAAGAGCATCTCACTAGAAGATGTATACTGCAATATGTATTATGCGTGGGGTCACTACCCAGACCGGTTTCAACCTTTTTGAGGTCTCTTCAGTGAGTAGCTAGACCCTAAATACCAAGGTTATAAGTAATACGGAGCCTTACCTGAGGAGACCTTAAAAAAGTTTGAAACAGGTCTGGGTAGTGACCCCACCCATAATGCATTGCAGTACACATCTTCTAGTGAGATGTGCTTTACATTATGGGAAAATACTAAGAATAGTGATCAGAGCTTTACCCACCTTTACAATGAGTTGCGCTGGTGTTGTACTATCTTTAGACTTTGTTTCAGGCGCAAACTTAATTGTTTGCATACTTGGGATTGGGAGTTAAAATAACCAAGTTTATAAAATAACTTGGTTATCCTAATATACAATATCTCCAAGTTAAAAAATGTATTATATATATATATATATATATATATATATATATATATATATATTAAAATAATTGAATGGCATAAACCGAGAGTAAAGGGAAAAGGTTATCACACGACTAGTTTCGGCTTTTTACAGCCTTCTTTAAGTGTTTTTCATAAATGAAAAGAAAAAAACATTAAACATTGAGGATAAAAAAAACTGTGAACAGCACAGGAAAGTCTATACATATACATATTTAACGTGAAAACGTTGTAGTTAACGTATTCAAATCTGTTCCTTCGTTGGCCACATTGTTGGGTGAGTGCGTGCGTAGAGCATCTCTTGAGCACCAGTATATAATCACAGCAGAATGACAGTCTGGGAGGTTATAGCTTAAATTATTATTTAAATGTACAAGATTGAGAATTATTTCTCTAGATGCTACAATTTTTCTCTCCAATTCGTCATGGCAACGGAAAATGTTGTTAGATCTATCCCAAAGGAATGTATGACTATGGTTTTGATCATCAGAATCCGCAGAAAAAAGGATATGACTGGATAAAGCACTGGCATGTGTTCTCTTGTAAGTGATGTCCCTCCTGTGCTCCTCCATACGCAATTCAATAGACTTATCCGTCTGGCCAAAGTAAGGAATGTCGCAGTCACACCATATCTTGTTACATCAGGATATTTTAGGTTGTGATGGCTTTGGTCGGCTCACTAGAGAGCGGATCTTAAGAAGCGGAGTGAATAAAGTTCTAATGTTATATTTTTTAAGAACCTTGGCTAATTTTTGAGAGACTGGGCTTATGTAGGGTATAGATATATTGCCTTTAACATTATTAATTTCTTCAGTATGACGACTAGGAGGATTAAAAAGGTATTTTTTAGTAACTTTTTGAGAATACCCATTCAGTCTGAAAGTAGGTCTAAGAAAATTGATTTCTTTATGAAGTTCACCTGGGTCGTCAAGAAGAGCGCGAGCTCTATGTCCCAAAGTAGAAATAATTCCAAGTTTCTGAGGAGGGAAATGATGGGACTGACTATGGAGCTATCTATTGGTGTGTGTTGGTTATCTGTACATCGAAATTTTAAGTTTTTCAGAAGAACGTGTCAGTTTCACGTCCAGGAAAGGCAGGGAACCATTAGTTTCAAACTCAGCCATGAATTGGTTATTCGGGTGTTGACTATTGAGATGTTCAAGGAAATCCAGGAGAGAATCATGTCCATGGCTCCAATTTTGCCTGTAGATGGTGTCCTGAAACCTAAAGTATTCAGAGTTGATGCAATGAGTTAGTAAGGCTAACATTTTTTTAGATATCTTATCTTTGAGTAGTGTCAGGACTTCGTCTGTAAGAACATTTGTAACCAAGGATATTATGCCAAAGCTAGTCATAATGTCATTTTCTTGAACAGTAATATCTTTAATGTATGACAAAATCCACAGAGTTGTTAATAAAAGACGAAGACTTGCTTGAAAAACATTTAAGGTATTTTGCGAGATATTTTGAAAGGTTGTATGTTGGTGAATAACTGCCCTCAACAATGGTACAAAGTGGGGTATTTTCCTTGTGGATCTTGGGAACTCCATATATGCGTAGCATGAGCGGATGGAGAGAGCGAAGAGAAAGGCGAATGCGTCTAGACAGTTCAGAAGTTGTTTTTAATAAATTGTTGGTACGATTTTGAATTTCACGAGTGAGATCTCTCTCAAGAATTGAGTAAGTGTCACTCTGTAGTAATTGAAACATCTTACTTTTTATAATCTTCAAAGTTAAGCACAACTGTGACATTGCCTTTATCTGCAGAAAGGATAAGTATATTTCTGTTATTTTTTAAACTCTTAAGAGCCTGTCGTTCCGACGAAGAGATGTTATCTGTTGGTGGTTTAGCATTGCTAATGATAAAGATGGATTAGATACGGAGAGGTTTTGCATCTTGTGAAGGGAGGAAGGAAGCAGCCTTTTCTATCTTTGTGAGGAGTGATTCTCTTGGGATAGATTTTGGAAAAGGAATTAAAATAAATATATATATATATATAATTTATTTTCTGTGCAAGCCTGGGCTTTAAGGACAGAGTCAAACTCGGCCTAGGATGGTTATAAAGTATCAGATGCTACTAACATAATTCACTTAAAATCAGAAGCTATAGGTTTCCTAGTCTGTTTGCAGTCGTGCCCCTTTTCCTTTCTTACTTTGGATGTCCCTGCGCACGTATATGGTCACCAGGTTCGTATTTTAATGAAGGGTCTAGGTCAGTCAACATGGTCAGAAAAACAAGCATGAAAGGTAACATACAAATTTAATGAATTCATAATTAATTACAATACAAAGACAAAATTGATATTAATGCTAGGTTAAAACTCTTACGTTTCTCTCACTTTCTCATTCTTAGATAAACATGGATTTCTTAATCTCTACAACACTATTCCTTCAACTTATCAAACATTTAGTTTACAACTTAATAGGATCCAGCTAGGTATTTGGCATATTATTGATCTCCCTCGAATAGGTCACGACAGAATCTCTAGTAAATTAATAGTTCTCAGAATTCAGTTTAATGATATAGAGTCATATACACATATATTAATTCTTCATGCTTATCCTTTATCATAAATTCGAGATACACTTTCTTCCGTTCTGTAAGTCAAGTTCTCTAAAGGGCTAGACTATGTAAAACTACTTATCTACTCTATCTTAAGTTCTTTTGGGATTTTCTCCGTTCTTCTTTCTTGCGAGGTTCTGGCTGCCTTGGTTCTGTTGCCACGTGGGAATCACGTGCTCTCCCTGGATCGGATGCTCGGTTTCTTTACTGAGGATTTACGTCGATGCTATTCCTTACCAATGGCCTGCACTCAAATTTGCCGTGTTCTGTGGCGGTGCCATACTGGGATTTCTCGGAGATCAACTCTTAAGCTGAAACACGATGACCACTCGAAGCACACGGTGAGAATACAGGAACAAACAAAATGGGGGGGGGGGGTTCTGTGTTAACTTCTGTGGCTTGATGGATGTCAATCCCGTGGATTCTGATCCCGTCATCGGTATGAAAAAGACTTATTTTAAAGGTTAGCGAGCACTCGGCTCACCCTGATTAGGGCAATGCGGAAGCGCCTGAGCCGAAAGGTAGTGCAACTTTCGGGCGCTTAGGAAACTCCTGAATGAGTTGCTCGGAATGAGAAGCTGCTTAGGTGAAAAAGTAGCGGTAGTGTTACGAAGCAATGTGGAAATATCTGGGATATCAGCATCGAGATGCAGGAGAGCATGTCATTGGGTGATCATGGAGAAGATGACTTGAGCATTCCTGAGGAATTTCTTAGTGTCGGCTTGGCTGGGGTTCATCTTGCTAAAGGCTATTAGCATCTCCCCAAGTGAGGCAGCAAGAATCTGTGCAGAATTTTCATTGTAATCTGTCGAGGCTACGGGTAAAATACGGGGAGAGACCGCAGAAGCGTATGTTTTATCGGCGGGAACACTCCGCACTGTGACTTCCGGCGAAGGTTTCGTGTCTTGAATCTCAGTGGGCGGAGCCAACGCCGCTCTAGTCTTCCGTTGGTTAGATGGGTGAATTGAGCAGCCTTTAAAATTTGCTGGATGGGGGCCGCCACAATTCGCACATTTAGCAGGTGTAGACGATGATTTTGTGCAAGTGTGCGAGGGATGGTTGTCACCACACTTTACACACTTGTAATCTGCTTTACATAACTTTTGTGCATGCCCAAATTTTTGGCAGCGGTGGCATTGACCGGCGGATGCCTTTCTTCTGAGTGGTTCGGTCTTGATGACTAAGTTGCAGACTATAGTAAGGTCGTAAATTGCTCTGTGGTCTTTACTGATCTCCACTAAGACCAGAGGCATGGGGCGCTTGTCTGCGCGGTACATGCGCGAGATCTTAATTGGTTCAAGACCTTGTGATCTGAGGTCCGTAGCTATTTCATCAGTAGTTATGGTTTCTGCCAGACCTCTGATGACTACTTTAAGGTTTTTTTCGCTTTTTAGTTGGTAGGTGTGATATGGGACTTTCTGTTCATCCATAAGTCTGGTGAGCTGGCGGTAGTCCGTTTCTCCTTCGGGCTGTATGCGGACTCCATCGTCGGTGTTTTTAGCTGATGAGAACTTGATGTTATTGTTCTTCATCATCTCAGCAAGTGACGACCAGTTTTCTTTAGCTCTCAAGATTACTGGCGGAATCTTCTCTTTGGGCTGTGTCAATGTCCCTGTTCTTTCATCAGCTAGCGCTGATGTATCCATTGGAGCTGTAGTTTCCGACGTCTGAGGTATTATTTCAGGATGTGTCGCAGGGGATTTTTTCTTTCTCTTCTTCCGTTTAACTTCCTGAAAGCTACTGGAGTTTGAAGGAGAGATGTCTTCAGTAGTTATTGCTGGCTCGCAGGCGTTGTCATGTGAAGGGTGAGGAAGTTTAGAGGGATGGGTATCCTCTGTCTCCGCTTCAAGGATCTGGTGTGCTCCGATTTTATCTGGCCATTTTTTGTGTAGCAAGTTGCCTAAATCCCTGAAAAGCGTCAAAAGTTCCTGAAAATTGAGATCGTCGAAGGACTTATCCATGGCTAGGCTTATGAAAATAAGCTAGAACTAAAAGTAGAACTAAAAGTCTTACCTGCTCTGTTTATCGAGCACGAACCTACGGTACAGTAGTAAACTCCGATTGAACTGCTAATCTGCTGCGTGAAGGACACACTCTTCAAGATCATAATCAGATCAATCAAGATCTCCACCTCTCGATCCAGGATAATCTGATCGGGGGGGGGGGGTTCAATTCTGTGTTGAAGGTTTTATACGCTCCCCATGAGCGCCATCTTTCCGAGTTTGATCTTTCCTTTCGCCCTTTCGATTCGTCCCCGACTGAGTGACTTCACCGTTCCTCATACGGGGCTTTCCAATTCCGGGAATGCATACGTCTTGATATTTTCTCAGAGGTAGCATCCACGGACGCTTATGCTGCTATTGTAGTATTGAGCGACCTTTGCCCCTTGTTACCGAATTATTGGTATTCTTTTACGTGTAGAAATTCACTGATAATTACTCTCATGCAAGTCCTTTTTTTGTTGACTTACAGTTACAATAAAGTACAAACCCATCAACTATAATACAAACAGTTCTTATTCTAATTTGCCAGTTGTCATTTCTTTTAAGACATAGTTAAATTGTGCCAAAATGAAAAGTATGCTTATTTAATGGATATCTTCTGTTAGACTCTGGAAAGGTGACCTCATTTAGAATGTGGTCGCCCATTTCAGATCTAACAATACGTTTGTTTGGAACTCAAGCTCGCATTTTGTTTTCAAACATGCTACTGTCTTTTTGTACTTGTTCTGTTATTACAATTTTAAGTCTCTGTAATTCTTTATATATTTCTTTGATTGTGATACCTGAAGATGTTGATCAATTCAACGAAACTAGTAAACTAGTAGTATCTTTTCAAATATATCTTGTCATCTTTTTATCTCTCGGTATCAGTCATTAAAGCTTTTTCATAATATTCCAACCGAGTAAAAAAAAAAAAAAAAAAAAAAAAAAAAAAAAAAAAATATATATATATATATATATATATATATATATATATATATATATATATATATATATATATATATATATATATATATATTTTATTTTAAGTCAATTTTAAGACAATTTTAAGTCTCTGTAATTCTTTATATATTTCTTTGATTGTGATACCTGAAGATGTTGATCAATTCAACGAAACTAGTAAACTAGTAGTATCTTTTCAAATATATCTTGTCATCTTTTTATCTCTCGGTATCAGTCATTAAAGCTTTTTCATAATATTCCAACCGAGTAAAAATAAATTCTACAAAAAAAAAAAAAAAAAAAAAAAAAAATATATATATATATATATATATATATATATATATATATGTATATATACGGTCCACCAAATTGCTACGTGACTATAAGACTAAATGGCCTCGCCTACTCCCTATATATGGAAATAAAAAGACGTTAGCTGATTTTTTTTTTATTTTATTTTTTTTTATTTATTCATGTTCGCCGCACTGACATGTGCTTCTGAGATCGCTGATTGACTACCAAGCAATTATAAAGTCGGTCGCGTAGCCTGGATTCACATGGGCGCGTATTATGTGCGTCACGTGAACAGCTGCTAGCCAATAGAATTCAATTTTTTTCAGGGCGCTATAAATCAACAATGAAATCATAATAGTTTATGATTGATCAGGATCTGATCTAACATTGAAATTGCGATATAAATTTTTATTATTGCAATTATATTGTAGCAGGTTGTTGCATCCATATTGTAACTTTAAATGTTGTACGAAACCGAATAAATCGAATGTTTAAATCGATATTTCTGTTTTATGATAAAAAGCAACCATCCTTTTTTTTTTGTATCTTTCCTTGAGGCGTCACGAGGCCGCAAGAAATTGTTTTGGGGGTTGCCAGTTTGACACCTCTGACATAGACACTAAAATATCAAACTCTGTCCAAGTAAATGTCGTAGTAAATAATATTTTTAAGCCATCTCTAGTATAAAAACACACTAGAATCAGACTATATAATGTCTTGTCAAAAACAACTCTACTATACGGAAGCGAAACATGAATCATAAAAAGGAAAGATGAAAAACGAATTCAAACAGCAGTTGGATATATCAAGTGGAACCACAATCCCTGAATATAAAACCAATTAATTACTACATAAGACAGTATAAACAAAAATGTACAGAACATTTAAATCGAATGGACAACAGCAGACTACAGAAAATATTATACAGATATAAAATAAATGGAAAAAGAAGAATTTCAAGACCAATAAAGAGATGACACGAGACTGGAACAGGCCACTTGGATTAAAATCAATGTTAGAAAAAGAAGAAATATTTAAAATAGTTTCTGAAAGGGAACATCTTTGTTGGTTTATCTCTCTCGTACATGTTAGTTCATAAATGAATGTTATTTGTATTTGATTATTTTCATATATACTTATGATAGCTTTTATAATATTATTTGGTATTTGTCTTTCTTTTAGTATGTTAAATAATATGTTTATTTTAACTTTGTCAAATGCTTTTCAAAGTCAATAAGTGTAATATGTGTTTCTAAATTGTATTCTTCTTTTCTCTGTTATTAATTTTAGGCAGAAGGCCGGGTCTATACATAATCGTCCTTTTCTAAATCAATTCTGTACTTCTAAAATACAGGTTTCAGACTATTTTATTACTTTGTTATTTAAAATGCTGCTATATATTTTGTAACAGGAATTTAGAATACTTATACCTCTATAATTTTTAGGGTCATCTCTATTACCTTTTTTAAAGAAAGGATCACAATTTCTTTTTTCCATTCTATTGGTGGGTTATTTGTTAAATAGATTTTATTTAAAAATTATAGGAGTCTTTCGTTGTTCCTTATTTCTGCATATTTATATAATTTTGAACATAACTTATTTTCTTCAGGTGATTTTCCATTTCTTGTTTCTTTCAGGCTGATTTCTAATTCTTCTGTAGTTATTTCATTTTCATTAAGTGATTACCAGTTATCTTTTTTAAAATATTTATCTGTCCACAATTCTGTATAGAAATTTAGAAATTCTCATAATGTCAATTCGATATTTAATTTTAATTTTTCTTTAGTATCTGTACTTAAGTGCTTCAAAATCTTATATACATTGGGTCTTATTTTATATAAATCATGCTCTAAATTACAAACAAATTTGTTCCATGATTCTCTGTCTTTTTCTGACATCTCTTTTAGCTATGACTCTTATTCTTTTATATTCTATATCATCTTCTTATCTTTTACTGCTTAACCATTTATGATATGCTTTTTCATTTTAATTATTTCTTTGATTGTATCGTCCCATATCTTCATTTTTTTTTCTTTTTATTGAATTTTTTAGTGTTTACTAAGCTTTCATTTGCTGCTGTATTTAGTATAATTTTTGTATTAAGCCATTCTATTTCTATTTCTTCATTTCGTTTATTTTTTCTAAATATAGGTTAATTCTTTGTTCATATAGCTATTATATATTTATGCCATTTAATGATCTAGAATTATAAACAAATGTTTTAAATTTTCTTTCTGTTCTTGTTATTTGTAGCCATTTAAGTGGTAATCTTAATTTTCTTTTAACGAGGAAATGGTCACTACTTATTTCTGACTCTATCTAAAAAGAACTTAGATGTCTTTTCATTTAAGATAAAGTAATATAATATTGATTTCTACTGTCTTGCTCTCCAAGTATATTTATGTATGTCTTTATGTTTATCTTTCTATTAAGAAAGAACACATTATTTTCAGGTTATCATTAACTACAAAGCCCGTCAATTTTTTACCATTCCTGTTTAGAGTATGTTCCCCATCCTATATTATTATTAATTTTCGTGTTTCCAATTCTTGAATTTAAGTCTCCTGCTAATATTGCATAATCAAGTTTATTTATTTTATTATATATATTTTGTGACTGAGTATAAAATTCAATATCATCATCATCTTTTCCTTCTTCTTGGGAATGTAAACCAATTATTTTAAATCATGGAATGAACGAATAACAGAAGCTGGAATATAAATGGATACAGGTTATTTTAACTGTTTTGAAAGAGAATTATGAATCCAGATCATAATACCTGCACGTGCTCGTTGGTCTCTGTCAACTTCACTATATATTGCATTAAAATTTTCAGTTCTCATGGTTCCTTTTGATTTCTTTTTTTGTTTCAGTGATTACTGCTATTTCAAAATGTCTTTCATTTAATATTTGGTCTAATTATATTTCTGTATATGCTATTCCTCTCAATATAATGCAATTTGCAATATGCATTATATCTTGTCGTTTTCATATTCGTTTTACCTTTTCCATTTCATGGTCGTTTTCCATAGATTCATTTCGATTACCTTCTCTGTTGGCTTAAATTAGATTAATATTCTCCATGTCAGATGACTAGACTGGCGATGGATAGTCCAGTGGTAGGGCTGCTACCTTAAGGCTTTCGATATGGCCTTCTTCCAAATTTCAACCCACAGGAATAGGGTATACTGAAGTGGGAAAGAGTAGATTATATAGGGGACATTGATATAGGCCTGAAATGGAAAGACCCCCAGAACCGTGGGGTTCTCTAATAGCATAAGGATCATAAAATTAGAAGCGTTGGCTGATAAGGCTTTATCATTCAATTTTTAGGAAGGATTAAAGTGAGTAAATCTTCCTCAAAGTAGAGGAAGGAGATGATAGATCCCGCTAAGGGACCATAGGAGTTCTACTTCCCTTACAATCAAGATTATTGCCCCTTATGGACCTGATGATCTACGAGCACTTATTCAATATATTTGGACCACTCTACCATATCTGGTGGCTTCCCCTATCTGCCACTCAGGGGACATACTCTCTAGAGGTTACAGGGTCCCTCGAAAAGGCAGTAATGTGAAGCAAGAAAATATTCAACCAGATCAAATCATAAAGAGGAGGAATTTCGAGGTTTAATTAATTAATTTATTTCTCATGGAATGTCACACATTAGAAATGCACACTAACCATCTTCATTTACAGTCCTAGGTTCAATTCTAGTCTTCGACTGGAAGAACTTTTTATAAGCCTTTCTTCGACCGGTTCACGAGTTAGTCGATCTCTAGCACGGGCAGGAGAGTTACTTCCCCTGGAAACTTGGGTTTTTATTATTATTATTATTATTATTATTATTATTATTATTATTATTATTATTATTATTATTATTATTATTATGTGACACCTTCAGGAGAGTGTGCCAACAGCATCGAACGATTGACCCCTTCCAACTACTAACCGGGATTAAACTTGCTTAACTTTTTGCTGAGCCATTAGTAGCAGAGGCTCTACCAATCGACCATTTTCTTCTTGCAAACTCATGAATATTGATTGTAGAACCCAGAATATCTGTGACAAATTACAGGGTGTCTCATAAATTTGTAAATATTTCAATAATTCATAAAAATTGGAAAATTTGGTATACCATAGGCCTCCCTTATCCGCGGGTTCGTTTCCAGCGAGGATTCAGTTATCCGTGGTGAATCCAGCTCCAAAACTATTAAATAGAAATTTCCAGAAATAAACAATTTATAAGTTTTAAATTGCGCGCCTCCCCACCCAGGACGGGAATTCCTTTATCCAGCGTATCTACGCTGTACCGTATATGCTATTCGCCCGCTGATAGCTCGTAATGAATGCGTGCAAATTCCCAGTCGGTGCGAAAAGAAATGTATTTGTAAAAAAAAAAACATGAAGATAGGTCGCGATCCCGTCACTTCTACCGGACTACAGACTCTAATACGACGTTTTGTTTTGAGGAAATTGGAAGTTTGTCAGGTAGACCTCGCACCGGTATACACCAGGGTTATCCAGTTGTTGTATCGCAAATGAACGCCCTAGCGGTTGAATCAACGAGCGGCGTAAGTAGTGCATGGATAAGCTGCAAGAATCACGGGCATGACGAAAACGTCCGTATTCCGTATCCTTCAAGAGTGTTAAACTTGTATCCATACAAGCTGCAATCTCTTCACCAAGTGATACCACTAAGTGGGAGGAACTCGTAATGTTTACTTTGACAAAAATCGCAAAAAAAATCCACAATGGCTGGATAACATCTTTTGGACAGACGAAGCGCATTTTTTATTGCATGGGAGAGTTAACATGCAGTTAACTGTATAATTTGGGAGCAGGACAACACACACACATAAAAGCCGTTGCATTCACCGCGACACACTGTTTGGTTTCACTGCATCCATTGTTCTTGGTCCCTTTTCCTTTAAAGAGCCATGTGCAACAAAGGCTTGGAAGACGTGTTCAGTAAATGCACAGCGCTACTTGCAACTGTTACGCGAAAACGTGGTTCCATGCTTGCAGAAAAAAAAAGTTCTTTTTTTTTTTTTTCATGTTCATGTTCCTGCACGACAGTGCACACCCCATATCACATCTCCCATGAAGGTTCTCATCAGCACATTTGGTCAAGAACGACTCATCAGCCATAATTGCAAATCAACATGGTCCCTAGGCTTGACACCAGTAGATTTTTTGTTGTGGTGCTATTTAAAGTCCCGCGTGTACCTGAGCAGCCTATCTTCCTTAGCGTATTTAAAAGATGCCATTCTCTGTGAAGTTGCTTGCATCCACCCAGATATGCTAAATGCTTCAGTAAACGGTGTTCTCATTCACTTGCAGCATGTAATTACTTGGGCCAGCAGACACGTTGAAAATTACAGTGCCGATATGTAACGAGTTTCTGCAGATGAATAAATAAATTTTCAATGGCATTTGGCTATCACCGCTGGGATCGCACTCTATCGGTGAAATTTTGGAGTAAATGTTTCCGCCCCCCCCCCAAAAAACTCCCCCTCCTTACGTGCAAACCACACTCTAATATACCCATTTTTCCGATTTTTATGAATTATTGAAATATTTACATATTTATAGGACACCTTCTATGTAGTGTTAGGATTATGGACCACAAGATAGTGGGACTTCTCAGCCACTTCTCTTCACCGGATTTCGAATATTATTAGTGATAGTCTTGGGCCAGCTGTTGCTTTTGGCCTCTGGTGAAGATTGAACTTCCCCCTCAGTCTCCAAAAAGTTAGATAGGGATAAAATAGTATCACATACTTCCTTTATCATATAGAAAGTAGATACTTATAGAGGATGCTTTTTGACTACTAAAGCTGAAAGAATTTACCGCAGAGCCAAACTGGAACTTTTATCGGAACGCATTTTTGAAACCAAACGTTGTCTTGCCACTTATTTCTCAAAGAAGTCCTATTTTGAAACCAGTTAATCTCATTCTCTGGACAGTTCATCTTGGAACCATTTAAAAGAAATTAGCACTCTTCAAGCTTCTAAAACTCAGAATTCTAATAAAATTAACCTAATCAGAAAATTTGATTCTCTTAAATATATGCAAGACCGCCAAACTTCTCATTTTGATTCTACTTTTTGAAAAAAGTTGTTATTAATAATTCTTCCCACCAACAGTCTTCGGCAGAAGAAAGTATTCTTGCTAAAGGTCTTAATTTTGTCACTGCTCCTACCTCCATACCTAAAGAACAGCTCTTAACGAAGATAGAAAAGGCGGCATCTTTACTACCAATCAAAGAAGCTAACCTCCTTCGTATAGAAGCCATTTTAAACATAAGTCACTAGATCACCTCCACACAACATCTCTTACTCTCAAAGAGCAGCTATTAAGTCTGTAAAAAATAATAATGACATCGTGATTCTACCTGCTGACAAAGGGAATGCGACTGACAACTTAGACAAGTCTGATTACCATAATAAAATTTTGGAACTTTTAAACAGTGATACTTACTCTGAACTTAACAGTGATCCTACAATTGAATTACACAATATCCGTCTTTCATGTAGATCACTTTATCCTTTAATCCCTCGACTATATCGTCTCCCCAAGATACACAAGGCAAATGTCCCGCTCAGACCAATAGTTGAAGGGATACACTCACCTACCAACAAACTTTCTAAGTATCTCGCAACTTTTTTAAGAAATCTTTTTGGAATTTCCTCTTCGCATATTAAAAACTCCGCTTACTTTGTGTCAAAATTCAAGGACATCAATTTAGTGGCCAGTTTCGATATTGTCTCTCTCTTCACAAATGTTCCCGCTCAAGAAGTCCTCAATCTTCTTAAGAACAAATTATCCAAATAAACTCTTTTCTTTACTCTCCCATTGCATAAAGTCAGGATACTTCAAATATGACAACAAGATCTACTTACAAAACTCAGGTCTAGCCATGGGCAGCCCACTCTCTCCGATTCTCGCAGATATATTTCTTAACGATTTTGAAGAAAAAGCTATTAACTCCTTCCCCCTTAAACTAAAATTTTGGTATCGTTATATAAACGATATATTACTCATCTGGGAAGACGGTGCCAACAACCTCAATTTCATTTTGTACCGCCTAAACAAGTTTCATGAAAAAATCTCTTTCACCTTCGAACTGGAATCCGATGGCTGCCTCCCCCTTTCTAGATCTGAAGCTTACCAGATGTTCTGAAAGTATTAAAATCTCAATTTTTAGAAAACCTATTCATACTGACAGATACCTTCATGCTTCTTCCCATCACTACCCTCCGAAAAAATTTGGTATTATTTCTACCTTAGCACACTGGGCCAAATCGTTACTAACAGAAGAAACAGCAATTGAAAATGAACTCCTTTTTCTTAAAAAGACTTTTATCAATAATGGTTTCTCTCTTAATAAGATTAAAAAATTTCTTTCTCTCCATCACTCAACTGTTTCTGAAGATCCCTCTTTCCCAAGAGCCTTTATTTCTTTGCCTTACATCAGCTCTCTTTCACCAAAACTAGCTAAAATTCTGAAGAAATTTAACTTCAGAACTTGCTTCACTACGCTCCCAAAACTTCAATCCATACTTAGTAAACCTAAAGAGAAACATCTTTCAACTCAGTTTCCAGGAGTCTACAAGGTCTTATGTGATTGCAGAAAGCCATACTACAGCCAAACTGCTAAATCCATCCTTCTTCGCCTGGAAGAACACTGTAGAGATATTTCCTACAACAGGACTAGAGCCAGCGCTCTCTCTAGCCACATTCTTTTCTCTGTTAACTCATATGAAGGCCGCCAACACATTGTGGACTGGACACAAACATCTAATATCGTAATGTGCTATGATGAACTTGAAAGAAAGATTGTCGAGTCCAGAGAAATTGCCTTAGATTTTTCCCATATCAATAACTCCCTAAGTTTCAATCCTTCTGACGCACACATTGCCTCTGTTCAATACTGGCGCACTCGTAACAGCACGTAGTCAACTTTTATTTGGAACTCAAGCTCACATCACTGTTTTCAAAATGTTATTCTATTTTTTTTTTTTTGGACTAGTACTGTTAATGCAAGTTTTAAGTCTCTGTTATTTTTTGTATATTTCTTTGATTGTGATACCTGAAGAAGTTGATCCATTCAACGAAACCAGCAAACTAGTATATCTTTTTAAATAAATAATATCATCTCTTTATCCCTCCGTATCAATCATTTAAAATAATTTATAATATTTTCTACCGAGTAAAAATGAATGTTCAGAATATATATATATATATATACACACACACATACAAAGGGTGTCCCAAAATTCACGCAGGATTTAAATTTAGCGCCATTTGTGCGCTAAAGTGTTGCCAACGAGAAAAAAAAACAGTGTGACAGCTAACAGTTCAGGGTTATTAAAAATGGAGCGCTACACGAAAGAACAACGCATTTTCATTGTTGAGCAATATTTTAAAAATAATCAAGGTTTGGCAGCTACAGTTCGCAATTTTCGTAGAAAATATGGTCGGAATAGTGATTTAACTTCATCAACTGTGAAAAGATTAATTAAAAAATTCAAGGAAACTGGATCAATTAGTGATCTTATATACTATGGCCGTCCTTCAACAAGTCGTTCAACAGAAAACATCGAAGCAGTTCGTGAGAGTGTTGCTAAGAGTCCAGGAACATCAATTCGGCACCGTGGTCTCGAATTGGGCATTTCGAGAAGCTCTCTACAGAGTATTCTTACAAAAGATTTGCATCTTTATGCTTACAAAGTTCAATTGATTCAAGAATTGAAGCCTACTGACCACACACACACACAGCGAAGAGAGTTCGTTGAATGGATTATGGAACAACAACAAGTGGATGCTTATTTTTCCAACAAAATCATCTTCAGCGATGAGGCTCATTTTTTTTATCTTGATGGCTTCGTTGATCGACAAAATTGTCGCATTTGGGGTTCAGAAAATCCACGAGTGATTGTTGAGAAACAAATGCATCCACAACGTGTCACTGTTTGGTGCGGATTTTGGGCTGGAGGCATCATCGGTCCATTCTTCTTCGAAAATGCGGCTGGTAACGCAATAACAGTTAATGGTGCTCGCTATCGCGACATGATAATCCAGTTTTTTGTGCCTAAATTGCAAGATATGGATGTGGACGACATGTGGTTTCAACAGGACGGTGCCACATGCCATACAGCCCGAGAAACAATTCAATTACTGCATGAGTCATTTTCTGGTCGTCTAATTTCCCGTTTTGGTGAGCAGAAATGGCCGCCCAGATCACATGACTTAACGCCGTTGGACTTTTTTCTTTGGAGTTTTTTGAAGTCTAAGGTTTATGCCAACATGCCCATGACCACCCACGCCTTGAAGGAGAAAATTGAACGCTGTATCAACGAAATTCAGCCACATTTATGCAAAACGGTCATGGAAAATTTCGACAAAAGAGTGCGTATGTGCCAGCAAAGCCGTGGAGGCCATTTAGCCGATATGCTATTCTATGTATAACCCTATACTTTATGAATCAATAAGAAATTACAATTTTTAATTAAAAACCTGTGTTTATATATATATATATATATATATATATATATATGTGTGTGTGTGTGTGTGTGTGTGTGTGTGTGTGTGTGTGTGTGTGTGTGTGTGTGTGTGTGTGTGTGTGTTAAAGATACCAAGCTATTTTAAACCTGGTTTTACTCAATTTCCCAAGAAAACAACAGACAAATAAGTCAAGTTTGCGCCTGCACGTAATGCAAGTCTAGCTGACCCTGCAGGTAGTGCAAGACCAAGGTAACTCATGGTAAAAGTGGAATAAGCTCTGATCACTAATCTTAATATTTACCCATAATGCAAAGCACATCTCCTGGAGGAGATGTATGATGCTTTGTATTAAAGGCAAGGGTATTAAACAGGTATTAAATACATCTCCTCCAGGAGATGTGCTTTGCATTATGGGTAAATATTAAGATTAGTGATCAGAGCTTATGCCACTCTTACCATGAGTTACCTTGGTCTTGCACTACCTGCAGGGTCAGCTAGACTTGCATTACGTGCAGGCACAAACTTGACTTATTTGTCTGTTATATATATATATATATATATATATATATATATATGTCATTAGTATCAGTACCAGGAGATAGTCGGATTGACAACAAAGAAAATGAAAACATTACAAAATATCGCGATTTGCAAATCGAAGTTGAACGAATCTGGCAAAAGAAAATGAAAGTTGTTCCCATAATAATAGGTGCTTTAGGCGCCATCCCTTAAACATTGAAAGAACATCTAGAAGCACTCGAGTTAGATGGATTAAAAATTGGGCAGCTGCAAAAGGCCGCTTTGTTCGGCACAGCTTTCATTTTCAGAAAGTATTTCCACAACTCATAAGCCCTTGGGTAGGGCCCAAATTAGTGGAATGTAACCAACCTTTTCTTAAGACTGAGGAAGCAAATCAAGCTTTGATGAATATTATATATGTTAAAGATACCAAGCTATTTTAAACCTGGTTTTACTCCATTTCATATATGAAAGAATGATCATTAACTTGGTTAACATACACATTTTTATAAAGAACTGAATGACTAGAACCGAGATTTAAGTAAAATGGTTTTAATATAAAAACACGACTAGTTTCGGCTTGTAACAGCCTTCATCAGGTGACAATATAAAAGAAAGAAAAAAGAAAAAACACTAAAACACTGAAGCTTAAATAAACAATGAATCATAGAGAGTCTCTATACGTAATTGACACTAAATCGTTGTGGTCATATTCAATTATGTATAGAGACTCTCTATGGTGTTCATATTTTAATTAAGCTTCAGTGTTTTAGTGTTTTTTCTTTCTTTTATAATGTCATTTGAAGGCTGTTACAAGCCGAAACTAGTCGTGTTTTTATATTAAAATTTTTTTTTTTTTACTTACATCTCGGTTCTAGTCATTCAATTCATATATATATATATATATATATATATATATTAGGATATATTAGGATAACCAAGCAATTTTATATGCTTGGTTATTTTAGCTCCTAATCCCAAGTATGCAAACAATTAAGTTTGCGCCTGAAACAAAGTTCAAGTCTAAAGATGGTACAACACCAGGGCAACTCATTGTAAAGGTGGTTAAAGCTTTGATCACTATTCTTAGTATTTTCCCATAATGTAAAGCACATCTCACTAGAAGATGTATACTGCAATGCATTATGGGTGGGGTCACTACCCAGACCGGTTTCGACCTTTTTTGAGGTCTCCTCAGTGAGTAGCTAGACCCTAAATACCAAGGTTTTAGTAATACAAAGCCTTATCAACTTTACCTATATAAGTTGCAACAAGGTGTATTAAGTTTTAATAAAAATCTCTGGAGGAGATATTGATGGGAATAAATTTTTAACTTGGGTATATTGTATATTAGGATAACCAAGCAATTTTATATGCTTGGTTATTTTAGCTCCTAATCCCAAGTATGCAAACAATTAAGTTTGCGCCTGAAACAAAGTTCAAGTCCAAAGATGGTACAACACCAGGGCAACTCATTGTAAAGGTGGTTAAATGGTGCCCATCTTTAGACTTGAACTTTGTTTCAGGCGCAAACTTAATTGTTTGCATACTTGGGATTAGGAACTAAAATAACCAAGCATATAAAATTGCTTGGTTATCCTAATATACAATATACCCAAGTTAAAAATTTATTCCCATATATATATATATATATATAAACTCGGGTTTTTCGTCCTGTAAACTCAAGAAAATCGACCGTAGAACCCACATTATTTCAGACATTAAATATATTGTGTTAGGGTTAGGGACCACGAGATGGCGGCACATTTGAGCCGTCTCCCTTCACTGAGTACCGCTTAATTAGTGATAGCTTTGGGCCATCTATCTCTGATTGGTACCAATGGAGATTGAACTGCCCACTCAGTCTCCAAAAGTTAGATAGGGCTAAATGGCCTCGCCTACTCCCCGTATACGGGAATAAAAAGGCGTCAGCTGATTTATATATATATATATATATATATATATAGCTGATCACCATATATATAATGTATATATATATATATATATATGGTGATCAGCTTTTACTCGGTTGTTGTACATTTGAAAAAAATATAGATTTAATGACTATAAAACCGAGATAACATATAAAGATTTTAATGATAAATACTACTAGTTTCGGCATATAGCAGCCTTCTTCAGGTATTTATAAAGGAATACTAATAAACATTGAATTATCTAAACAAACTGGAAATTACAGGTACAAATTGCCTCACATAATCGATACATAAAAACGTTGTATTTTTTCAAGTTGTTCCAACTGGCGTGCCATTGTTTATTGCAATTGTGCGTGCAGGTTCACGTGAACGCCAATATTGAACAACTGCAGCATGGCTATCTGGGATGTTATAACTTAAATTGTTGTTTAAGTGGACCGGGTTCAGCAGGATTTCTCTTGATTCTACAATTTTCCTCTCAAACTCATCATCACAGCGAAAGATATTTTCTGATCTATTCCAGCAAACGGAGTGGCTTTGTTGGTCATCATTAGGATTATTTGAAAAAAGAACATGACTGGATAACGCAGTTGCATGAGATCTTTTGTAAGAGATGTCTCTCTTATGCTCTTCTATCCTTTGTTCAATAGATTTGTTTGTTTGTCCAAAGTATGGGATATTGCAATCGCACCACAATTTATATACTCCAGGGTACTTAAGGTTGTGATGAGTAGGTTTTGGATGGCTGATTAGAGAACGGATTTTAGGAAGTGTAGTGAAGAAGGTCCTGATATTATATTTTTTAAGGACTTTAGTTATTTTTTTGGAGACTGTGCTAATGTATGGAATGGAGATGTACCTTTAAAATTAATAGTCTCTGTTGTGCACTGCCTAGGAGGATCCAGAAGAAATTTCTTAATTGTTTTTTCAGAGTATCCATTTTGTTTAAAAATAAGAGTGAGGTGATTCATTTCTTTTTGTAGTTCATCTTGTTCATTTAAGAGAGAACGTGCTCTGTGTCCTAAGGTAGATATAGTTCCAAGTTTTTGTGGTGGAAAATGATGAGAAAGATTATGCAGATATCTATTGGTATGCGTAGGTTTTCTGTACATAGAGATTTTTAATCTTTCAGAGCATCGTGTAAGCATGACATCCAAGAAAGGTAAGGAGTTATTATTTTCTAGATCAGCAGTAAATTTTATTTTAGGATGTTGGATGTTTAGATGAAGAAGAAAATCTGTGAGAGATGTGTGCCCGTGATTCCAAATAATGAATATATCATCAACATATTTTTTCCAAACTTTTGGTTTAAATGAGAAGGAAAATATGGCTTTCTTTTCAAAATCTTCAAGGAAGATGTTAGCTAGCACTGGGGACAAAGGATTGCTCATTACCAGGCCTTGTTTTTGTTGGTAAATGGAGTCCTGATATCTGAAGTAACCAGAATGAATGCAATGCTTTAATAAAGTGAACATTTTTTTGGATAATTTGTCCTGTAGTAATGTAAGTACCTCGTCCGTAGGAACGTTAGTAAATAAAGATATAATGTCAAAACTAGCTAGAATGTCATTTTCATCGATATAAATACCCGAAGAAGGCTGCTATATGCCGAAACTAGTAGTATTTATCATTAAAATCTTTATATGTTATCTCGGTTTTATAGTCATTAAATCTATATTTTTTTCATATATATATATATATATGGGAATAATATATATATATATATATATATATATATATATATATATATATATATATATATATATATATATATATATATATATATATATATATACACACACACACACACACACACACCTTTATATTTATATATATAACTTTCGTGTGTGTGTGTATACCAAATTGCTACGTGACTATAGGACTAAACGACCTCGCCTACCCCTTATATACGGGGAATAAAAAGGCGTTAGCTGATTTTTTTTTTTAATATATATAATAGCTTTTTTTTTTTTTTTTTTTAACTTTCAGCGGTTAAATTGTTCTACTACTGAAAGACTGTACTAATAGTTTCATAGAAATACGCACACTTCTAAGATACTGTGTTTTGTATTAAGAATTCGTGAAAATAATCAAAAAATCTTTATCGATATAATGAACGGTACAAGCAACCTTCTCTATCTATGATAAAGTACTGAAATGTTTAAAACAACTTTAAATAAAACTGTTTGGAGCGCTTGTCCTTGACAATTGTTACACATGTATTAGTGCGTCAAGTCAAAATTGTGCGAGATATGATGAGAAGTGATGTCGTAGCTTTTCATTTTAACTAGCAAACCTTTACCCAGCAATTATTACAGAGTTCACGTAAATAGAATTTCCTAAAACGACAAATCGGAATGCTTTACTTTATTTTTAAAATTTGTATTTCGCACTTTAATTATGCGGAATAATACAAAAACTTATTGAAGCCAAGAATCGCCACTAGGCTTGCACACATCACAGAAAATTAAAATGTTTGATCGTGTTCTTTGAAATTTATTGTTAAATGTTAATTTCCGTTTTATTTTCTTTAATAAAAATTGCATCTAGTGAGTTGCAATTGTCAGAAAATGTGCTGTTCAACTTGCTGTGCTTTGTTTGAACCCGATCTTGGATATAGTAATTTTTTCTTGTGTACTATTTGAGAAGTAAGTGTTTCTAATATCACCCCGGTTTACTTGTAACGGAGAAAGTATATATGTTGGAAAGTGAATCGTTGATTATCAGTTATTATAGGTTTCATCTCTTTTATGTGTATTTTGATCACCTGTTCATTGGCAAGGCAAAAGTGCTGGATGTTAAGATTTGACAGTCATGTTATTGTATTGCATTTAGTTTTTATATATAATGTGTTTGAGCAAATCTACATCATGGCCGACTAAAACTTCACGCTCATCAGCTTCATGTGTATCCTAGATAGAGATTGTATATTAAAATCGCCCGAGTTCATTTTCCACTTGCATTTTTAATTCTCATTTTATAACTGCGATTTTTATTGTAATTATGCGATATTTTAGGCTCTGCGAAGCGATCAGTGCAATGCCTGACTTATGTTTTTCTTTTATCAGTCGTTCTGTATAATTGGTTATTGAAATTATTAATCAGAAGATGTTTAGCTGATGTTGACATTTAGTGATACTCGGTGTAATGAGAACAGGACCTGTGTTGTAATAAAAATAAGTATAATTTATTACTGTTAGGAAAAAAAAAAGTTCAATGTATTTCAGATTTTTCATTATTTTAATATTCATTTCTGATAGTAAAAGTTTTAAGGTTATTTTGAATTACGAAAACTGAAGTGACTTATGCTCAAATACCAGTATTATGTCTGTTAATTGCGTGTCTTCATTTGGCTGGCCTGTTTCGCGTACCTGGGTGAAAGAGAAAAACCCTGCCATCTCAGTATGAGTCCGACGAGGGTAAGACACACTGCAGTTATAGTAAATCAACAGGATGCTAAGTGTTGTGTTATTGTTTTGACAATAAATTAAATATACTGACTTTTGTTCTTTGTCTTTGAAGACAAAGAATAAAATTCTGAGCTGTTTTGTGCATCTCATTTACAGATAGTACATTCATATATGTGAACATCAATGTACTGCATAATCATCTTATATGAATATTGACATTTTTTAATTTTCTTATGTTTTGTTTATTTTATACATATATTTATAAGCTCTAACTTTTTATACACTTATATGCATGCACATGTAAAGAAATACAATGTATACCAATTTTGAGTCTTTTGAACATGGAGTTTCTTCTCTTTTGATAAATTCAGTTTGTACATTTTTTTAATAGTTATTTTCGCAGGATGTGGCTTCATCTGAATATTGAATTCCTAGAAGATAATTCAACAGCACTCCTGCAGGGCAGGTTTTTTTGTGTGTGTGTGTGTGTTATGTGTTTCCCATCCACTCATGAAAGGTTAATTGTAAACCTTTAATAAATCCTTAGACCACCCATGGTACATTTGTACCATGGGTGGTCTAAGGATTTTTATCAGTTTTATTATTTTTTTTGTATTTTTTTATTTATTTTTTACATGGTCTGAAAACCCTGGTCTAGAGACCAAACATGGAGCTTTTTCAAGTCAGTTCAGACCTCCAGTAAAGTGAGGTGGTGATGGTGATCTCACACTGGGCAATGAAATTCATTACTCACCTAAAGACAGTCACAAACATCCATGCCTGCAGCAGGATATGAACCTGTGACCTGTTGGTTGGAGAGCAGGTATGCTAACCACTCAGCCAACCAGGCTGGCAAGTTGAAAGAAGTCAGGACATTGTGCCCTTTGATTTGAAAAGACTAGAATTCAGTTCTCATTATAATGAAGAATTCTTTATATGGGCTTTTTCAATTGAAGGTGAGTTAGCCATTCTCATATGTAGGTAGCAGGTCTTTTCTCCCAGAAACTTGGGTTCTTCATCTTGTATATAGGCAAATTGGCCAGAGAACATGAAGATAACAGACAAAAATACGGTTAGCTGGTGGTAGATGACATGGTGGACAGCGGCTAGTGTATAGATGATCAAATAGTATAGAGTGTTTGTTCTCCTACAATGGCTCAGTTAAGTAAGTTTGAGCACGGTTAGTAGTTGGAAGAGGCCCAATCGTTCAATGCTGTTGGCACACTCTCCCTCGATGAGTCTTTGGACTCCCTGGAGGTGTCAAATAATAATAATAATAATAATAATAATAATAATGAGTTCTTGGACTTCTGGGAGGTGTAATGCAACAATAATAATAATAATTCATTTGTATAGCTTCACTCTGAGGCTTTCATTGTAAGATACTTTACTCTTTATTTATATATTCATATACACATATTGGAGGCCTGTAGTGGCTTGAAAATGTTCCATGTTTGGTCTCTAGAACAGGGTTTCCAGACTATGTAAAAATAATAAATAAAAAATTACAAAAAATATAAAAAATATAAAAAAATTTTAAAAATGGAAAAAAATAAATCCTTAGCCCAGCCACTGTACATCAAATGTTCTATAGGTTTACTAATAACCTTTTGTGGGTGGAAACAACATTGAAAAAAAGAAAGACACTTACAGATCATTTTTATTTTCTGTTGTATTATTCTTGTGCACGATAAACATAATCTGAAATATAAAGATCGTCATTTTCAAATTACTTAGTGTCTGTGTGATTGCTACAAGTTGTACTGCATACATTAAAAAATATGTTACACTTTTTGAGGTTAATAATAGATAATCATAAAGTTTGTAAACTGTTAGCTTAATTATTATTTATGATACCTACCGAGTCCCATGGACTCGATCACAGGAGGCCATTCCACATTATGTTATACTATCTGAACTACCGAATATGCTACAGTATACATTTCACTGTTTGCAATACACATGGTGCTGTGTTTTTATCATATGATCATTTTATCATATGTGGGATTTTATCACATATGAGAAGTCAGCTTCAGAGGTACTTGTGATGTAGATAATTGAAAGGCAAAATACACAAGAAGTGTATCAAAAAACCTAGTTTATTGATAATATGAACTCATATATTTTATCAAATGTTTTGGGCAGAAATTGTCCATCAGTAATACAATAGGCAAATTCAAATGATAGAACAAAAAACAATTGAAGAAACTACAAGAACATGAATAATACATCTTCAACTGAAAATTGCATAAGTCCAGTCTTAATCAGCATGGAGTCCACATGAAACAGAGGATCTTTTGGTCTGATGCATGCATAATCCTCAGAAGCTCTTTTAAATGTGAATTTTTAAATATTTAAAAGAAATGCACATGCCTTATTACACTGACCCTTTTAAATGGGAATGATTCTCTCCATATTAAAAGTTTGGATGATTGTAATTCTTATTAATTGTAAATGTTCCTCCTCCCTGCAGCAACATATTGTTATTCAGGTTTAACTGTTGGCTTTCATCCATCTAGCTCATGCCTCTTACTCTAAACAGTATTTTGTGCATGCCTTAAAGAAAAAACTCATGCATTGGCAAGCAGAAGTTTTTTATTCAAAACAAAAGCTCAGTGCCAAAAACCTAGTAATTGACAGATAGGTAGTTAACATCTTAAGTTACCTGTTTCTGAATTTCATGCTTTCAAATCTCTTAGATGCAACATCTGTCTATCTGAAGAGACAAAGGAAGAGCTGTTGTAGTTATGGATGTCTCTGATTACAACAGGAAAATTGCCATTCTTATACAAGAGAGATTCATTAACCAAGAAGTTTCCCATTGGTCCTACTAAATGTCATACTTGCGAGTTGAATTTGCTATTGGGGTGAAACTATTAGCTAGGAAAATTATCATCTTTATTATTCATGTATGAATTGGAAAATATATACCAAAAAATATGCATATGCAACAACTCATAGAGATAGTCTGTAAGTAAAAGTGTGTCAAGTTGCTCTGTTATGTACCAACTGGTAAATGACAGATGGTTCATGAGTTTTGTCTTCAAAAACCGATTTTACTTATTTATTGCCAAATTTTATTCTTGGCATTGATCTGTAGAGAGCAAGAGCACTGACTGTGTGGGTAGACATAAGTTGGTGTTCCAGCTGACTTCTCGAAATTCTTTTAACTTTTTTCTTTTTAACTTTTAATTTTTTCAACAGTATTTCTGTTTCTCAAGAAATCTGCTTGATTTTTTGAGCAGAAGAGGCGTCATGTTTGGTTCAGTTTGGTTTAGAAGTATTCTGTTACAGATTTTTAGTATGTAGGAGGTAGTGTAATTCCTGTGTAATTTTCTGGGTTTGGTAGGCTTTCTTTCCATGATGGAATGTTGGATGTAGTTTGTGGTATTACAGATCTTTAGTAGTTGTTTCTGAAGCTTTTGCCTACATGTTTAATAGCCCCCTGCTGTTATACCATCCAGTTAAGGTGCTTTTTTTTTTTTTTATTGTTTTGGGTTTTTAGTGCAGTTTTGAATTCTTGCATTGTAAACTGGTTACACATATTGAAGAATTCTTTTTGGATTATTATTTCTGCCAAAGTATGTAGTCAAGTTTACTGATGAATTATTCAACAGTTTTTCAAATTAGTTCTTTTTTTTGTCTTCATGTACCTTGCAGTTTTTACTCTTAGTCTTTTGGGCTTCCTTAGTTTGGTGCATAAAGAATTAGCTACCTGGTACATTTCTCTGGTTTTATGTGTGTTGATATATAGTTCAATTTTTGACAGTTTGTCTGGATGTGATTTTCCTTTTCATTTGAGTGGTCATATATATTTGATACACAAACTACTGAAGAATCAATAAAGAAACACAGTGTCATTTGTGTTTCTTTATTGATTCTTCAGTAGTTTGTGTTACTCATTTCCTTTGAGAAGATGAAGTCTTGGTGACCGAAGTTTTTTCTGTGGCTTCATGGATGGATTGTTCAATACAATGAAACTCTGAGATGCTTATTCAGGAATTGGGTGTCTTCTAATAGTTTGTTTTGTACTGCTTATTAATACTGGGTTTGTATGCTAAGAACATTTAGGACAGGTCATTCTGATGATATTTATTTGCTATTCCTGTTTTAGGTTTAAAAGCAGTAAGAGGAAGTTTATATGTGCACTTACTAGTAATCACATTTTAGTTGTGATTACTAGTATTGATTAAAAAATGATCTGTTTGTGATATTGTTCCATTTGGATATTCCCAGGCCCATTTTCTTTGAGGTTTGTTGGAAATTTGCTCTGTAAATTGAAAAGGTTATGAGTGTTTTATAGTTTAGCTAGATGTCCATTTCATTTGTTGTATTGTAGTATATAAAAGAACTTATATTTTTTGTAATTCCTGAAACATCTGATCCCTTTATGCATTGAAATCTATCTCCACCTATGACGTGGAGATTGAGGGTGTTGAAACATTGCATTGATAGTCTGAGGTTTGACTGTAGAAAGCATTCTTGGAGTTTACATCTGAAATCACAATGGGTGCATAGGTACAGGTTATATAGTTGCTTTTGGGCTTGGGTTTAAAGTTATGGCCATTATTCTGTTGAGATAGAACCTTTTCTTGATTAGGATTCTGATTCCTCCTTTACCAGATTTGTCTGTGATATATAGATGAAAGTCTATTTTATGCAGTTTGATGTGACTTCATTCCTCTCAGAATCTGTTCTCAACCTATGTTCTTGAAGACAGGCCACATCAAGGTTTGCTGACTGCTCTAGTACAAAGTTCATGAAATTTTCTACATTACAAGAGAGTACAAGCGTGTGTAAGTGGATACAGTGAGTCACTTTCTCCAGAGTTGATGTTTTGAGTGCCTACCTCTTCCTGCTGTAGCTTGTGGGCTTCCTTGAAGGCTTTCACCGACAGGCTTCATAACTTCTTTTTGAGAAAAGGAAATAAGGTAGCACTACAGGATTTTTCTGCATTTCTGTAAAAAATCTATGTATCAGGTGATTGATCCTGACATGATGATTGGTCCAGCCACATTAGTGTACTGGAATAATACTGTAGGACAGTGATACTGTCAAGATAATAGTGATACTATCAAATAATGTACATAATTTGGTAAAATCCCTAACTTCTATCATCATCATCATCACGAACCATGGGCTCACTGATTGTTGATGTCTGATGCCTGTTTCACTATCTTCTTCCACCTTTCTTTGTCCATGCACAGTGTCGCAGTTTTTGTACACCCATTCCACACCAGTCTTTTATATCGTCTATCCATTCTCTGTATGGATAGACGATTTTCTGTTTAAACCATCCAAAATACCAAACATAAATGTCTTTATCTTCCGGTCCTCACTCATTTTATAGATGTGTCCAAATAATTGCAGCTTCCATTTTATAATCTGCATTAGATTCTCTTTTGGTTGTATCTTTTGATAGAGCTCTTCATTGGTGATTTTCTGTACCCATCCTATTCTTAGAATCTTCCTGTAACAAGTTCTTTCAAATGCCAAAATTCTTTTTCTTGATTCCTTATTTATTACCCACGTTTCAGATCCGTACAGTACACCGCTGAAGATGCATGTTTCCAGTACTCTTAGTTTTGTTTGCAGGCTGATCACTTTACTTTTCCAGATGTTATCCATGGCCTTCAGATTTGTTCTTCCATTTGCAATCCTGATCTTTATTTCTTTTTTACAGTCCAAGTCATTGTCAGTTTACTTCCCAAATATGTGAATCGTTCTACATTTTCTATATCAGTTCCATCCACTTGTATCTTTTGTTTCATGTTCTTCTCACCAAATACCATTGTCTGTATTTTCCAAGTTCATAACAAGTCCAAATCTCTTCCCTTCCTCATTTAACAGTTTCAGCGTTTTTTGTAGTTCTCTTTCGTCTTCTTCAATAATAACAATATCATCTACAAATCTCAGATTGTTAATTCTCATTCCGTGTACAAATATTCCTTTGTCCATTGCTCTTTCTAAATGTGCGATGAAAATGCTTGGTGATATTGGGTCTCCCTGTCTAGTACCTCTGCTTGTTTTAAACCATTTCCCCAAATCGTCACCTATTCTAACTGCTGCAACTGCATTCTGATAAACATCTTTTAATATAGCTATTAGTTTTTTTTATCAATTCCATAGGATTCCACAACTGCTAATGTCACTTTCTGGTCAATACTGTCAAATGCTTTCTGAAAATCAACAAAGCAAGTATATATGTTTTTGTTTTTTCTCCTAGCTTTCTCTGCTATTAACCTCATTGTCAAAATCTGTTGAATTATAGTTCTATCCTTCCTAAATCCTGCTTGCTCATCTGCAAAGTATGCTTCCAATTGTGTTCTCAATCTTTCTGTCAATATGATCATCATCACTTTACCAAGGTGATAATAAATTTAGTTTAATCCTTTATCCAAGTGTGTGCAAACAAAGTTTGCGCCTGAAAGTATCTTCAAGACTGGGGTAAAGTGGTACATCACTGGGCAACTCCTTGCAAAGGTGGAGCAAGCTACCAACACTCCTATCTCAGTATCTCCCATAATTCAAAACACATCTCCTTGCGGATATGTATAATGTTATGCATTAAGGGAAGGGCCACTACCCAGACTAGTTTCAACCTTTATTGAGGTCTCTTCAGTGGGAGCCAAGCCCAAGTGGAAATACCAAGGCAGAATCTCCCTACTTCTACACGTCAATGTCCTCCGCATCATTCCCAGAAGCCTTTGTGTTGTCTTCATAATTTTGGCTATGTGTTCCCTAAATTTCAGATCCTCATCCACTATTACCCCCAGATCTCTTATTTCTTCCACCTCCAACAATATATCCTCACCAAGCATAAATTTTGTAACCCATCTTTGTTTTCCAAATTTTGAAACCTTACATTTTGCAACATTGAACTCGCATCTCCATTTCCGTGCCCAATCACTCAATTTATTCAAGTCTTCTTGTAAGGCCACAACATCTTCACTACTCTTCATGGTTCATCCCAACTTTGTCATCTGTAAACAACTGAATATCTCCATCCAAATCTTCACCTATATGTTAATATACAAGTTAAACAGTAATGGCCCCAAAACAGACCCCTGAGACACTCCACTAGTGACTTTCCTTTTCCTGGATATCGCTCCCCCATACACAACTTGTTTATACCTATCAGATAGCCAGTCTCCAATCCAATGCACTAATCTAATATCCAACCCCATCTGCTCTAGTTTGACTATCAATTTATCATGAGGTACTCTATCAAAGCCTTTGCAAAATCCAAGTATATTACTGTGTATCCTTCTCCTCTGTCCAAGGAAGCAGTCACTTTATTGTAATAAGTAAGTAGCTTACTAAAACATGACCTCCCTTTAGCAAATCCATGCTGTCCATAAAAGATAATACCATTGTTGTCAACCCAACTTTGGATCCTAGTTCTCACAAGCTTCTCCAACAACTTAACCACCACCTGACACACAAATAGGCCTATAGGTTGATGCTTGAGTTCTCTCACCTCCTTTATGAAGCAGCACAATCTTGCCCTCCTTCCACTCCTTAGGGACTTGACCGAGTGCAAGACTCATATTAAAAAAATATGTCAAGACAGGTGTCAACTCCCTGGCACATTCCTTCAGAATGCGTGCCAATATATTATCAAGTCCCACAGTCTTATTAACATCTATTACTCAACTCTCCATACACCTCTTGCTCACTTACGGTCAGTCTCTCCTCCCCATCATCTACTGCTCTCAATCTCTCCATGAAGTCATATTCACAAGATTGAAAGACCTTTATGAATTGCTCATTAAGTATCTCCACCACACATTTTGCAACAGCTGTCTTTATATCATTTTCTCCTATCAATGTCATCCTTCCATAATCATTCTTTCTTTTGCTGGCTACATATTGAAAGAACTCCTTAGGATTCTTTTTTGGCTTCATTAGCTAACTGCTGTTTATACCTCTCTTTAGCTACCCTCACCAACCAAGTCACCCTCCTTGCCTGGTCTTTGTAGATGGAATTAGTTATTTCCACTTCTCTTATGCTGCCTCCACAATGCTCTCTTTCTTTGTATTGCATGCTTAATCTCTTTATTCATCCATCTCACGCCTACCTTATTTAACCTTCTCACCCTTGGAATACACTTAGACATTGCATCTACTAGATAGTTTTTGAAAATCCCCCAAGCTGCATTGATCTCTTTTCCAGCTAACTCCTCATTCCATGCTACACCCGCAAGCTGTCTCCTGAGCTCTTCATAATTCCCTCCCCCTTGTATATGTGGGATAACCACCCAGGTAATCACCTCATGGTCACTCTCACCAATTGGTGGATGATTTGACACCTCATTTATAATTACATCCTCTGATGAGATGAGCAAATCCAAGATCCTCAATCCTCGCATGCCCTCTGTTACATACTGTCTGAGGTAGTTATCCCTCAAAAACTCAAGAAACTCATTTTCTTTACTTCCAGTTGCTATCTCGTCATTCCAGTCTATATTGCCATAATTAAAATCACCCATTATGATCACCCTTTTCTTATTTGCTTGACTAATTTGATTATACAGTTCATTATCACCACCATCCACATTACCTGATCTATAACAACATCCAACCAAGTATTTGATTCCATTCACCTCTATCTCACACCATACTGCCTCAAAACCACTGGCACTATTTCCCTCTAGCATCTCTACTTTGTATGGACATAACTCTTTCTCTATCATCAACAGCACTCCCCTCCCTTTTAACCCTTCTATCCTCACGAAACACATCATACCCTTCCATCTCTATTCCTGTCAGGATGTCGTCCTCTTCCAACCATGTCTCACTTATTCCGACAATCTTTGGGTGAACAGATGCAACCATTAATGCAACCATTTCATCTGCCTCGTTTCTTATACTTCTAGCATTTGTATACAAACACAACAGCTTATTTCTGGATCTACAGCTAGTTCCACTGATACCACTCACTCGATGTGATCTCTCCATGCTCAGTTGGGGCAATTTCCCTTTCTGCTTATTCATTTTAAAACCCTTTTCAATTCCAACTGTTTCCTCTTGATCCCAGGTCATCCCATTTCTTTCCTGTCTAAACATGAATCATAAGAATGAGTCATAAAGCATGTGCATGTTATCTGATGTCTTGGTTACAGCTGAAGTATATGATTGCACTGTTAGAGTTCAAAGGAACAATTGTAAAAGTTGAGTAGCTAAAAAATAATTTAAAATAATTATTAAAAAAAAATTAAATAAAAAGGCTACAAAATAAAAAATTTCTGAAAGGGTCATAGGATACCAGTAGATGGAATTTTTCATTTTCTGGAGAGCAAGGAGTGGATGAGAAGGAATCCTTTTGTTCTCTGAAATTGAGAATGAATGATCAAGAAATGGGTAAGTAGTAGATTTTTTTTTCTCATATAATGCTATGTATGGGTATATAAGATTGGATAATCCACTCCAAATGAGTAAATGATTTCTGTATATATCTCAATGAAATTGTAATACACACACACACACACACACACACACACATAATCAGTGCTTTTTTCATTGTTGAATATTAAGACCATACTGCATCTGTATGTTATGTGTCACTGTTAATAAAGGTGCTAGTACGCCTTACTGTTGCACATTGTTCAAAAAAAGAAAAAGAAAAAAGCACCGTCTACAGCAAGGTTGCAATTAACATGAGAATACTGCAATATTTTCGATTTAGTGCAAATTGTACAATACCAGATTATATAATATGAGTCAAAATTTGTTAATATGAAGCTGGTGCATTCACAGTTCAGGTTACTGAGTTCCTTTAGGGCTTTATACTGCACATTACGTTTCATTATTTGTTTTAATCATTTTTAAGAAGTACTCTTAACAAACTGGATGAAAGGAATATTTCATATATAACACTTTGAATGCAAAAAAGATGCTTGCTATTGCATTAAAGCAAAATTTGATGTGATTGAACAACATGAAAGTGGTCATAGCAACTCTAAAATAGGATGAGATGTTGGAATGTCTGAATCTTCAGTACGGAATATTTTAAAACTTCAGGGGAAATAAAAGAAAAAGGTAAAATCAGTTTTTTTTGTTTGCAAACATCTACACGGAATAGAAGCATTGCAGTGATAGAAATAGTGTCTTTTAACTGTATGGATTGGGGATTGTAATCAAAAACACATTGCCCTTAGCAGAGCAGCCATTCACACTAAAACCTTTTACATTTGCTTATTAGAGAGTGAAATAAATAAATAATGAAGTAGAAAAATTTTTAATGCAAATGGTGATTGGTTTGATTTAGTTGAGCCAGCAAAGGTTGGTCGATTGGTAGAGCCTCTGCTACTAATGGCTCAGCAAAAAGTTAAGCAAGTTTTTTTAAGAGCAGTTAGGAGTTGGAAGGGATCAATTGTTCGATGCTATTGGCACACTCTCCCTCGATGAGTCTTTGGACTCCCTGGAGGTGTCACATAATAATAATAATGTTAAAATTACTGGTGAGGCAGCCAGTGCAAATGAGGATGCAGTATCTAAATATCCTGAAGCTTTAAAAAATATCATCGAAGATGGTGGATACGCTGATCAACAAATGTTTAACGTGGATGAAACTGGTTTATTCTGGAAAAGGATGCCTTTCAGAACTTACGTTTCTAAGAAAGAAAAAAACAAAACGCTCTGTTTACGATCTTAAAATATTTCAAAAGACGATGTTTTTGTCAGTGTGAGCTTACTGCATTCAGGAATGATATTTCGATTTATTTTATTTTATTTTTTTATTTTGCTCTTTATAACTAAACTCACGTGTTTAACAATAAATTTAAATTATAAGTATATTCTTTTTATCTTTTACTCTAATATTTCAATAAACATATAAAAATTTGTTTAAAATTTTTCATTGTTTATTTCTGTCAAGGTGGAATCAATTAAAATATTTTACATATAATTAAAAGTTCAAATTTGAATAATTTATTATCTGCACTAATTGAGATCTATCTGTATAACTGTACAGTAGCTCATGTTTTGTTGTTCTTTGTTTGATTAACTTTGATTAATCTAACAAATTTGGAAAAAAAAAGCTATATCCTTTTTTTGTGTGTGTGTGTGTTCAATTCTGATTGCTCATTTCCTTTAAATTGTCATAATAAAATATCCTCTTTCTTCTAATTCATTTTTTTTCTGAATATTTATTAGAGGATACAAACTTTTATAATTCTGTATGCAATGCATTTGTGATTTGAGAGTTATAGAACCAACACTTTCATTTCACATGCAATTAAAGTTATGTTGAAAGTGATCCAACAAAAATGGAACATATGTGAATAGAAAAATGCCAGGATTTAGGAAAAGTAGATGAACTAGAGACCAAATAGCAAACAGGAGATGGATTATTGAAAGAACAAAAGAATTTCAGAAGGAAATATTCATCTGATTTATTGATTATAAAAAAGCTTTTGATTGCATGGATCACAACAGACTGTAGCTTGTAATCAGATCAATGGGAAAACCCGAGCATTTAATACTCTTGATAAGAGAGCTGTATGACAACCAAGAAGCTTTAGTAAAAACAGTCTTTGGAGAAAGAGAGAGACTGTGTTCAAGTGGAAAAAGAGATATGGCAGTGTTGTATACTGTTGCCCTATCTTTTTGTACTGGGCTTGATTTAAACATCAGCAAAACAAAAATGGTGGCTTCTGGCAGTTTAAATAAATTTATAATAGAGGGATACAAAATAGAAGTAATTGAAAATTATGATTTACTGGGGTTCGAAATCAGAAATCAAAAATGATGGTAAATGTGAAGATGAAATTAAAGAAGGATAGTTATGGGGAAAAAAAACAATGTTAAACCTGACAAAAATTATGAAAGATAGAGGTGTGAGTAAGGCCACGAAGTTTGAACTGTCAAAATAATGGTATTTCCAGTAGTGATGTATGGATGTGAAAGCTGATTATTAAGAAGAAAGACAGAAAACGAATTGATTTGTTTGAATTGTGGGTATGGAGGAGACTCCCATGGACTGCAAGAATGACCAATAAGAACATTTTAGAGAGCATAAAGACAGAATGCTCCTTGGAGGCAATGATTGCAAAACAGAAGTTGATGTACTTTGGACATATTATGGGAGCTGATGAATCATTGGAAAAAACCGTTGTGTGGGAAAGATTGAGGGAATGAGAAGAAGAGGAAGACTACAAAAGAGTTGGATGGACAACATAAAAGACTTATTAACTTTAACTTACAATTACTGAAAACAAGGACAAGAGGCCAAGTTGGATGGACAGCCTTTGTGCACAAGATTGCTAAGAGTCGAAAATGACTGGATGACACATAACAACAACATGCAATGCATAAGTAAATGAAATTGTCTACTTTTATTCATATTTCCTTTTCTTATTTCCTTTAAAATAGAAATAAAAAATAACAATAAAATTATAAAATAAAACCCCTCATAAGCAATATGTTTTTAGGTGCTTTACTAGAGCGATATTAGTATAGTTTTAGTATTACTTCCATAAATCTTCAGACTCCTTCATGGAGTCCTGAAGATTTATCGTGGCCAGCTGAACAGTCACTTACCACAAAAACTATTATACCTTCCCTAGAATACATTCAGTGTCAGAGCACTTACCATCCACTCTGGCCATGCATTCCACTCACCAAGCAGAAAATTTCTTTTTTACTTCTTTACCTCACATGACTTTTGTACTGTTTCAGGATGTCCTCTTGTTCTTGCATCAACCATTATCCTATGAGTGATGCGGGAACGAGAGGACATCCTTTATCTATTTGATAGGCTCCTCTCACCAACTTGTACATATCACCTCTCCTCCTCTTATCTGCTATGTGCTATAGACCACATCCCACAATTTGTCCTCTTACTCAATATTCCAGAGTCCTGAGAATATTGAGTATGTCTTAGTTATTTGCATGTGAGGGAATATGCACTTCAGTATTTCCTTATCACCAGTATAGCCAGTGACCAGATCTGTGCACAAAAATTCAAATGAGGCTTATTAGTGCCTTATGCAGTAGAATGGTTACCTCCTTATCCTATGAAAAGAGGATGAAAAAAAGAACTACAGGTGAGTAAAACTTGACATTCAAACATAGCTTACTTATCTTTCCTAGTCAAAAGGGAGGACAATGCAGAATTTGTAATTCACTGATGCAAATTTGTACAGGCAGTCCCCAGGTTACGGATGACCCGACTTATGAATGGGCTCCCAAGGCTTCCCATAAGGATAATGAATAATTAAATTAATAATTTGGGAACTAGTTTCCTCGGAAACTGTGCACTCAATTCTGTGATGATTTTCGCGGCTTCACAGAAAAAGACATTGCCAAAGTCAGAAAAGCAGTGGTGGTTAGTGGCAATGTACTGCAATTGGACATAAATGAAAATGATGTCATTGACTTACTAGAACCCCATTCACAAGAATTAACCAATGAAGACCTTATGGAGATAGAGAAGCAGCTGATAGAATCACAAGAACACGAAGAATCAGAAGATCCAGAGCCAAAAAAAGTTTATGAGAAAATAATTAGCTGAAGCCTTTTGTCTCATTGAAGCAAGATCCTAACATTGAATTGTTTACAAAGGTTTACCATGCAGTTAGTGACACCATCAGCTGCTATAAGGCCATTTATGATGAAAAAAAGAAAAGGCTGTGCAAACAATCCTAGATACCTTTTTCAAGATCTGACTTCAGTGGTAAGATTCCCTCCTCTAGCAATGGAATGAAATCCTGATTCTCCAGCATCAGGTCCATCCTCTCTAGCACCAGAATCTGATCCCAGGTTCAAATCCTAATTCTCTAGCACCTACTCCATCCTCTCCAGCACCATCTCTATCATCATCTTCCGATTAATGTTAGCCTACCTTCTGTTTATGTTCTGTTTGTTTGAATTAAAAGAAAGAGCACAATAGTTTCTGTAACTTATTATTATAGTACATATTTCAATATAGTATTATATTTCAAAACAATGATGTCTCACGCTGTTTAAAAAGGAAGACATTTAACCAGTGTATACTTCCAGTCATCTCATATGGTTTTGACACTTGGTTGCTAACAAAAGCACTGGCAAATAAATTAACAACTCAAAGAAAAATGGAGAGGTTGATGCTAGGCATCACATTAAAAGATAAGAACGAAACACTTGGATAAGAAGCCAGACTTGCATCACTGACATCATTCTTCACCACAAACGACTAAAATGGAAATGGACTGGACATCTCTCCAGAAGAGAAGATGAGCGATGGACCACCATACTAAAGAACTGGATTCCTAAAGAAGGGAAACAAGGCTGAGGACATCCTAAAAGAAGGTGGAACGATGAATTGTCAAAGTTTGTTGGGGAAAATTGGTCAACCATTGCCAAGAACAGAGAAAGGTGGAAAGAACTGGAGGAGGCCTTCATCCAGCAGTGGACAGAAAATGGCTGAAAAGAAGAAGAAGATTATTATAGTACAGGGGTAGTATTATTACAGTATTACACTGCATTACTATTGCCACATATGAGACATTATAGTATTATTATTATTATTATTACTACCATATATGCACTGTTCATCAGGTATCCCAGTTACATACAAATCTTACCTAAAGACATTCTCAGGAACATATCTCGTCCTTAACCTGGAGACTGCCTGTATATTTGAACAGTTTGTATGTATATAGTATGTTTTGTTTTTTTTATGTTATTCCCACCCATGAACTAGGGATATACATACATATATATATATTTTTTTTTTTTTTTTTATCAATTTTATATATATTTTTACATAGTCCAGAAACCCTGCTCTAGACACCAAACATGAAACTTTTTCAAGCCACTTCAGACCTGGAAGCCTGGAGTGGTTTGAAAAAAAGTGCAAATATTTAGGCTTGAATATTAAATAAACTTCTCCAAACATAACTTTTGTGTCTATATATATGTAATAATATTTCTATGTCTTGTTAAAATTCTTTAAAATTTTATACCAATGGCATTTTTTTTATGTTGCAGGTATGTTTATTTGCTGACTAGACTGACACATTATACCATATCATGTATGATGCTTTTAGAAAATTCTTTTTAAAATATTTAGAACATGGAGACCAATACAGATGGCAATCTAATGGAAAAGGATGAGATTTCACCATCACAAGATATTTATTCTTCTAAGGAACCTGAAAATAAAGACTCTCTGCAAAGTGAACAGACTTTGCCACTGATACAAAATACTAGTCCTGTAGAAAAATTGGAAAATCGCAACGAGGATAACATTTCAGATGGTTTGATTTCAAGTAGTGAAAGCCCTTCCGAAAAGGACACTAATAAAATTTCTAATATTGTAGATAGTGAGATAATATCAACTAGTAACATTCCAGAAAACACCTGTCATTTATTTTCTGATGTTCACGAAACAGAATCAGCACCACCAGTTTCTCACTCATCAGTTACAGGTAGTCTTAGTACCACCATGGGGAAATTACAGCTGGTGGATATGTTGCCATCAGTACCAGTTCCATTGCAGCCAACTGTTACACCAGTGGTTATCACCAAGAGAGGACCAGGTAGACCTAGGAAGAATGGCAGTGTGCCTATTCAGCATAAAAAAATGTGAGTAGTTAATAAGCTTAGATAGTTCATTTTTATAGAGTCAGCTAAAATGTACAGAAAAAAAAAAGTTTATTCTTTAGCGTACAATTCTTTAATTACATTATATTATTGTAAAGGACTACAAATAATGAAAAAATTGTAAACTATCATAAACAGAAAACTAAGATGAATATTTAAAAGATGCCGAAATTGAGTTTCTGTTGGAGAAAGTATGTGTGGGTTTATAGATTGGAAATGAACATCATTGAGATCAGAACTAAGATGATATGTATTTGTAAAGTGATTCTGAAAGTTTTGGGAAAGTTTTCCTTTTTTTATGTGTAATCTGTTTCTTTTTGCTTAACTTTTCTTGACTGGTTGTTGTTTACTAAGGTGAGTTGAAATTGGTAGGAACTGGGAATATATATTAACAGATTCTTTTCTAGAATGCACAGAGCATTTCATTCTTGCTAATCAGTGCTCTCTATGTACTATTTGGATCGCACCTGACAGAATAGTGGCAGCAAGATTATTCTACCTGACATTGGAAGTCTTCTAAAGTGTTACTGTTAGGTTCTGTCCTGCACATTATGTTCTGGCTAGTGTTCAGAGTAATCATTTTAAAGTTACACCGTCGGAAAAAGAAATGTTTTGATCTTTCCGTGACGTGATATAACTGAAAACATCATTCATATGCTAGAAGAAATTTGAGGGAGGAGGGGGGGGGAATGGCAAACTAGATTCTGTCCAGTACATTATGTTCTGGCTAGTCTTCAGAGTAATAATTTTAAAGTTATACCATTGGAAAAAGAAATGTTTTGATCTCTCCACGACATTTGATATAACTGAAAACATCATTCATATGCTAGAAGAAATTTGGAGGAGGGAATGGCAAACTAGATACTCTAGAGTCCAAGTGCGGTATTTGGTCACTTCATCTTGCGATACTTATTCCTCTTCAATCCATTGGTGGCATAGGGCCTTGACCACGGATTTCCATCGGACTCTGTTTTGTGCCTCTTTCTCATTCTTCGTTTGTGCCCGGTTTTTCCCCCTCTTTTTAAGGCATTTGCTCTATTCCTTTCTGCCAGCTCATTTTTGGCCTAAATCTCTTCCTCTTTTTTTCCCTGCAAATTCCACTCTAATACTTGCATGGTTTTGTGTTTTTTAGATTTTTTTTTAGACATGTCTTATCCATCATCATTTCATTTTTTTGTTTATTTTTTTGCCATAATTCTTTATTGGATATCTTTCCATTTTATGTGTAGAATTCTTCAACTTTATTTACAAAGCTTTGCAGTTTTTTCCTAATTGCTTTAGTCGTTGTCCATGTTTCTCATGCAACACATTAAAACTGATTTAATATTTGTGTTAAATAACCTGATTTTGTTTTTAAACTTCTTTCCTTTAATCTCCATATTTTCTCTTACATGTTAAAATTTCTCTTTGCTTTCTGTATCTTAGATTTTATGTTCTGCTCCTTCATGTTTATTTATTGTTTCTAGGTAATTAAAGTTCTGAGCCGCTGTAGCTCAGTCGGTATAGACGAAGCCCTTTGGTTGGAAAGACCTGCGCTCAATTCCCATCCATAACATGAGTGACCTTTATCTGGTCTCTTTCGACTAAAGGTGAGTTAGCCAGTCTGATACAAAGAGGGTTTTTTTGCCCAGAAACTTGGGTTTTTTGCCCCTCAGAACAGGCAAACCGGCTTGTGAACACACATGGATCTACAGTCATAACATACACACTTAATTTCGCATTAGGAGGGCTCAACATGTTCTAAGGGATGGTTGAGGAAATGGGGAAACCTCACACAAATAAATAAAAAATTAAAGTTCTCTGCTGTTTCTAGAATTTGACCATTCAGTACTATTTCTTTCTTCTTTTTTTTTTAATTAATTTTAATTATTTTTGTTTTCATTTTATTTATTCTTAAACTGATAGTCAAGGTTTCTTCATTTAGTTTTATAATATTTTCCTTCATGTGTTAATAAAGTACATATTTAGTTTAATCCTTTATCCAAGTATAATCAAACAAAGTTTGTATCTGAAGTATCTTCAGGACTGGGACAACTCGTGGCAAAGGTGGACAAAGTTCTCATTACTTTCCATAGTATCCCATAATGCAAAGCACATCTCCTTGCAGACATGTATAATGCTATGCATTATGGGAAGGGTCACTACCCAGACCAGTTTAGACCTTTATTGAGGTCTCTTCAGTGGGAGCCAGACCCAGAGGTGATACCAAGGTTGAAGCAATGTAGAATTCATATTTTCATATGCCAGTTGCCAAAAGTTGTCACACCTTATTATTAAATTACTCTTGATTAGAGAAAGATGTTGGAAGTTTTTCACTTGGTTAGATTATAAATTATACAGGGTTAGCCTAAAAGAAATAGACAGTTTAAATGCTCTTTATAAATTGAAATTTGTTTGTTACATCAGAAAGATTGTTGTGTTACAAAAGGGTCACACATAGAACACTTGTAACTTACCCATGTAAACTTCAGGACGTACTCTTCAAACCATGTAAGTATTTCAGCCATGCTATTAAAACTTCTTTCTGTGAAACTTTGAAAGTGCCTATTTCTTTTAGGCTAACCCTGTATATTTCGTTTACCTTATATTATCGCATATGATGCGATCCAGGTATAATGCGAACTGGAAATTTTGTTTGAAAACTAGCCCTAAAATGCCATGTCCACGTATAATGCGATCTGTTAATCTTGTTCCATAACATTATAAATAATACAATATGAATTAACGAAAGAAATATTTATTTTAAAACAAAATGTCAAAATCCTTTAAATTCTTCTTCATCTTTTGAGTCATCAAACATTTCATTTATAAATTCATCTGTAGGGATTGCGTCATCAGTGTAGCAGTTGTTGTCATCGTCTTCATGCTCTCCATTTTGTTGTGCGTCATCCTCGCTTTCGTATATGACGTGATCTTCGGATCCATCCATTGAATTACTTATTCCACATTTAAGAAATGTGTGTTGAATCATTTCAGATGGTATCGAATCCCATGCTTCTTTAACCCAGCTGGTGACTAGGGTGATCTCAGGCTTCTGAAAATTCCCACCCTTTGTCATCTTCACCAAACCAGATGACATCCATTCTCTTCATTTTTCACATAAGTGATCTTTGAACGGCTTATTCAAGCTGACATCAAGCGGCTGCACAACGGAAGTTAGACCACCCGGTATGACTGCTAGGTCTGTACGAAGCTCATGTGCTTTCTCTTTGCTTGCCTCATGTTAAATGTGCCTGGAACATATCCCAGACTAGCATGCTTTGTTGACGTAACAAGCTACCTGGACGTATGTTCCATACTTGATCCAGCCACAATTGTACACCTTCATCCATCCAACCTTTCTGATTGGTGTGAACAATTACACCTTGTGGAAATTTCATATGCTTCGGAATTTTCTTCCTTTTAAATATCACTGTTGGCTTTAATTTGGTTCCGTCTACCATGCATGCTAGAACAACGGTAAAATGCATTTTTTCATGTCGTGCTGTTTTTAAGAAGATGCCCTTTTCACCAACTGAGTTTACTGTTCGATTCCCAGGCATATCAAAGTACATGGGCGTCTCATCCATATTGCCAATTTGGGAAAGTTCATATCCGTGACACTTCCGTAATTTTATGATAAATTTATGGAAGGACTGTACTTTTTCTTCAAGCTGCTTTGGTAACGTCTGCACAATTTTTGTTCGGTGTCGTAATGTTAATGCTTTGCGTTCCATAAATCTGTTGCACCACCCAGGCGAAGCAAGAAAAGATGAAATACCTAGTGTGTCCTCGAATTTACCATTCTTGAGTTGTAGAGCTCAAAAACGAATTGCATTTCTTGTTACTATAATGCCATCTTGTCGTTGCGTCAAAATCCATTCATTTAGCTCTTCTTCAAGTTCTGGAAAAGATGATGCTACATCTCCACGACGGGCATGTTTTGTTTTGGGGATTTTTTCAAGACTGTCTTTTTGCTTATGCCAAAGTCTAATATTACTCTCTGCTACACCAAATTCTCTCATAGCAACACTGTTATTATGTTCTTCTGCAAACTGCATGACATGAAATTTAAATCCTGCTTAAAAAGATGAACATTTACGTTTCTGTTGGCTCATTTTCAGGCTAGGTTTGTTTAACGAATAATATTTAAAATGAACTGTGGTTAAACCAATATACCTAACTGTGCTCTATCATTCGGCGACGGAGCGCACATCGTATCTGCGCATAAGCCAGTAATGTAAGTAGCTTTATGCACAGATACGATGTGTGCTCGGTCGCCTAATGCGAGTGGGTCAAGTAGATTTGGTTGCATAGGCATCAGGTAGTATATATTGTGTGTGCAAGTCTAATAAGATATATTTTTTAGGATCTGTATATAATGCGAGCCCCTAACTTTAAGTAGTATTTTTTACCATAAATTTTTCACATTATACGTGATAATATACGGTAATCCTTTATCCAAGTGTAAGCAAACAAAGTTTGTGCCTGAAGTATCTTCAGGACTGGGGAATCTGCAGGAAAAGTACAAAAAAAGCATCGAATATCCTCTGCACTCTATCCTCTGCAGAATGGGGTGCTGATCGATGTTCCCTGTTCTGCATTTATCATGCACTTGTACATTCAGAACTTGATTACAGATCACAGGTTTACAGTTGTTCAAGGGAATGTATAAATGCATGCTCTGGTGTTGAACTCTATCCTACCACTTAGACAAAAACAGTTGTCTCTTAGTTATGCCCTAAAAATAAAGTCCCTTCCAGATCATACTGCCATTCATCCTTTTAGTATGTGTATTAAAGAGGCTATGGAAGCTATTGGCATGAATGTTGACAACATTAGCTGCACCAAACAAAACAACATTCCTCCATAGCTGGCATTAACCCCATTCTGCAACATCCCTTTGTCAACTGCTGAGGTCTCATACACCTCATCTGTCTACTTGTGAATTGTTTAATGCACACAGACCAGCCCACTCTGATTTCTTGCCCATTTGCCCATCTATACTGATGGTTTAAGATTAGAGATCCCTGTTGGCTGTGCTGCTGTTTCTTACATTAGTATCTCCAACCAGAACCCCCCCCTCCCCAATTGCAGTAATTATTATAGAACAGAGCTGCATGCCATTCAGCTTGTACAAGAAAACTCCTACCAAAAGTGTGTAATTTATACAGACTTTTTACAGGCTTCTGTCAAGTGTATAATGTAACACCTCATCAATTGCTTGGTGAGGTGTTATATCTTTTGTACAAAATAAAGACCCTTACTTTTGATGTTTGGTTGTGTTGAATTCCCACATTGGAATTAAGGGAAATGACATTGCAGATGCAGCTGCTAGATCAGCTCATACTTTTTTGACATACTGTTTGATGGTCCTTTATACTGATTACACACAGATTATAAAATCAAAGTTGATTACTCAATGGCAATACTCATGGCAGGAAGCACTGACGAACAAATTACATGAGATTAATTGTGACATTAAGTACAGGCAATCTAGTCAACACAGGAAAAGAAGAGAGGAAGTTGTACTTGCTAGGCTCCACATAGCTCACAGTCATCTCTCACATTCTTAATTACTGAGGGCTGATGACCCACCTATGTGCGGGAAATGCAACACCTGTCTTATCATTAGTTATATTCTTGTGTAGTACAAGCACTTCACACCAGAGAAAAATTACATTTTTACTTATTTGGCTGAACGTTATACATAGAGGCAGACGTTATCAGACTTGGACAAATTACATGATTTTAAATTTTTACAAAGAATTAATTTATTCAAATACATTTGATTACAAATGTATTTGAATATTTGTTTATATGTAGATACCACATTGTAGATACTAAACCTTGTGCATACATTTTATTTACTCATTTATCTTATTATAACTGTTTATTTATACCTTGTACACATAACTACACTGCTCAAAACAATTAGGGGATATTTTAGTTTCTGTCGGATAATTATAAATTTCTGCAAATAATTATAACTACTTTATACAGGAATAAATATTTCTTACTTATGGATAGGGTGTAATTGAAGAGATATTGTTTAAATAATCGATGTTTATTACAAAGTTAATTATACATTTTAGCATGAAATAATTTTTTTAACAAGAATATCAACAAGAAAAGCCAAAAACGCTTCTGTTAATTTTTAATAGGGCATATGGTCTCCATTAACAAGCAGCAGTACATCTTGATTGCATGAACTGGATAAGACGATCAAACAGTTCTTTTGGGATATTTCCCCACTCTTCCGTGAGAGCAATTTCAAGCTCTTGAAGCCATTGTGGTGGCACCAATCGAGCAGAAACGCACCTACCTAAAGCATCCTAGGCATGTTCGAATAGATTGGCATGTTCTTCTGGCAAGTAATGACAAATGCTGATCATCTCTTGGAGTTGTTGGTGATGAGTGACCTTGTCTTCGGCAAACATTTGCTGCCTCCAGAAAGTGATTCCAAAGTCGCGAAATTATGCTTTGAGATACATGACACACTTGAGTAATAACTTGCTGCGTTTGTCCAGCTTTTAATCAACCAATGGCTCTCCAAGTTGTGGATTCTGTGATATCATGCTGCTCTGCCATTTTTAACAAAATAATGGGTGGTAAGTTACACAAGTTTACAATTGAAGTGATAATTATACACTGTGGAAGTGAGTGCAACAAGCCCTGCTTTTATACCCCCCCCCCACATGCTAATACGGCTAAGATATGTTTCGAAACGTCTTAACTTGATTTTGTACGCAGTCAGTCAAGAATATTTTAAAATAAATGTGTTACATTTGTAAATTATTTTTATAACTTTATAATTTATAAGAAAACCAAAATATCCCCTAATTGTTTTGAGCAGTATGTTTTTTAATACATTGTATAGATAACTATTTATTAATACCTTTTAATACATAGATACTGTTTTTTGTACATGTCTTGTATTTATCACACCTTATAACCGTTTATTAATACTTGGTGTAGATAACTATTTATTAATATCTTTAATATACATATACCTAACACTTTGTATATACATCTTATTTCTTCACTAATTTATCTCTTTGACCTTTGCAAGGATGGCAAAAGTCATGCTGCACCATAAAACCACAAATCTTCCTGCATCCATATTTGGTTTATACATATGTTAGAGTATATCTATTGTTATTTCTATATCTGCTTTTAATATTTCATTTGGTGTACTATCTATATCAGCTGCTCTACTTTCTTTTAGTGCTTTTTATATTTTGCTTTATTATTATTTTTTTTTGGTGTCTGATTTTAATATTTTCTTTTCTTTCTGGTATTGGAATTTCTTTTTCATGTTTTTCTCTATTCATTATCTCATTGAAGACCCATCTTTCTATTTTCTTTTTATTATTGTTTTCTTTCCTTGTTTGACTTACCTCTTCTTTGTTTCTTCTTTATATAATGTTTTAGTATAATCTCTATTAGCTTCAGTTTCTGCTTGTGTAATGGTTTTCTATAAACTCTTATCTTTTCTTGCATTTCTTCATTTTTCTGTTATAATCTGATGTTATTTTTTTATTATTTTTTTTCTTTATTTTTTTCTTTTTCAGTTTTGAATTTTGTGCATGAAGTTTTTGTCTTTTTTTTTTCCCTTCTCTGAATTGATATCTTTCAAATGCTCTCCACTCTATTTTCTTCATACCATTATATGATTGATTTGATTACTTGTTTTCTCATCAGTTGCTCTTTATATTACTTATATTTTTATGCCTAAAGATGAATCCTATTATTAATTCATTTGTCATGCAAAAGTCCAGGAACATCTCTCCATTCCCTTTGCATTTTCTATACTTTCTTTTTCCATTAGCATTTCTCTGTCTGAGTGTTCATTTCCTGTTTTAGCATTTAGATCTCTCATTACCATAATCGTATCTTAAAGATTTGTCTTCTGTTGTTTTTTTGTAATATATCATAAAATTCATATTTTTCTTTTTTGTCTGCATTATTAGTTTGTGCATATACACTTATTATTATTGTTTTATAAAATCTTGAGTTAAATTTTGCCCTTATGCATCTTTCTGTAATTGTTTATCATTCTATCATTGTTTCTCTTGCATTACTGGACATAATTATTGTCACCTTCTTTTGCATGTTCACTGTCTTCATCTTTGTTTCCAGAGTATATTACTGTTTCTCCCAAACTTCATTGGATCAATTCCTGTCTGTTCCATCTTATCTTACTTATTCCCATTATTTCAATTTGATGTTTCATATATCATCTTTACATTCCAAACATCCAGTTAATTTTTTTTTCTCTCCAAATAATTTCTTTCTCCTCTTTTAGTTTTTGAATCTGTCTGAATTTTCTGTTTTATTCTTCAGTTCCTTAGTACCTTCATAAGAGCTTTCTTTAGAGGATGTTCTGGTTTCCATAACAAGATACTTTTTTTTACAAGGATGGGTTGCTAGCCTTTCACTCATCCTTCACTTATTTATCTAAGCTTGGGACCAGCCTAATGTGGCATAGCCACATCAGGCTGCTCTTGCTGTCAGAATTGCTACCACATGCCATAGCATGAACTATGTAAGACCTTTAAATGTTGCAGGAGATATGCTGTATACCATGTTATCAGGATTGCTTCCCATAAATCTGTGAGTGTTCATGGTGGCTGATTCATTCACCAGATGCAGATGTTAATGTGAAGTCATTAGCCTCTATATACAAAGAGTCCAGTCATGAAAATACTTTATGTACAAATCTTGTTTGTTTATACTTGAATAAAGGATTAGACAAGAATATAATTTCTTTGCAAGGTTAATTTATCAAACACCAGATTTCTCGATCTGTGTAATCTCAGAAATGTGTTTTGTGGGATTCAAATCCGGCTGCTGGACATATCAGGATGAGTTCTTTCCCCAAGTTTTTGCCTAACCCTCCAACTACCATCCACATATCATAGGTGGAAATGCTATTCATCTGAAAAGGCTAATTTTTTTTTTTTTTTTTTCAGTATTCAGTGGTCCTTTGATGACTCTCAGATATAAACTGCAGATGTAGTGATCAGTGATTAGGCATAAGTATGGGTGCCTAATTGTAGGCCAGTACAGAGAAGGGTGTGATTAATTGTGATATATAGAATATTGTGCACTGGTTAAATTCCATAGTCTGCCTTTCTATAGTTTTTCATCTATCTGCTGAGACTTGGGTTACGCCATGATCCCAGTGACTGCTGCTCTGCCCTAAGGTGTTCTAAGAATAAAAGTATCCTTTTATTCTTAGTACACCTTAGCTACAGCAGTCCATGAACAGTTTATATAGTATATCATCATCAAAGTCCTGACATGTACCCTGAAGTAGTGTACAGGATATTATAATAGTATGCATGCAGAACTTACATCATTACTAACTTCCTATGAACAATTTTCCTCCAAAGCAATCTGTTATCTGTCAAAACTCAAACATTATCAGATCTTATATTTCTGTCTTCTGAGGCACCTTGGTCTTCCTCTGGGTCTTTTTCCTGCACCTGGCAGAGAACACTTGTTTTGCTAATCTTTCCTCGCCCATTCTGTTTAAGTGACCGTACCACCTGAGATTAGCTCTGCTAACATATTCCTGGATGCAAACAATATCAAGTTCTTTCCTAATATCCTCGTTTTTAATATGATATTGCCATTGATTCCATCTGTTCACGCCTCTAATCTTTCTCAGGACTCTCATATCTGCGGTCTCTAGTCTTTGGTCAAGTGTTTTATTTCTAATCCAGCTTTCAGATCCATAAGTTAAAATTGGTTTGAACACTATTTTGTATACAGATAATTTAGTATTTTGACTAATTTCTCTCTTATTCCTTATAAATTTATTCAGTTGACTTCCTACCATACTGGCTTTATTGATTCTGTTGTCTATTTCCATATATAATTTACCATCTTCATTAAAAATCTTGCCTAAGTAGCTGAAGTGTTTTACTTGCAAGGTTCTGCAGGTTCTCCATTCACAATGCAGTTGATATTTTCAATATTTCTGCCTATTTTCATTGTCTTTAATAAATTTAGTTTAATCCTTTATCCAAGTGTGAGCAAACAAAGTTTGCACCTGAAAGTATCTTCAGGACTGGAGTAAGGTGGTACAACACCAGGGCACTCCTTGCAAAGGTGGAGCAAGCTACCAATCTCAGTATCTCCCATAATGCAAAACACATCTCCTTGTGGATATGTCTAATGTTATGCATTAAGGGAAGGGCCACAACCCAGACTAGTTTCGACCTTTATTGAGGTCTCTTCAGTGGGAGCCAGACCCAAGTGGAGATACCAGGCAGAAGCATTAGCAGGTCATCTCTACCTATAGGAGTTGCCAAATGGTGTGCCACCCTTTTTTAATAAATTACTCTGGATTTAGAGAAAGATGTTGAAAGTTTATTTTTCACTTGGTTAGAGTAAAATAAATTTAGTTTAATCCTTTATCCAAGTGTGAGCAAACAAAGTTTGTGCCTGAAAGTATCTTCAGGACTGGGGTAAGGTGGTACAACACTAGGGCACTCCTTGCAAAGGTGGAGCAAGCTACCAACACTCCTATCTCAGTATCTCCCATAATGCAAAACACATCTCCTTGCGGATATGTCTAATGTTATGCATTAAGGGAAGGGCCACAACCCAGACTAGTTTCGACCTTTATTGAGGTCTCTTCAGCGGGAGCCAGGCCCAAGTGGAGATACCAGAATACTGAGATAGGAGTGTTGGTAGCTTGCTCCACCTTTGCAAGGAGTGCACTGGTGTTGTACCACCTTACCCCAGTCCTGAAGATACTTTCAGGTGCAAACTTTGTTTGCTCACACTTGGATAAAAGATTAAACTAAATTTATTATACTCTAACCAAGTGAAAAATAAACTTTCAACATCTTTCTCTAAATCCAGAGTAATTTAGTAAAAAAGGGTGGCACACCATTTGGCAACTCTTATAGGTAGAGATGACCTGCTAATGCTTCTGCCTGGTATCTCCACTTGGACCTGGCTCCCACTGAAGAGACCTCAATAAAGGTCAAAACTAGTCTGGGTTGTGGCCCTTCCCTTAATGCATAACATTAGACATATCCACAAGGAGATGTGTTTTGCATTATGGGAGATACTGAGATAGGAGTGTTGGTAGCTTGCTCCACCTTTGCAAGGAGTGCACTGGTGTTGTACCACCTTACCCCAGTCCTGAAGATACTTTCAGGCACAAACTTTGTTTGCTCACACTTGGATAAAGGATTAAACTAAATTTATTATACTCTAACCAAGTGAAAAATAAACTTGCAACATTTTTCATTGTCTTTGTCTTGTTATTGCATATTTTCATACCAAGTTTATTACAACAGTTATTTAATTAAGTCAGGGAATCTTGCAGACTTGTTCTGGATTTATTTAAAAGTATAACATCATCTGCATAAAGTAAAGAGCTGAGATTAACATCTCCAATTTTGATATGAGGTTTAATATCGCTTTACTTGATGTGATCCATATAGATAATGAATAACAGAGGGGATAATGTACATCCTTGTCTGAAATGAGATTTTTAACGTCAAACCATCTTCCTTTACTTTAATTCTAACTGCTGACTTACAACTCAAATAAAGACTAAGTATTATTTGATATAATGCCCTATTGACACCATATAACTGTAGCGTTTTGAATAGCTTTTCTCTTGGCACCTTGTCATATGCCTTTTGAAGATCTACAAAACTTAAATACAGATCTTTGTTATATTCCCATGATTTCTCGACTATTTGTTGTAAAGTGATAATCTGATTCTGACCGCCTCTATTTGGCCTGAATCCAGCTTATTCTTCACCAAGCTTCTCTTCCACAATCCTTCTCAACCATTTCTCAAGTATATTTGCATAAATCTTACCAGGAACATTGGGAAATATCTCTGTAATTCTCACATTCAGTTTTATTTCCCTTTTTGTATATGGATACTATGAGAGCTCTGTGGAGTGGAGTAGAGCTCATAGTTTCTAATACCATGAGAGCTCTGGCTTTCTGAATTATGCAGTGCAGCCACTGCAAGACCTATACCTCTATACTTGAGCATTTCTGGTTGAATATCATCTACTCCTGCTGCCTTTCCACATTCCAGGCTTTTGATGGCTTTTTCTACTTTAAGTATGGAAATGTATTCCTGATTGTATGCCTGGTCAGTGTTTTTTACCACTGTGCTGTCACTGATTGTTTTATTTAACAATTTTTTGAAATAATTACTCCATACTTCAAGGATATCTTTTTCTCCAGATTTCATGTCACCTTTATCATCTCTAATTCCTTTTACAGCACTCTTTTCTCCATTTCTGAGCTTCTTTTCTTTCACTACCTCTTTAACTTCTGGTGTCCAACATGAAGTTCTGATTTTTCTATCCTTGCAGACAATCTCACTACATGCCTGTCTGGCTGAATCAATCAATGTTTTCTTCAGGGCCTGCAACTGAATGTCCAAGGTTTGGTTAGTGTTCTCAAACTCTTTCAATTTTTCTTCAATAATATTTGTGCATTTTAGTCTACAGTTCACTTCTGAGAGCTGCTCATCTTTTATTTGCTTTAAAACTTTCTTATGTATTCTTCTTTTCAATATGAAATTCATTTATATCTTGCTCAAGACTGAATGGTGATTACTTCCAATTTCAAATCCTCTGTATGCTCTAGTGTCCTGCAAGAGTGAGGTGCAGGATACTAGAGTCCTATTAACAATAACATAGTCAATGAGACTTTCTTATTCCTTGTTTCTTATTTCTTATTTCCTATATTAACAATAACATAGTCAATGAGACTTTCTTATTCCTTGCCCCTTCTTTTCATGTGAATTTATACACATTTTTATGTTGGAACATTGTGTTAGTAATAACCAGTCCATGTCCTGAGCAGAAATCCAACGGGTATTTGCCATTATTATTAGATTTGCTCTTTTCTCCAAATTTTTCCCAAATATTTTTGTATGCCTGACAATCATTTCCTACTCTGCTATTTAGATCCCCAACAAGGACCAACTTTTCCTTTTTCATTGTGTCATTTGCTTTCTCTAAAGCTTCAAAAATATTACTCCACTTCTACCTTAGTAGAACCTTCTGTGGGACCATAGGCACAAATAAGTCTCATTGTTCAGCTCTGCATTTTGACATTTGCCCACATCGCTCTACTTGATATTGCCTGCCATTCAAGAAGATTAGCCTTGTATTTAGTGTTGAATACTATAGCTGCTACTCCTTTTCTCTGCTTGTTATTGCATGAATATAACATTTTTAATTTATTGCTTAGAAAGATCTGACCAATTTTTGTCTTTTTTGTTTCAGTCACTCCTACTATATCAATCTGGTACTTACCCAATTCCTCAGCCTCTTTCTTTGCCATTCAGGCTTCTTATGCTGATAGTACTGATCTTGAACTGCGGTGATGTTGAGTTGAGGTGTGTTTCAGTATTTGTTCCTTTAGCTGACTTTTTATTGTTTACCCTGGTTCCTTGGCAAAAACAGTGGGGGACCTTGTTTAACCCGGCAACGTCCCATCCGGCATGAAATTCTGTTATGTTGTACCATCATTTTTTTTTGTGGTTTAAGTCAATAAGAATACAATTTGGTTGGCTAAATCCCACATTGGCAGCCCATCCTCATTTGTTGAGTATCCAGGTAGATACCTAACAGGGTGCACCACGAGTAGGTGAGGATTGACATTAGGTCAGAAGCCCTGGTTGGTTCTCTGCATTTCTTTAAAGGCTATACACACACACACACACACACACACACACATGTATATATATACACATGTACACTGCATTTCACCATGATGTGAGCCTCACATGATGAAATGGCAGATTTGTAAAATAATATGGGAGGGGTGGGTTGTAATATTTTGACTGGACTTTGAGCCTAAAAGGGAGCATATATATATATATATATATATATATATATATATATATATATATATATATATATATTTGTGTATTTACTTCAACTTTAGGAGCTTATAGAAGATTTATTATTATATTTATTTATTTATTATTATTATTATTTTTTTTTTTTTTAGTATAAAAACTTCATATAAGCATGGGATCTGATAGATAATTACAGAACTGTGACTGTCTTGATTTTTTTTTTTTTTTTTTTGAAAAAAAGGTTTGAGTTCTCGGCTAAAAAATAAGAATAAGTAGACTTATATATAGCAAAGTGTTAATTCAAGAATTTACAATTAATGTTTACAGTAGGTTCTCAAATATTAGCCTGTCATATAATATGGCATGAAGAGCATGTAGTTCATGTAGCTTTTGCTTTTCAAATAGACTGAAAATTATTTATTCATTTTAACCAGCATTGTATTTTATTGTTGTTTCACATTATGCAGTGTTTATGTGCTGAATTCAGTATGCCTTTGACTTGTCTAATGCCAGTATGATGTATGCTTATGAATTTTGCAGTAGGAATAGTAGCTGAATACCTGCAGTGTTTCCAAATTGAATGATTTCAAGTTGGGGTTTATTTCGTAGCATTCAGAAATTGTAATAGAGATGAACATTTCCAACCATTCATATTTCATGTTAACATGCAGATTAAAAAGATGTGTGTGAATAAGAACATATTGTGCTACTACAGTGGAGACCTCATGTTTATGAATTCTCATTTGTTGAACATCAGGATGATGGAAATCATCTTGGTATTGCACAGATGGAAGAATACAAGACTTCTATCCATGCCGTGTATGTTGTTTAAACCTGAGGATCATTGTATCTGCAGGCTGAATTTTATAATTGACTCAATGCTAATGTATTATTTTTATTTATATATTGACCCCATACATGAGAGTTATAAGGACTTATAAGCACATCATTGACATTTTTCTGAATGGTTTTAGGATCACCATTGATGAGCAGAAACAACAGTCAGACCAAGGAAAAGAGGAGTAGAAATTCCAGAGGTCATTCCATTTGGCTCCTTTGTACTGCTAGATGTTATGTGACATAGCGAATGGTTGGAGGGAGAATATATCATTTTGTGAGAGAGGAGACTTGCACAAGATTGTGGTCAGAGTTGCTGAGAGGAGACCCATGTGATGTTTCTGGAAGAACTGGTGAAAAAGAAAGAAAGAAAAAGTGAAAAAACCAGAATATTTGTTGAGTGAAGTGGGTTATGAGGAAGTTTGCTATAAGTAATGACCTTTGTGTTAGGTCATTACTTATAGCAAAGATTTCTGCTTTTGGTGCAGCTTGGTCAGTAATGTCGGAATTGTGGATGTTGAGGTTGCCTAGAGAGATGACCTCACTATTCAGATGGCTGGATTGCAGATGATTGAGTTTTATAGAAAGGAATGGGAAGAGGTCTGAGTGATTATCAGTGTTTGGAGACTGGTAAATGCAAAAAATGGATATTACTAAATGGGGCAAGGAAACCTTTAGCCAGAGAAGGATTCTAAATTAGCCATTCTCTAGCAGTCTATGACAGATTTCACAAAGGCATAGGTGCCATCCTTGTGGCAAAAAGAATCACGAAGGGTGGTGGGCACTGGAGGTGGACAGTAGTAGATGTAGCTGCAGCCTAGATTTCTGTCAGGAATAGAATATCTGGTCTGGAAGACATCAAGTGATGGTGAACGTCATTTATGCTTGTGTTAATGCCACAGATGTGATGTGACATTTTTGATGTGATTAATTTGAGGGAGATTCATTTTTGTCGCAGTGTTATTGTGACTGTTTGTAGGAGTCTTCATAAGTTTAATCATGATTAGATGGATGGATGTAGTGAGGATGTGCAGTGAGAGGAAATAGAATTTTGGATATGACTTTCATTCAGAGAGAAAGTTTTTGTGCCATGATGTGGCCTTTCCAGTGCTCCACCCTTCCTCCCCATACTTGGACTCCCTCTCCAGACATGAGCTGTAGAGTATGTGGCAGTGGGATTGTGTGCTAGTTGACTGGGATGCTTCATGACTGACAAGTTTAAGCCCATGCACTAACTGGCAGCCACCTGTAGTATCACCACCATTTTAACTGGTGTACCCTTGAAATTGAGAAGGTTATGGGTCTCCAAGTATGTTTGTCATGGCCCTTGAAGGGTATCACTCACACTGCATGGAGAAGGGAGGGGGGGGAGGCACAGAGGAACTATACTTAATGGCAAAGTGACTTTTGATGTGGACTTAATCTTCTACTGTTCAAGATATTGGGAGAGTTATGTTCAGTAAAACGAGTTCTAAAGCAAAAAGAAGATGAATATTCTCTATGCCAGATGCTCGAATATTGCCTTGAGCAAATAATTTTGAGCATCATATTGAAACTAACTGTTGGCCTGAATGACCAAGTGGTTAATGCACTCACTCTTGAACCCATGGATGCTTGTGATTGTTATTAGGTAGAAGATGAATTTCATCACTGGATGTGAGACTGTTCTGTTTATGAGCAACATAAATGTGGTGACTGAAATGTGAAAAAAGTTCCATGAGTGGGGTTTCTACACTAAACAATTTAAAAAAATATTTGAATCATCAACCATAGGTTCACAGATTTACATCAAGTCATTGTTTACAGTTCAAAAGTAGTACATAGATGAGTTGAAGTTTTCTTAAAATTCCTTCATATTTTTTCCACTGACAAAATTTCATGAAAATAAAATTGTTTCATTTGATTGTAAGAAGAATTGTAGTGAAAAGTTGTTTGTAAATATTATTATTATGTTACACCACCAAGGAGTCCAAAGACTCATCACTTAGTCTACAACTCTCTGTCACCACCAACTACAATGAATGTAACTACCATCATCATCCACACCAATGCCACCTACTGCCCACCACCACCACCACTAGTATTTTCACAATCATCCATCCCCATGGCAGGATTCAAACCCGTAGCCTTTTGGCTGGAGAGCACATATGCTAAGACTCGGCCAACCAGGTCGACATTAAATTACAATACAAAAAAAAAAAAAAAGAAGTAAGATTTACAGTGGAATAATTAAGAGTTCTTCGAGTCAAGTTTTATGAATATTTGGAACAGTCTGTATTTTGTTTTATTTTTAAAGGCTTGATTATATTATACATGACATTTTAAATAAATTGTGTAAAATCCAAATTACTTGCAAATGCATCATGTGAGTTTTTAAATAATGGTTGTGGGCTTAGTAGACAATATTTGCAATAATTGATAAAAATTTCACAATTCATAGTGCGATAACAATAGAATAAAAATGGTTCATGAAAAGCAATGTGAATTCCCAGAGGTGTTTCCACAAAATGTAACAATTGGAATTATATGAACAGTATGTCGTAATCAGTGCTTGAATGGGCCAAGCAGCATTATCAAAGTTGACGTGTCAACATGCTCTTATTAGACTTGACTTAACAGTGCTGTCAAAATGTCACACATGAATGTTTTCAGGTAATGTCTCAGAACATATGGCAAGCCTCTATTAATAAGTTATCTACCAGTTGCATGCAAATGTTTGTGGTACACTGTTAGCCATTTTCAAGTGCAAATATTGTTTGCACTTGAACATGGTAAATCTACATATAATTGTGGACATCACAGTAAAATACAGTTGTTACCATTAACAGTATTATCATGAAGACTTGGAAGAAACTTCTACTGGGATGGGATGTAAGGACTTTTCATTATGTTGGAAAGCATCAACTTGATGATTAGGCATTTCCACATAATTGTCAGTTAAAGTAAAGGTACTTTGAAGTGCCTTCACTCTCGACAAGAAATCAAGGTCCCGAGGACTGAGTCACCTAAGTGAGCAAAGTTGAGGGATGGAAACAGCGGGGGACATATGGTTGTTAAGTGGTAGTGAGAAGAGCAGGAGCCTGTGTGTGTGTGTAGTATTTTGTCTACTAAATAATAACTGTAACATTTTATATTCGTGCAGTAAGGACATTATCAGGGAAATGATGAAGTCCCTATAGCATTCAACACTGTTAGAGTTGTTGATTATATTTTTGAAAATTATGATTTAATGCACTTGTAAATGATTTGTAAAGCATCACCAAGAAGGTAGTAACATAAATATTTCATAAAGCATAATTGAACACCCTTGCTAGTTTATGAATAGGTTATCTGAATAAACTTACATAACCTGAATTATAAAATACCTAACAGCTATTTTGCTTGTGTCATCTTAACATATCACAATGTTATTTAACGAGTATTTTCTGACTTTTACAAACTATAAACCATTTAGTGCCTTAGTGTAAAATGAAATTAGGTTTTATATGTTACCTAAATAGTTATTTTTTTATCAATAGTTGTAGCCTCTGAGGGAAAGGTATCTTATTTTAGAAGAAATACACATAATAAAATGTTAAGATGGTTTTTATGCACTGCTAAGCTGTCCAAGTCTTGTGTCTATCTTAGAAAAATATTTGGTTGGAAAATATAGTATGTTGCTACTTGCAGTAGTGTATTTGGACAGCTTTTCCATTATTGTTAAAACGTAAATTTTTATGAAACTAGTCTATTCCAGTTTCAAACTGTATTCATACATATGACTATTGGAAATATAAACATACATGCTGCAGTTATATGTGGTGCAAGTTAGTTACCTAGCTAGTTTCCTTAAATGGGCAATAGTCTATGTTCTCCTTGCTGTGATTAAATTTATGGAGGTCATACAATTTGTGTATTATAATTTTTGATGAAGTGTACTTGAAATGTATACATCTGTGTGATTCCATTCCATTTGTTAATCTTAAATATTTTTATTTGTATATTTGTGACTCGTGTATTAAAGACCATATTTATTTTGATCCGATGTCTATCCTTTCTTTGTCACTATCTTCTCCAAGTGATGTTCCTTTCTCCTTTCAGCCATATATTTTAAGTCTTTTAGAAAGGAGACATGTATCATGAACACTTATCAAATTTCTTTTCATTTGTTTATGCAATTTGGTTAATTTTACATAATTTCTTATGCATGTTTTGTGAAATGCATTGATGTATGTGATTTCTGCAATTTAATGTAATACCACTTTTATTAAATTTAATTAGTAATGCACCAGTACTTTGATTAATTAATAACTTACCCAATACTTTGACTTTAATTAGTAACACATCACCACTTTCATAATGCTACCACTTTGATTAAGAGATGATTTAATTTTTTTTATTAAAAAATTTCAAAGTATATTCCTTTGAAATTGTTCCTCTTAATGAATTATTTTTAGTCCATTTTTTGATAAACCTGGAAATAATTCCAAATGACTTTTGCAAATTTAAGATATAGTTCAATTCTGTAAAATAATTGCTTATATCTTTCTTTGTTCACTAATTAATTTATTTTCATCACACATGCGTTTTTGTATCTTGTATGATTTTTTATCCCAAGTATCTTGAGAAAAAAAAATTATAACTCGGAAATAATATTCTTTTCCTTTAATGTTACATGGTAATTAGCATTCATATGATAAATTATGGAGACTACAACTGCATTAAGAATAATTTCTTTAATTTCCCAATGTTTTGACCATCATATTAAGATCATCAGGAGCGCGCGTGCACACACACACACACACAGAGAGAGAGAGAGAGAGAGAGAGACAAGCTACATTACATTTCAAACAGTATATATATATACAGGGTGTTCGGGATAAATTTGACATATTTATAATTAATTATATTTTTCCGTAAGTTACATGTATTAACACACACTTCTCTTCATTTAAAAGTTTGGACCCTTCTTCATTCATATACAAGATGTCAGAAAGGATGGATAGCTGGAACCCACCTGAATCATGGAAGAGAATAACTTGTATCATGATGATTCGTGCCCGCCATCAAAATAAGGATATTACGACTGCTGCCCAATGCTCCCTGAATACAGTAAAAACAATCAGGCATGAACTAGAGACTTGCAATGGTGACTACGAGGATGTAGCAAGAAGAAAGATCCCTAGCAGACGATCTGATTGCGTTCGTACAGCAGAATTCCTCGCAAATCTGCAGGAACAGGTGTTGAAGAACCCTGGCATTGGAATTCGGGCTTTGTTCGTGGAGTTGCTAACTGTAGTCAAGCCCTGGATAACAAGGGTAGCCAATGGTAGGCCGTATGTATGGCAGCAGGATTCGGCCCCTTGCCACACCTCTGGGAAAAGTCAAAAATGGTTGTCTGAAAATTTCTACGACTTCACCAGTCCAAATGTTTGGCCTCCAAACTCCCCAGACCTTAACCCCATGGATTATTTTGTATGGGGCGCAGTTGAAAAAGACACCAATCGCACTTCCAGTAATACAAAAGCCCAGTTAATGGATAAAATTAAAACAGTTTTTGCGGCCCTTCCCAGGGAGACTGTAGCATCAGCTTGTTCGAGGTTCCGAAGCAGAATTGAAGCTGTGATCGATGCTAATGGTGGTTATTTTGAGTAAATCTTGTTGATAGTATTGTAATTAACTCTGTCTGTAATGTTTTTTTGTCAATTCATTAAATTTAATAGATACAAAGAAGATTTTCTTTTTCCTTACGAAACTGTCAAATTTATCCCGAACACCCTGTATATATATATATATATATATATATATATATATCAGTGACAATGATTTGATCAACTGTTATTATTATTATTACATGGACTCCAAGGAGTCTTTAGACTCAACGAGAGAAGCCATAATAAGCATCATGTCAAGAACTATTCAACATTTGCACAGTATCAACCATACTTTGCTTTAAACTCATTCACAGACATAGCATTAACAATATATTTCCTATATTATTCTACTGGCCTGACCTCTAGTGGAAAAAAAAACAACCTACATCAAAGCTATATCCTATTTATAACATGGATAGAGAGCAAATTCATATCGTCGTCATCATCAAATTCCTGCCATGTACCCTCAAGGGGTGTACAGGATATGATAGTACTACATGAAAAATTTACATCATTACTAACTTCCTATCTACAATTTTCCTCCAAATTAGTCTGTTACATGTCAAGACTTCAACATTACCAGATGTTATATTTCTATCGTCTAAGGCACTTTGTACCGTATCAATCCACCTATACCTTGGTCTTCCTCTGGGTCGTTTTCCTGCCAACCTGGCAGAGAATACTTGTTTTGCTAATCTTTCCTTGCCCATTCTGTTTAAGTGACTATACCCCCTTTTGATTAGCTCCGCCAACGCATTCCTGAATGCTGCCAATGTCAAGTTCTTTCCTAATATCCTCGTTTTTAATATGATATTGCCATTGATGCCATCTGTTCACGCCTATAATCTTTCTCAGGACTCTCATATCTGCGGTCTCTAGTCTTCGGTCAAGTGTTTTACTTCTGACCAAGCTCTCAGATCCATAAGTTAAAACTGGCTTGAACACTGTGTTCCGACTAATTTTTCTCTTATTCCATATGAATTTATTCAATTGACTTCCTACCATACCAGCTTTGTTGATTCTATTGTCTATTTCCATATTTAATTTACCATCTTCACTAAAAATCATGCCTAAGTAGCTGAAATGTTTTTCTTGTTCCACAGGTTCTCCATTCACAACACAGTTGACATTTTCAATGATTCTGCCTATTTTCATTGTCTTTGTCTTTTTATTGCTGACCTTCATACCATATCTATTACAACAGTTATTCAATTTGGTCAGAGAATCTTGCAGACGTAGCGGATTTATTTAGAAGTATAACATCGTCTGCATAAAGCAAAGAGCTGACATTAACATCTCCAATATCATGTTTAATACCACTTTCCTTCATAATGTGATCCATATAGATAATGAATAACAGAGGGGATAATGTACATCCTTGTCTCACACCAGATTTAACATTACCATCTTCCTATACTTCCTTCAATTCTAACTGCTGACTTACAACTCAAATAAAGACTAAGTATTTCTTGATATAATGCCCCATTAACACCATATAACTGTAGCGTATTGAATAGCTTCTCTCTTGGCACCTTGTCATATGCCTTTTCCAAATCGACAAACTTAAATACAAATCTTTGTTATATTCCCATGATTTCTCCACTATTTCTCGTAAAGTGAAGATCTGATCCTGACAGCTTCTATTTGACCTGAATCCAGATTGTTCTTCACCAAGCTTTTCTTCCACAATTCTTCTCAACCATTTCTCAAGTATACTTGCATATATCTTACCAGGAACACTCAGTAGGGATATATCTCTGTAATTCTCACATTCAGTTTTATTTCCCTTTTTATATATGGGTACTATGAGAGCTGTACTCCAATCATCGGGAATTCGTCCCTCCCAGGCATTCTGAACTATGCAGTGCAGCCACTTTAAGACTTTTATACCACCATACTTCAGCATTTCTGGTCGAATATCATCTATTCCTGCTGTCTTTCCACATTTCAAGCCTTTGATGGGTTTTTCTACTTCAAGTATGGATATGTGTTCCTGACTCCATGAATGGTCAGTGTTTTTTATCACTGTGCTGTCATCACTGCTTGGTTCATTTAGCAGTTTTTCAAAGTAATTACTCCATACTTCAAGGATATCTTTTTCTCCTATTTTCATGTCACCTTTATCATCTCTAATTCCTTTTACAGTACTCTTTCCTCCATTACTAAACTTCTTCAACAACCTCCAGAATATTTTATCACCTTCTTGATATTAATTTTCCATGTTCTTGCCAAAATCCTCCCATGACTTCTGTTTAGCTAGTTTTACACACTGTTTAGCTTTCTTACATTTGTCTCTGTATTCTCTAAGAGCACAAGCTGACTTATTTGCCAGGAACTTTTGATATGCTTTCTTCTTTTCCTTCACTGCCTCTTTGACTTCCTGTGTCCACCTTGGAGTTCTGATTTTTCTATCCTTGCAGACAACCTCACCACATGCCTCTCTGGCTTAATCAATCAGGGTTTTCTTCAAGGCTTGCCACTGAATCTCCAGGGTTTGGTTCCTGTTCTCAAACTCTTTCATTTTTTCTTCAATAAGCCTTGTGTATTTTAATCTATAATTCATATCTGAGAGATGCTCAACTTTTATTCGCTTTAAAACTTTCTTACATGTTATTCTTTTCAATTTGAAATTCAATTTTATCCTGCTCAAGACTATATAGTGATCACTTCCAATTTCAAATCCTCTGTACACTCTGGTGTCCTGCACCAGGGAGAAAACATCACTATCAACAAATAATTTAGTCAATGAGACTTTTCTTATTCCTTGCCTCTTCTCTCCATGTGAATTTGTGTACATTTTTATGTTGGAACATGGTGTTAGTAATAACCAATCCATGTCCTGTGCAGAAATCCAACTGATATTTGCCATTATTATTAGATTTGCTCTTTTCTCCAAATTTTCCCAAAATATTTTTGTATGTTTTACAATCATTTCCTACTCTGCTATTTAGATCCCCAACAAGGACCAACATTTCCTTTTTCATTGTGTCAGTTGCTTTTCCTAAAGCCTTAAAGAATTCTTCCACTTCTACCTTAGTAGAACCTTCTGTGGGACCATAGGCACAAATAAGTCTCATTGTCTAGTTCCCCATTATCATATTTGCCCACATTACTCTACTTGAGACTGCCTGCCATTCAAGAAGATTAGCCTCATATTTTGTGTTGAATACTGTGGTTACTTCTTCTTTTCCTTGATTGTCATTGCCTGAATATAACATTTTGTATTTATTGCTCAGAAAGATCTCACCAGTTTTTGTCTTTTGTTTCAGTCACCCCTATTATTTCGATCTGGTACTTATCTAATTCCTCAGCTAGCTCCATTTTTTTGCCATTCAGGCTTCTTATGTTGATAGTACTGATCTTTAACTCTGGTGATTTTGAGTTGGGGTGTGTTTTCAGATTTGTTCCAGTAGCTGACTTTTTCGCTGTTCGCCCTGGTTCGCTGGCGAAAACAACAGGGGGGCCTTGTTTAACCGGGCGACACCCCAGCCAGCATGAAATTTTGTCACGTTGTACCATTGTTTTTTATTTTGGTTTAATCAATGAGAATACAATTTGGTCGTCTAAATCCCAAATTGCCAGCCCATCCACGTTCGTTTAGTATCCAGGAGATACCCAACAGGGTGCGCCATGAGACAGTGAGGATTACACATTAGGTCAGAAGTGTTGGTCGGTTCTCTGCATTCCTTTAAAAGCTATGTGGAGGTCTCCTCTCAGTTATACAGCTTTGACCTGTAAGCACCCCCCTGTGGTGGCCTAATCAATAATTTAACATAAGTGTTTGTTATACCTAACATTTATTATATCACACTTAAAACCTGGTATGACTGCAAATTTAAAGAGTCCTGTGAGATTCCAGTCAATCACCCTAATCTTTACAATATTAGTGGTCTAGAAATCCCAAGAATATAGATGCCAGTATTCTATCCACATAACTTTTTGTTCTAAGAGTTCATTATAAATTATAATTGGAAAATATAACAAGCAATTATTGATTAGGTCACTACAATTGTTGTATTAAAAGTGTTAATCTGATTTTGTTCTCTGACCATGTTATAAAAAGGATATAGCTTTGATGTAGTTTTTTTAGAAAAATTTTTTTATTTCACTAGAGGTCAGGCAAGTAGAATAATGGTTTTGGCATACTGTTTGAAATGTAATGGCTTGTCTTTGTATATATTTGATGAGAGCCTTTGTTCACAGGATCACCATAAGTTGAAAACGACTGGTAGCACATAACAACTCCAAATGATGACCTTAATATGAATGTCGACACATCAGGAAATTCAAGTAATTATTCTTAACATGGTTGTAGTCTCCATTTATCAATATAAATCAGATATTAATATATGTCTGAGACTTTTGTTTTTAAATATCTGCTTATTTTATTTTTTTGTTTAGAAGCTACATCATTTTCTATTGGTTTTTTTTTTATGTAAATCCCATCTACAGAAAGTAAACCTATGGTTCTTTAGTAACTTAGTGCCTTAAGGGTCAGTTAATCCAGAAACTCTGCATTAGAGACTAAACATGGAACTTTTTTTTTTTTTTTTCAAGCCACTTGTTACAAATCACCTACAGCTACCACCAAAAGAATTTAAGAAATATCTGTGCCACAACTGGAGTCAAACTTGTCCTGTTGGTTAGAGAGTGGTTTTGTCATCTACTTGGCCATTCAGACTAGAATAGGTTAGATCCATTCTGTGCTCTGAATTAACAGAACTTGATATCATAGGATATAATGTGTCAGTATATATCCATTGCTTTTTCTTTTAGAATAAGAGGTCCTGGTCGGCCAAGGAAGGATGGAAGTGGACCTGTACAGCGTAGAAAAATGTAAGTTTTTGTATACAGTTCTACATCAGATAAATCGCTCAACTTAGCAGACTAGTTTGATGTTTTTTTTGTTATGTACTGTTATGCTTTTAAAAAATTAGCATTAACAGAAATAATCTAAAAACTTTAGATGGATGTAATTTTAGCGAAAATTCGCTATTGTATACTCTCACTTTTAATCATAAAATCCAAATAAAAATGACAAAATTCTTAATACGCTAATGGATTATATCTAGTTACTCAGTATAACAGTTGGACCATTGCAAGGTTGGAAATCCATAGTGTATTAGTATTGTAGTTTGCAGATCAGTCATAGAATGATCAGTTTGTAGTACAAGCTGGATATTGAATGGCTTTTAAGTAGCTGAATATCATGTTAATTATTATATGCTAAACTTACATAATGTAGGCATGATGTACTATTTTAGCCTTTAGCTGGTATACCTCACTCTAGAGATGGTTGGAGAGAGACCAACTGGGTACCTGATTGGAAGGGCAGATGCTTTGAGAGAGAGAGAGAGAGAGAGAGAGAGAGAGAGAGAGAAAAACCCTATGTATTCTGCTTACACAGGTAAAAGTAATAGTTTACAATCTTAGCAAATAGATTCATACAGAAAACGAATGTCATAAATCCATTCATTCTGCATCATCCATCTAGAATAGGTTAGATCAATTCTGTGCTATGAATTAACATAACTTGATATCATCATCATCATCATCATCATCATCAAATTCCTGCCATGTACCCTCAAGGGGTGTACAGGATATGACAGTACCACATGAAAAAATTACATCATTACTAACTTCCTATCTACAATTTTCCTCCAAATCAGTCTGTTACTTGTCAAGACTCCAACATTATCAGATCTTATATTTCTATCGTCTAAGGCACTTTGTACCGTATCAATCCACCTATATCTTGGTCTTCCTCTGGGTCGTTTTCCAGCCAACCTGGCAGAGAACACTTGTTTTACTAATCTTTCCTCTCCCATTCGATTTAAGTGACCATACCACCTGAGATTAGCTCTGCTAACGCATTCCTGGATGCTGACAATGTCAAGTTCTTTCCTAATATCCTCGTTTTTAATATGATATTGCCATTGATGCCATCTGTTCACGCCTCTAATCTTTCTCAGGACTCTCATATCTGCGGTCTCTAGTCTTTGGTCAAGTGTTTTACTTCTGACCCAGCTCTCAGATCCATAAGTTAAAATTGGTTTGAACACAGTCTTGTATACAGCTAATTTAGTGTTCCGACTAATTTCTTTCTTATTCCATATGAATTTATTCAATTGACTTCCTACGATACCAGCTTTGCTGATTCTGTTGTCTATTTCTATATTTAGTATACCATCTTCAGTAAAAATTGTGCCTAAGTAGCTGAAATGTTTTACTTGTTCCACAGGTTCTCCATTCACAACACAGTTGACATTTTCAATGATTCTGCCTATTTTCATTGTCTTTGTCTTTTTATTGCTGACCTTCATACCATATCTATTACAACAGCTATTCACTTTAGTCAGAGAATCTTGCAGACTTGTAGCGGATTTATTTAGAAGTATAACATCATCCGCATAAAGCAAAGAGCTGACATTAACATCTCCAATTTTGATATCAGGTTTAATACCACATTCCTTCATAATGTGATCCATATAGATAATGAATAACAGAGGGGATAATGTACATCCTTGTCTCACACCAGATTTAACATTAAACCATCTTCCTGTACTTCCTTCAATTCTAACTGCTGACTCACAACTCAAATAAAGACTAAGTATTGCTTGATATAATGCCCCATTGACACCATATAACTGCAGCGTATTGAATAGCTTCTCTCTTGGCACCTTGTCATATGCCTTTTCCAAATCGACAAAACTTAAATACAGATCTTTGTTATATTCCCATGCTTTCTCGACTATTTGTCATAAAGTGAAGATCTGATCCTGACAGCCTCTATTTGGCCTGAATCCAGCTTGTTCTTCACCAAGCTTTTCTTCCACAATTCTTCTCAACCGTTTCTCAAGTATACTTGCATAGATCTTGCCAGGAACACTCAGTAGAGAAATACCTCTGTAATTCTCACATTCAGTTTTATTTCCCTTTTTATATATGGGTACTATGAGAGCTCTACTCCAATCATCGGGAATTCGTCCCTCTGTCCAGGCTTTCTGAACTATGCAGTGCAGCCACTGTAAGACTCTTATACCACCATACTTCAGCATTTCTGGTCGAATATCATCTACTCCTGCTGCCTTTCCACATTTCAAGCCTTTGATGGCTTTTTCTACTTCAAGTATGGATATGTATTCCTGACTGCATGCCTGGTCAGTGTTTTTTATCACTGTGCTGTCATCGCTGCTTGTTTCATTTAGCAGTTTTTCAAATTAATTACTCCATACTTCAAGGATATCTTTTTCTCCTGTTTTCATTTCACCTTTATCATCTCTAATTCCTTTTACAGCACTCTTTCCTCCATTCCTAAGCTTCTTCAACAACCTCCAGAATATTTTGCCACCTTCTTGATATTTATTTTCTATATTCTTGCCAAAGTCCTCCCATGACTTTTGTTTAGCTAGTTTTACACACTGTTTAGCTTTCTTACATTTGTGTCTGTATTCTGTAAGAGTAAAAGCTGACTTATTTGCCAGGAACTTTTGATAAGCTTTCTTCTTTTACTTCACTGCCTCTTTAACTTCCTGTGTCCACCAGGGAGTTCTGATTTTTTTATCCTTGCACACAACCTCACCACATGCCTCTCTGGCAGAATCAATCAATGTTTCCTTCAGAGTTTGCCACTGAATCTCCAAGGTTTGATTCCTGTTCTCAAACTCTTTCATTTTCTTTTCCATAATATTTCTGTATTTTAGTCTACAGTTCACATCTGAGAGCTGCTCAACTTTTATTCGCTTTAAAACTTTCTTACATGTTATTCTTTTCGATATGAAATTCAATTTTATCCTGCTCAAGACTAAATAGTGATCACTTCCAATTTCAAATCCTCTGTACACTCTGGTGTCCTGCACCAGGGAGAAAACATCACTATCAACAATAACATAGTCAATGAGACTTTTCTTATTCCTAGCCTCTTCTCTCCATGTGAATTTGTGCACATTTTTATGTTGGAACATGGTGTTAGTAATAACCAGTCCATGTCCTGAGCAGAAATCCAACAGATATTTGCCATTATTATTAGCTTTGCTCTTTTCTCCAAATTTTCCCAAAATATTTTTGTATGTCTCACAATCATTTCCTACTCTACTATTTAGATTCCCAAAATATTTTTGTATGTCTCACAATCATTTCCTACTCTACTATTTAGATCCCCAACAAGGACCAACGTTTCCTTTTTCATTGTGTCAGTTGCTTTTTCTAACGCCTCAAAAAATTCCTCCACTTCTACCTTAGTAGAACCTTCTGTGGGACCATAGGCACAAATAAGTCTCATTGTCCAGTTCCCCATTCTCATATTTGCCCACATTACTCTACTTGAGACTGACTGCCATTCAAGAAGATTAGCCTCGTATTTTGTGTTGAATACTATGGCTACTCCTTCTTTTCCTTGATTGTCATTGCCTGAATATAACATTTTGTATTTATTGCTCAGAAAGATCTCACCAGTTTTTGTCTTTTTTGTTTCAGTCACCCCTATTATGTCGATCTGGTACTTATCTAATTCCTCAGCTAGCTCCATTTCTTTGCCATTCAGGCTTCTTACGTTGATAGTACCGATCTTTAACTCTGGTGATGTTGAGTTGGGGTTTGTTTTCAGATTTGTTCCAGTAGCTGACTTTTCGCTGTTCGCCCTGGTTCCCTGGTGAAAACAACGGGGCCTTGTTTAACCGGGCGACGCCCCAGCCGGCATGAAATTTTGTCATGTTGTACCATCATTTTTTATTTTGTTTTAACCAATAAGAATACAATTTGGTCGGCTAAATCCCAAATTGCCAGCCCATCCTCGTTCGTTCAGTATCAAAGTAGATACCCAACAGGGTGCACCACGAGAAGGTGAGGATTGGACATTAGGTCAGAAGCCCTGGTCGGTTCTCCGCATTCCTTTAAAGGCTATGTGGAGGTCTCCTCTCAGTTATACAGCTTTGACCCTTAAGCACCCCTAACTTGATATCATAGGATATAATATGATGTAAGGATAATATTTATTGCTTTTTCTTTTAGAATAGAGTTCCTAGTTGGCCAAATGATATACATGCTGCATCATTCATAATAAAATATAAATATTCAAAAAGTTCACTTTGCATCATTTGGTATCTAAGCATGAAGTGGGCTGTTTAGAGATATCATGCTGCTTAAGAGTCAAAGCTAGATAACTGGGAGAAGACCTCCACGTAGCCTTTTAAGGAATGCAGAGAACTGGCTGGAGCTTCTGAACCTGATGTCCCATCCTCACTTTTTTTTTTTTTTTTTTTTTTTTTTGTGGTGCATTCCATTAGTTAGTTGGTATCTATGTAGAAACTGAACAAATGAAGATGAGATGGCAATTTGGGGGTTTAGCTGACTAAATTGTATTGTGTATTAGCTTGAACCAAAGACAGTAATGGAACAACAAGATGTGCCATCCCAACAACATGCTGTCTGGGGCAGCATAACCCAGTCAAACAAGGCTGTTGTTCTAACTGGGTGATTCCTAGCAAAAAGTCAGCTACTAGAACAAATACAGACTCAAACTTGACATCAGCAGAATTCAAGATAAGCACCATAAACATAAAAAGTATCAGCAAAAAAGAAGTGGAACTGGCAGAAGAATTATAGAAGCACCACACATTGACATAATTGTGTTACTGAAACAAAGAAGACAAAAATAGACGAGACCCTTCTAAATAACAACTACAAAATATTCTATTCAGGCAATAATGATCAGGAAAAGGAAGGAGTAGTAGCTATAATCATCAACACACCAAACCCGAGTATAATCTTAAATACTAGACAATATCAAGCAGAGTAATGTGGATAAACATTGTAATGGAGAATTAAACAGTGTGAGTTATTTGTGTCTATGGTCCAACAGAAGGTTCTACTGGGAGGAATTTTTTTTTCAGTCGTTAGAGAAAGTAGCTGATATAAAGAAAAAGGAAAAGCTAGTCTTTATTGGAGAGCTAAAATAGCACAGTAGGAAATGAGTACCAGACATATAGAAATGTGTTGGGAAATTTTGGAGGAAAAGACACTACTAATAATAGTGGTAAGTGCATCCTGGATTTCTGTTCAGCACACCTGGATGAGTCACTGCTAGCACCATGTTCCAACATAAAAATGTGCACAAATTTACATGGAGAGAAGATGCAAGAAATAAGAAAAATCCCACCCATTGACTATGTTGTTGTGGATATTGTCATGCATATTCAGGCCACAAGAGCATACACAGGAAGTGATCATTGAGTTTTGAGTGGGATAAAATTGAATATCGTATTGGAAAGAAAAATATTATTATTATTAGACCTCTAAGGAGTCAAGGACTCATTGAGGGATGGCATACATCACCATCCACACCAGCTGTCATACTTTCTCTTAAATTCATTCACATTAGTTGCACTTACTATTTCAACAGGCAAACTGTTCCATTCACTCACTGCTCTGTGAGAAGAAAATCTAGCTATTTCTCCTTTTTCAATTGCATGCAAACTTAACTTCCACGGATGTCCCCCTTGTCCTCTCCCATCCTTCCACATAAGGAAAAATGTCAACTGGTATCCTACGAATGTTCCTCTCAAAAGTTTATCTCATTGGAACCCAGGAGACCAAATCTGCACATAGTAGTCCAGGTGCAGTTTTATGAAAGCCCTGTGAAGAGGCAAAACGACTTCCACATCCTTACATGTTAAATTCATTGATTTTAACAATTCTCCTTTTATTGCAATTATCCTTTGAGCTGTATTTGCCATTTTTGATATGCAACTTTCTATCAACCATAGAAAGTTAAAGTTGAGCATAATCCCACCAATAAAATATGCCGGTGGATATTACATCACATCAAAGTGCATAATTTTACACTTACTGACATAGAATTGATAACAATTGTCCTTTGCCATACTTCCATCCTATTCAAATCACCCTGTAAATGCTGTATATCAGTTTGTCCTGATTCCCTTATACCTATCATTGCATCATCACCAAACAGTTGATCTCCTGTCAGGCGCTTTCCAACAACACTGATGTACAGTAAACCCTCGATTTAACAGACAAAATTTCCATTGGTCTGTATGTCACAAGCAAATCTTGGACATACACCCGTATGTCCAAGATTTGCTTATAACTAAATTAACAGGTTATTTTTTGTTATTAATTTCCTGTTATTTTTAACAAATTTTGATGAATAGGCCATCATATGTTTTCCCTGTAGTACACTGTAGTAATTTACTACAGTGTACTACAGGGAAAACATCAACCATATTGTAGCAAAAAGCTACCATGTGGTTGATGAAGTGAAAGGAGATCTTACCAGAGTCTTGCCTTAGTTTGGACAACTATGATGGTGTGAAAGAGCATCAATGTCGAGTCCAGTATGTTTTCTTACTAAAGAGGCCTAAAAGTGTTCTGCCTTATCAACAAGATTTCTGCTTTTCTAGACTCTGCAGTAGATAAACTTCTACCTTTGGCCCACTCTGGAGTGCATCAAATTTCTTACCAGTGTGGGTAATTCTATCTTGGCCAAACAGGTAGATTGGTAGCTATGCATCATGATGAACATTTAGACTACATTAAATTCCATAAACCAGGACAATTGGGAATTGCGGAGCACACTATTGCCACCAGACATTGAATCCTTCAGAAGAAAGTTAAGATTCTCCATTAAAAGTAATTATCTAATGGAAAGTTTATATAAAGAAAGTTGTGAAAACCTTGCTCTATTGTCTTAATTTAAATAGAAGTGGAAGTTTCTAGAATTTTTATTATTTTTTTAAATTAATGATCTCTTGTTAAAGTTACTTTATTAGAATCTTAATGTACTTCGACATTTCACTTTATATCATGTATGTGTAACATTTTCACTGTTAAATCTACTCCATACTGAAGATACCCTTGATACTGAGGCGAACATTCTATGCTAATAAAAATTACATAAGTAAAATCCTTATGTTTAATTAGTTATCATGTGTTATGTTCCAATTCATCAAGTTTATATTACAGTAGTAGCCCTTGGTATCCTGTTACTTCCATCAACTTGGATCATTTTCTTGTCTTCCTCCTACTTATTATGTGTATTTGAGAGATATGGAAGACTTCTTTTACTGCTATGTAATGAAACTGTATAGATGCACTTCTTTTAGGGAGAAAACAAATAAACAAAATTTACTAATAAACTATAACACATTTTACGAATGTTAGTCAAGTGGGTAATATTTATTATCCTACTAGTTTCACCGATTTTTGCTATTGGCATCTTCAGGGATACAATTGGTAAGCGATACGAAGGTAACAGACTAGGTTTTAACTGACAGTTCTAATTCATACAAAATTAGTACAGTGCGAGACAATGCGCTGTCTCGGGAACATGATTTATTTGTTATGAGACATAATGTAATTCAATTCAATTTGTTACGAGACATAATGTAATATATCTCGTAACAAATAAATCATGTTCCCAAGATGCGCATTGTCTCGTACTGTACTAATTTTGTATGAATTAGAACTGTCAGTTAAAACCTAGTCTGTTACCTTCATATCGCTTACCAATTGTATCCCTGAAGATGCCGATAGCAAAAATCGGTGAAACTAGTAGGATAATAAATATTACCCACTTGACTAACATTCCTAAAACATGTTATAGTTTCTTATACAAGTAGTCAAGAAAGAAAATCACACAAAATTTACTAATTTTTTGTTTTAACATATCTCTGTAACACAGGTTTGAATGCTCAAGCATATTCAAACTACTGCCACATATCCTGAGGGTTATTGACACTTATAACAGTGTAATTAAGTAACAGTAATTTAAAATTTTAGTTTTATTACTTAATTCATGATAAAATATTCTAGAAACCTATGAAAAACATACCTATCTAGGGGAAAAATCGTCAAATAAAGGATTTTTTTTTTTTTTTTAATTGTATATTTGGATTTGCAGTTGAAAATGAGTCTTCTGTAGAAGTTGTTGGGTTTCAACTCAAGACAGGCAAACTAGCCAGAGAATATATAATTGATAGACAGTAATAACTGTCCCAGTCATAGTATTAATTAGCCCTTGGTATCATGTTGCTTCCATCACAAAAACCTTGTACAGTCATGTTTTTTGTGAAATCATGACTGTACATGGATGGTACAGACCATGAAGTCTAAACACAAGAGGGCATGATGATTATTACCTAAAATAATCTCAGTTAAAAAAAAAAATTAAAATCAAATTTTGTTTTTAATTAGTATCTGCTAAAGTCGAATCACCACTTTTAACAGATAGTAGACTGATATATTGATATGCAGAAGCATTTCCTGCATGAGATCTGAAACAAGGTATCTGTTTGTTAATTAGAATCATTACAAGTAGTTGTAACTGCCCACTTCAAGATAGATAATATTAAAACAGTCTTACCCAAGCTAATGGAGTGGATAGCATCCGTGTTCTTCAGTGTATAAGCCATATGTTGAATTCATATTGGCATGAATACAGTAAACCCTCGATTTAAAGGACAAAATTTCCGGTCCTTATGTCACATGTGAAAATTAACACCCTGTTAATTTTAAAATGCTTTTAACCAAGATTTGCTTATAATTAAATTAATAGGTTATTTTTTGTTATTAATTTCCTGTTATTTTTAACAAATTTTGACAAATAGGCCATCGTATGTTGGAAAAACACTGTAATAATTTAACCGACATAAATGAGTCACTGCTCATAAAACATGTTCGGCGAATGATTTGCACGTGATCACACCAATCGCACTGTAATTGGTTCTTTTGTTGTGTGGCGTGACTTTCTGCAGCAGTTTTAATGCATACCAGCCGATGCATTCGGAAAATCTACTTTATTATATAACGGACTTTTGGATTTAATGGACACCCCCCCCCTCACCCGAATTAGTCCGTTATATCAAGGTTTTGCTGTATTTATGAATATCTTTTGTGATTATTCTTATCACCTAGTGTGAGATTACTACCCTTCTTATTTCAGATCAGAAGTGGCTTGAACAAGTTTTGTGTTTGGTCTCTAGAGTAGGATTTTGACATATTTTTTCCTCTTTTTTTTTTTAATCATAACAAAAGAATCATAAACAGCCATAAAAAAAAGATGCATAATTTTTGCAGTTGCATTCTTGTATCATTTATTATTATCACAATAGTTGAAGCCAGAATCATTTTTGATGTATGTAATGTAGACATAATTTTGTTTCCAATATTGCCATGAAAATGGTCAGATTGAAATGACAAATTTGATGGTATTAAATACCTTCATTGAATTTTATGAAATAATTATTGTTTGAAATAATTTTTGCCATTAAAAATGGGATTATAATAGGGAGTCTTTTAATCACGCACCCCCACACACATCAGCTTCATACTTTTATTTCATAGCAGATAAAAATTAATAGTTTTAAGTAACCAACAAGAATGTCATCAAATGGTTTTTGATGTACAATTTTCATTCTAGATTCCCAGGCAGACCAAGAATGAGGACACGAGAGATGGCACACCGAGCCATTATTTTGCCTCCAGGATCAGCTCACTTGGTTTCATCATCATCATGTTTGGATAATTTACAAACTCCTGAAAATCAAGAAACTAGTTCATTGTTAACGCCCCTATCAGGATTTCAAGTTGACTGTCATAGCCATAGTTCAAATCCTATAGAAATTGGTAAGCTTATTTTTGTGAGATAAAATGTTTATACTGTCAGATGTGTAACAGTAATTTACTTTTATGTACAATATGTACAGAGCAGCTGAAAGTACATTGAGGAAATTTGTCATGTTACCAGTTATACCACACATTACTTTTAAATTAACTGGCATTTTTATCTTACTTACAATGTACATTTAATTTAGAAAAAGTATTTATGCAGTGTAACAATTGCATTAATTCACACTTCAAATGTTAATGCAAATATCTGTACAAAAATAAATGTATATCATGCAAAATTTATCTGTGTTTATGTTAAGCAATTTGTTATACTAAGAAAGAAGAAAGAGTGGAAAAATCAATTCGTTACAGAGAATGACTGTTGAATCAACAGTGACAAAGTGAACTTAATGAACAGGCAAAAAGATACAAGTTCTATTTCTTAAATGTGATTGACTATAAATAACAAATTAGTGTTCTTGTTACAATCAGAAAATATTTCTAATGTGACATTTTATTTATTGTATAGATGTGTATAGAAAACACTTAGAAACAAAATTTCATAATATACATTGCTTGTTACACTGGACTTTCTGTGCTAAAATGATTAGCAAAGAAAGTCCAGTAATAAACACAGCATTTTGTTGCTTAACATAAAGATATCAAAAGAAACACAGGTGATTTGTGCATAATTATGTGTTTATTTTTTATTTTTCTCCAATTATTTACATTAACCAAAACAAAGAAGACAGAAATAAGTGAGATTATTCTAAGTAACAAATACAAGATATTATATTCAGTCAGTAATGATCAGGGAAATGACAGAGTATCTGTAGTACTCACCAGTGAATACGAAGATAATCTTCTCGAATGGCAGGCAATATCAAGTAGAGTGATGTGGGCAAATATCTGATTGGGGAACTGGACAATGAGACTTAATTGTGCCTATGTTCCCAAAGAAGGTTCTACTGAGAAGAAGTTGAGGAATTTTTCGAGGCATTACAGAAAGCAGGTGACATAAAGAGAAAGGAAAAGTTGGTCCTTGTTGGAGATCTAAACAAAGTAGGTAATGATATCAGACGTTATTTGGTTTGATGTAAAATCAGGTGTCAGACAATGGTGCACATTATCTTCACTCTTCTTCATGATATATGGATTGCATTATGAAAGAAAGTAACATTAAACCTGATATTAGAATCTTATTTACATTTGCTGGTATACATTGATTCCATTATTAGGAGTATTCTGGAGATATCATACTTAGCTCTTTACTTTATGCAGTTGATGTACTCCTAAACAAATCGAATTCAAGTCTCCAGGATTTTCTTACTAAATTAAATAACATCTCTAACAAATTTTGCATGAAAATCAGTAATCAGAAGCCCAAGATCATTTGCTTGTTTTGTAAAACAATAGGTGCCAGTATGCATTTGTTGCTAGCAGGAAAAATTGAAAATTAAAACGATTCTGCATCCATATGTCACATGTCAATGTCAATAAAGGTAGTGGTACTGTATCGTTGTGTACTGTCTCAAAAAAAGTGCTAACAAAGACTCAAGAACATAGGAAACTTCAACTGCATTCTGAATGGAGAATATATAGAACAAGTAAAATATATCATCTATTTAGGCATACAGTGAATATGAAAAATTAAAAATGGAAGTAGACAACAGAAAAACCAAAGTTAGATGGTGGAGAGCTAGCTGATTAAATTTATATGGAGGAAGAGAGAAATTAGCCAAAACACTAAGCTAGCAGTATATAAGATGGTCTCCAAACAAGTTTTAAGTTATGGATCTGAGAGTTTGGGTTAGAATTAAAGCAGTAAGTCAAAGACCAGAAGCCATATGATAGAATCATATTGGAAATGAAAGCTATTAGGAAGGAAAGTGATGTTAAGTGATTTGCTCTGCTCACACATTCTTGAATGTGTGAGCAGAGCAAATCTAAGGTGTGATCATTTAATCAGAATGGTAAAGGAAAGGTTTGCAAGAAAGGTATTTGATAGCGAGATGCTACTAAAAAAAAAAAGACCCAGAGGAAGATCAAGATCTAGATGGATTTGCTTCTGTCAGAAGTGGTGCCCTAGAAGAGAGCTTTTGTAACTCAGTCAGTATAGATGAAGCCCTTTGGTTTGGAAACCTGGATTTCATTCCCATCCAAGATGTGAGAACCTTTATCTGGTCTTGACTAAAGGTGAGTTAGCCAGTCTCATATGGAGGTGGGGGGGGTTCACCCAGAAATTCAGGTTTTTTGTCCCCAAGAACAGGAATACCAGCCACGTGAAGATACACTTCTAGTCATAAAAAAAATTGTTTCCCCCACCTCCCTAATGCCAAACTCTGCAACAAGCCGGTTGGGGTTTTGCACAGCCGCATAATCATAGCAAACCCTGCACTAAGCTGGATAAAAGTGCTATAAAGAGGAAAAAGAAGTGTCTAGAAGACTGAAATATTAGATTGACAATATTGGAGTGCTAACAAGTAATGGACTAATTTTTAGGAAAATTATGATGCAGGATTAGTAACAATGCATGCTTAATCATGTAGTATTCCTTATAGTATCTTGTATACCCCTCCCCCCCCTTGAGGATACATTTCAGAAAATTGATGAAGATGAGACAGGAGTACTAGTAGGAATCAGGATAGGTGAGAAAGAAACTGAAGCAGAAGAAATAAAGGAAGGTATTAAGAAGTAGAAATTTGTGAAGAGGGATTTGCTGGTATACATCGATTCCATGATTAGGAGTATGCTGGACGGATGAGCAATGAAACAAAAGCGTATCCTTTCTTTTAGGTTTACACGGTGATCCGAATGCATTTTTGAAAATTATGGAGACAACTACCGTGTTTGAATAAAAACTTTAGTTTAATATAACTAAAATCTACATTCGACGTTTCGACCTTTATGTCGAGGTCATCTTCTGGAGCATACAAATATACATAGGAAACAAACTATACTACAATCAAACTGGTTCGTTAAAGACACTGGTCAACCGCTACCACAATTGTTGGCCTGACTTCTGGTGAAAAAAAAAAATAAATAAAATAAATAAATAAATAAAATTTAAAAAAAAAATTATACATCAATGCTAGAGTCCAAGGTGACAACCTAAAAATGGCTGTTTTTATATATTATCCTTCATAGCACTCTACAGTCAAGTTCAGTATGTGTGGTAAGTCATCCACCATAGGTAGCACTTGCAGCTGACTCCTTGTGCTTCCATACTGGGATGGAAGCACAAGGGCATCATCAAATGGATTGAGCTAAGGAAACATTGTAATATATATAGTAAGATTATAGCACCTTTGCTGTTGATCAAACAACTTTGCTCATCGCTTTAAATTATGGATGCCAAGAAATTATATTCTTGGTTTAACCCTTTATCCAAGTGTAAGCAAACGTAGTTTTCACCTGAAGTAACTTCAGGACAGGGCAACTTGTATATACAAGCTGATTACTTCACATTACTTGCCTTGGTATCCCATAATACAAAGCACATATCCTTATGGACATGTATAATGCTATGCATTATGGGAAGGGTCACTACCCTTTTTGACCTTTATTGTAGTCTCATTCATGGGAGTCAGATCCAGAAGTGATACCAAAGTTGAATGATGAAAAGTCATGTTGGAAGTTTTTCCACTTGGTTATATTAAAATTACAGATGCCAAGAAATTATATTTTTGGTTTAATTCTTTATCCAAGTGTAAGTAAATATAGTTTTCACCTGAAGTACTTCAGGACAGGTCAACTCATATAAATAAGCTGATTATTTCTCATCACTTGCTTTCGTATCCGATAATGCAAAGCACATATCCTTACAGACATGTATAATGTTATGCATTATGGAAAGGGTCGCTCCCAGTCCAGTTTTGACATTTATTGAAGTCTCATCAGTGAGAGCCAGACCCAGAAATGATACCAGTGATATTCTTGGTTTAAGGTCTAATCCTTTATCCAAGTGTAAGCAAACATAGTTTGCACCTGAAGTAACTTCAGGACAGGGCAACTCATTGAGGTACAAACTATGTTTGCTTACACTTGGATAAAGGATTAGACATTTGGAGAAAAGAGCAAAGCTAATAATAATGGCAAATACCTGTTGGATTTCTGCTCAGGACATGGACGGGTTATTACTAACACCATGTTCCAACATAAAAATGTGCACACATTCACATGGAGAGAAGAGGCAAGGAATAAGAAAAGTCTCATTGACTATGCTATTGTTGATAGTGATGTTTTCTCTCTGGTGCAGGACACCACAGTGTACAGAGGATTTGAAATTGGGAGCGATCACTATTTAGTCTTGAGCAGGATATATCGAAAAGATTAACATGTAAGAAAGTTTTAAAGCGAATAAAAGTTGAGCAGCTCTCAGATGTGAACTGTAGACTAAAATACACAAGGCTTATTGAAGAAAAAATGAAAGAGTTTGAGAACAGGAACCAAACCTTGGAGATTCAGTAGCAAGCCTTGAAGAAAACCCTGATTGATTAAGCCAGAGAGGCATGTGGTGAGGTTGTCTGCAAGGATAGAAAAATCAGAACTCCATGGTGGACACAGGAAGTTAAAGAGGCAGTGAAGGAAAAGAAGAAAGCATATCAAAAGTTCCTGGCAAATGACTTGGCTTTTGCTCTTAGAGAATACAGAGACAAATGTAAGAAAGCGAAACACTGTGTAAAACTAGCTAAACAAAAGTCATGGGAGGTTTGGCAAGAACATGGAAAATTAATATCAAGAAAGTTGTAAGATATTCTGGAGGTTGTTGAAGAAGCTTAGAAATGGAGGAAAGAGTGCTGTAAAAGGAGTTAGAGATGATAAAGGTGACATGAAAACAGGAGAAAAAGATATCCTTGAAGTATGGAGTAATTACTTCGAAAAATTGCTAAATGAAACAAGCAGTATAGCACAGTAGTAAAAAACACTCAACAGGCATACAGCCAGGAATATATATCCATACTTGAAGTAGAAAAACCCATTAAAGGCTTGAAATGTGGAAAGGCAGCAGGAATAGATGATATTCGACCAGAAATGCTGAAGTATGGTGGTATAAAAGTCTTATAGTGCTTCACTGCATAGTTCAGAAAGCCTGGACAGAGGGACGAATTCCCGATGATTGGAGTAGAACTCTAATAGTGTCCATATATAAAAAGGGAAATAAAATTGAATGTGAGAATTACAGAGGTATTTCCCTACTGAGTGTTCCTGGCAAGATCTATGCAAGTATACTTGAGAAACGGTTGAGAAGAATTGTGGAAGAAAAGCTTGGTGAAGAACAAGCTAGATTCAGGCCAAATAGAGGCTGTCAGGATCAGATCTTCGCTTTACGACAAATAGTCGAGAAAGGATGGGAATATAACAAAGATCTGTATTTAAGTTTTGTTGATCTGGAAAAGGCATATGACAAGATGCCAAGCAAGAAGCTATTCAATATGCTACAGTTATATGGTGTCAATGGGGCATTGTGTCAAGTAATACTTAGTCTGTATTTGAGTTGTAAGTCGGCAGTTAGAATTGAAGGATGTACAGGAAGATGGTTTAATGTTAAATCTGGTGTGAGACAAGGATGTACATTATCCCCTCTGTTATTCATTATATATATGGATCACATTATGAAGGAAAGTGGTATTAAACATGATATCAGAATTGGAGATGTTAATGTCAGCTCTTTGCTTTATGCGGACGATGTTATACTTCTTAATAAATCTGCTATAAGTTTGCAAGATTCCCTGACTAAATTGAATAACTGTTGTAATAGATATGGTATGAGGGTCAGGATTAAAAAGACAAAAACAATGAAAATAGGCAGAATTGTTGAAAATGTCAACTGTGTTGTGAACGGGGAACTTGTGGAACAAGTAAAACATTTCAGCTACTTAGGCACGATTTTTAGTGAAGAAGGTAAATTAAATAGGGAATTAGACAACAGAATCAACAAAGTTGGTATGGTAGGAAGTCAATTGAATAAATTTATATGGAATAAGAGAGAAATTAGTCGAAACACTAAATTAGCTGTATACAATAGTGTTCAAACCAGTTTTAACTTATGGATCTGAGAGCTGGGTGAGTAGTAAATCAATGGCAATATCATATTAAAAACGAGGATATTAGGAAAGAACTTGACATTGGCAGCATTCAGGAATGCATTAGCGGAGCTGATCAAAAGGGGTATGGTCACTTAAACAGAATGGGCGAGGAAAGATTAGCAAAACAAGTATTCTCTGCCAGGTTGGCAGGAAAACGACCCAGAGGAAGACCAAGATATAGGTGGATTGATATGGTACAATGTGCCTTAGACGATAAAAATATAAGATCTGATAATGATAATATTGGAGTCTTGACAAGTAATAGATTGATTTGGAGGAAAATTGTAGATAAGAAGTTAGTAATTATGTAAATTTTTCATGTAGTACTATCATATCCTGTACACCCCTTGAGGGTACATGTCAGGAATTTGATGATGATGACCAAAAATATCACTGGTATCACTTCTGGGTCTGGCTCCCACTGATGAGACTTTAATAAATGTCAAAACTGGTCTGGGAGCGATCCTTGCCATAAAAGCTCCATTGCCGTAAATGCCTTGTTATTTCTGCATGATTTATAGAGGTGCCAAGTTGAAGAGGAAGGGAACCAGTAGGATACCTTAGAGTTCTGTAATTGTGCCATTGTCCTTTAACTTATGTATTAATAAGATTTGGATGATCTTGAGGGTAATATCCATTTTAATTTCTGATGATGCAAAGTTTGGAAGGATGATAAGGGATATAGCTGATACAGAATCTCTTCAAGCTGATTTGAGCAGACTTCTGTATACCCGAGGTCATTGTAGACAAAGTATCATATTAATGGGATTTTTTTTTTGCAAGTTGCATTAAAGCTTGAGACCTGGAGGTGGGGGTGAACAGAGAGAGTTAAGGAACTCCAAGGTAGTTATCATCAGATGGATGCAATGTTTGAAGAGAACTCCAACATATAGGAATAAGGAAAATATTCTTCCACTTTACATCAAATTTTATAAAGCAATGTCTTTACTGTTGTGTTCAAATTATATTCACCTCCATTCTGTGGAGATGGAAAAGAGTTAAAAAGATATGGTTGAAGTGACTAAGGTGATATCTAGCAAAATTGTGCACATGAGATTACTAAACAAAAGTATGTTTTATTGATTATAAGAAAACTTTTGATTTCTTAGATCACAACGGACTGTGCATTGTAAGGAGATCAATGGGAATACCTGAGCATCAAATTCTCTTGATGAGAGAACTGTTGACAACCAAGAAGTTTCAGTAAAAAGTCTTTGAAGAAAGACACAGTATTTGATCGATAAAAAGGGATGCAGCAGGGTTGTATACTGTCACCCTATCTTTTTAATATTTATAGTGAATATATTATGAGAATGGCTGACATAGACAAAGATCCAGCTTGAATTAAGATTGGTGCAGAAAATTAAATAATTTAAGATATGCAGATAATACAACCCTCATAGGAAGATCTTGAGTAGTTGATTCTATTTGTTAAGACAGAAAGCAATAAAGCTAGGCTTAATTTAAACATCGGCAAAACAAAAGTGATGCCTTCTGGTAATTTAGATGAATTTATGATAGAGGTAGGTTGAAAACTAATGATTTACTGGGGTCCAGAATAACAAATGATGGTAAATGTGAAGATGATAGAAGGATAGCCATGGGAGAAAAAAAGCTATGTTATGACAAAAATTATGAAAGACAGATAAGTTAGTAAGGCCACAAAAAGTTAGAATTACAATGGTATTTCCACTAGTGATGTATGGATATGAAAGCTAGATTATTAAGAAGAAAAACAGAAGTGAATCGATTTATTTGAATTATGGGTGTAGAAAAAACTATTAAGAATTCCATTGATTCCAAGAATGACTAATAAGAAGGTTTTAGAGAATATAAAGACAGTGTTCATTGTAAGCCATGATTGTTAAACAGAAGTTAATGTACTTCGGACATATTTTGCAAGCAGTTGAATCATTGGAAAAGGCAGTTATGTTGGGGAAAATTGAAGGTATAAGGAGAGGAAAACTGCAAAAGAGTTGGATGGACAACATAAAGAAACTTACCAACTTAACTTGCAATTGCTGAAACAAGCAATAAGAGGTCGAGTGAGATAGAGGGCCTTTGTTCATGTTATCACCAAGAGTCGAAAGCAACTGGGTGAACACATAACAACAATTCTTGAGAAATAGACAAATGAAAAGAGATATGATAGAAACATAATTTTGTAAGGGAATTTTCATTGAGACACAAATGTTATTTTGTAGCATTCATGGTAGACAGAAGAGGAACTTGGGATGGTCTCTGGAAACTTAGTAAGGATGATGTTAGGAAGTATGCAAGATCCAGGTTCTTGTCATGTTGTGAATGTGGAAGGGCTACCATTGATGTTCAAAGGGAGGTAGATATGTAGGCAATGAGTGACATATAAGTGGTCCTCCCTTAATAAGGCCTTGGACTCCATAAATATCAGAAAATTTCTCAGCTTTGATTATTTTCAGAACTTCTGTATACATTTTCTTTTCATTATGATGGCCATTTTTTATCTTTTATTAAAGCTGGATCTCTTCCTATTTTCAGTGCCCTGTGAACTGTTGTAGAAACACTTTGCACCCGTTCAACATATAATCAGTAATATAATTGTTAATTGGTCTTTTTATATTGAATTTTGTCTCTAGCATAACCATTTTGCTTTTTTGATTAATTTCAATTTTCTCTATTCTCCCTGTTTTCATAGTAGATGAAATGAATGTATCATGCTCCATCTTCAAAAAAGCAATACCTGAAGAAATATTTCCACCGAGTAATTGGTATGTAATATTTTTTGGTATCAATTATGTTAAATACTGTTTCTTTAAACATTATAAATAATATTTTATTTATATTTCTGAATTGTTGTTTCCCATTTTTTTACCCCTCCATGTGGGGCACCTGTTCATGGTGGAGGGGACCTCCCAGTGATGGTACTGGCGCTTTTCTTCCCATATTCTTTGCTCTACTTCTCCTGAGTCTTTTTCATTATCCTTTTTCCAGACCACCATCACTGGGATCCAATGCCCTGCCGCCGTGTTTGCTGTGCGGTGTGACCCATGGACATCCGGAACGGGGGATCCTGGTAGTCTTGCACTACTTTGGCCCCTGCTTTGGCAAGACGGGCGGTCCTGGATGGCCCAGCCAGGATCAATCGGCTAGTGAGCTTGCCTGTAAGAGTCAACGGTGTTGCAGTAAGTCTCTCACCTGGGGTCGCGATCCTAGGCCTGCTGCAGTGCCAGTATAGCGTCCAGGGTAGCCCTGGCGTTCCACTCCTGAGCGTAGTGTTAGCTTGCCGGGTAGTGGCGTCCATGTGTGGCTCTGTGGTGAGTGGGGAGCTCTGGCACCGAATTAAAATTGCATGATGATATAGACACAGCATATGGAAACAGAAGTGAGAAACAAAAGATATCAGATACTAACATAAATGTACCAACCTTTTTAATCATTCATGCAACAGGTGAAAAACCAATTGGGAGAATGTCACCCTTCTTTATCCAAAAAGGTTTAGAAGGACTGGCAGGACCTCCCAGAACTGTCAAGAAATTGCGTTCTGGTGATATCCTCGTGGAAACAGTGTGCAAACAACATTCTGAGAAACTACTGAGAGCAACGACAGTGGGTGGAATACAAATTGCAGTAACACCTCACAGAACACTCAATTCTAGTAGAGGAGTGATATCAGAATGGGATCTCCTTGATGTTCCTGATGAGGAGATATGTTCAGAGCTTAAAGATCGAGGAGTGACTATTGTGAGGTGCATTCTTACTTTTGATACACCTAGGCCTCTGACATCTGTAAAAGCAGGGTATCTCAGCTGTCCTGTTAGAATGTACATTCCTAACCCGCTGAGATGCTTTAAATGTCAAAGATATGGACATGCCCAAACTGCCTGTCGTGGTTCTACTACCTGTGCCCAACGCGGTAGTAAAGAACATGATAATAAATCTTGCTGTGAAAAAAAGCTAAATGTGTCAACTGTCAGGGAGATCATCCAGCATACTCATGTGCATGTCAGAAATGGAAAGATGAAAAAGAGATACAAAAAATTAAAACAGAACCAAACATAACATATCAGGATGGAAAAAGAAAGCTGCCCACCATTACACCTGTTCTACGATCCTGTTATGAAAAAGTAACAATTAAAAAAGTGCCAACAGCAACTCAAACATGTATGTCTATTCCACAATTTGATAATTTCACCATACCTGAACTTTATGATTGTAAGTGCTTCTCTGTTGAGCGCATTAATCACAAGACCTATGGCCTTACTCCAGAGACAACTTCAAAAATGGTCCTATTCGATGAAAACTCACCTCTCAAAAAATTATGGTGGAGACTTCACTCAAAGATAAACCACCAGACACTCGCACATAAAAAATGGATACCTCGATACCCACCGAAAGCAAACTAAGCGTACCAACTGACCCTAACGCATTTGATATTTTGAACACTCTACCAGAGGAAGAGATGGACACTGGCCATCTGTACTTCCCTAAAACAGCGGATAAATATAAATCTGACAAAGGTAAGCCCTCAACCTCTCGAAAACCAGACAAGTCAATAAAATCAAGACAATAGGAAAATTTTTACAATGGAACTGTCATGGGATCTGCCAGAATATTGACGATATCAAGATGTTGTTGCAGAAACACAAACCTTTCTGTTTCTGTCTACAGGAAACTTACTTAAGACCCAATGAGAACTGTACCTTTTGGAATTTCACTGTTGTACGTAAGGATAGAACTGGAGATGGTCCTACTCACAGAGGAGTAGCTATCCTGGTGGGCAGTCATATTCCTTTTCATCAGGTCCAACTTAATACTTCTCTGGAAGCAGTAGCGATTCGCTTCTCTGTGGGATTTCTTATTACAGTATGTTCAATTTATTTACCACCAAATGCTGAGTTAAATGAAATTGATCTTGATAACCTTATCTCGCAACTGCCTGAACCCATACTTTTGATGGGTTCAGGCAGTTTATGGCGTCACAATACTCCATGGGGTAGTGCCAACACTAATAGATGAGGTCGAATCATTGAAAAAATTCTTGATAATAATAACCTTTCCCTTCTAAATAATAAACTCAATACTTTCTTCCAAATGCCTACCCGCTCATATTCTGCAATTAATCTTACAATCTCTTTCCCTTCCATTCTTCCACTGCTCATGCAGGACGTTGAAGAGAACATATATGAAAGTGATCACTTTCCTGTTCTTTGTACAATGTTTTCACAGGAACCATGTTCACCCACACGGATACCTATATGGAAAATGGACCAGGCTGACTGGAACACTTTCTCTCATCTTGCAAAATTTAATGCTGATGCCATCAGTCAAACACTTATCAATGAAGCCGTAAAATATATAACAGAATGCATTGTCCAGGCAGCAACAACCTCCATCCCAAAAATCATCATCTTGATTTCCAGTCTATCCAAAGCCTTGGTGGAACTCAGAATGTCAGGCAGCCAAAAAAGATTAACACAGAGCATGGAGCATATTTTGTAGATACCCCACCACATCAAATTTAATAACTTTCAAGCGTGCTCGAGCCAAAGCATGTTATGTAAAGACGTCAGAGTCAAAAACAATCATGGATCCAATTTACTACATCAATTAATCAAATGACCAGTCCGAAAATTGTATGGGATAAAATCTGGAAAATGAAAGGCAGATATAGTACACATTGTCTGTCTACCTTAGACTATAATGGAAGTGTTCTTGCTGATCCCAAAGCTATTGTAGATGCTTTGGGAGAAACTTTTGCTGAAATCTCAGCAACAACTTGATATTCTCCAGAATTTTTAATACCGAAAGAGCAGCAAGAGAAACAAAGGCTTAATTTTTCTACCAACATTGTTCAGCCATATAATGAGCCATTTGTCAAAGAGGAACTAAAAAGAGCTCTCCTACAATCTCACCCTAGTGCAGTAGGACCTGATGACATCCATTATGAAATGATAAAACATCTGCCATCATCTTCTGTGGATCTTCTTCTCTTATTATACAATAGAATAAGAGTTTCCAAATTCCTGGCATAAGTCAATTGTCATTGCTATCCCAAAACCAGGAAAAGATCCAACACAAGCAAATAATTATCGACCCATTGCTCTGACGAGCTGTCTTTGTAAGATTCTAGAGAAGATGGTTAATGGCAGATGTCTCTGTTATTTAGAAAGCACCAGTCTTCTCTCCAATACACAATGTGGCTTCCGTAGACATCGATCAACTTTAGACCCTTTGGTTTGATTAGAAACTTGTATAAGAGATGCATTTCTGAAGCGAGAACATTTGTCTCAGTTTTTTTTTTACATGGAAAAAGTTTATGACACAGCCTGGAGATATGGCATATTAAAAGACCTTTGTAACGTAGGTATATTTATTAAAAACTTTCTGTTCAGACGAACTTTCCAAGTCAGAGTGGGAAGTATGCTATCTCGACCATATCATCAAGAACAAGGTGCTCCCCAAGGCTCTGTCTTAAGTGTAACCCTTTTTGCTATTAAAATTAACTCAATCATTGAACAGCTTCCTCCCACTGTAGACAATGCTCTATATGTTGATGACTTCACAATTTACTGTCACTCACATAACATGAGGGTAATTGAAAGACAACTTCAGCAAGCAATTGATCATGTCTCTCTGTGGGCTCTTAATAATGGGTTTAGGTTTTCAACAGAGAAAAGCGTCTGTGTACACTTCTGTTGAAAACGCACTCATCACCCAGATCCTGAAATAAATGGGACATACTGTTATTCCAGTAGCTACAGAAACCAAGTTCTTGGGACTCATCTTTGACAGAAAACTCACATTTCTAGCACATATTCGTCAACTAAGAGAAAAGTGCAAAAGAACTTTGAATCTCCTTTGCACTCTATCCTCTATTGAGTGAGGTGCTGATCGAGCTTCATTGCTCCATCTTTATCGTGCACATATACGTTCAAAGTTAGATTATGGGTCCCAAGTCTATGGTTCGGCAAGACAGAGTAACCTACGATGGTTGGATTCCATCCATCATCAGGGTATACAGATAGCTACTGGTGCTGTTCGTACTTCACCCACTCAAAGTCTCTATGTTGAAGAAATGAACCAGCTCTATCACTTCGACGGAAACAGTTGTCTCTTAAATACGCACTAAAAATAAAATCTCTCCCATATCACCCTACATGGAATAGTATCTTCTCTCTGCATTGGGAAGCTCAATATCACACATCAAACTGCTATACATCCTTTGGGTATGTATTAAAGAAACTGTGCAAGCTGTTAGTATAAATGTTGACAACATTAGCTACACTAACAGCGTTCCTCAATGGCAGGTTTGCACACCATCTTGTAACCTCTCACTTTGTCAGCTACAGAAATCTTATACCCCATCATCCATTTACCTGCAATTGTTTAATGCACACAGAGCAGCACATGCTGATTTCTTACCCATCTATATTGATGGTTCAAGAATTAACACCTCTGTTGGCTGTGCTGCTGTGCTTCCTGACATTATTATCTCAAATGAGATCCCACCAGACTGCAGTAATTATACAGCAGAGTTACATGCCATTCAGCTTGCACTTGTGCATATAAAAGAAAATTGCTACCAAAAGTGTATAATTTATAAAGAGCTCAATGAGTCTGTATATATATATATATATAATCCACATCCAGTACTTTATGAGGTGCTCACAAAATGAAAATCCTTTATTTTGATGTTCAGTTCTGCTGGATTCCCAGCCACATCGGAATTAAGAGAAATGAGGCTGCAGATGCAGCTGCTAAATCAGCTCATACTTTCCCCACATACTGTTTGACAGTTCCATATACAGACTACAGACAGCTTATAAGATCAAAGCTCAGTGGGAGTCAACATGGCAAGAAGCCATGTTAACTCCCACTGAGCTTTGATCTTATAATTGCTCAGTGGGAGTCAACATGGCAAGAAGCATCAACAAACAAATTATTTAACATTAAACCTGAAATTAAACACTGGCATTCTAGTCAACGTACAAAGAGAAAGGAGGAGGTTGTCCTTGCTAGGCTCCGCATAGGTCACAGTCACCTTGCGCCCTCTCATTTACTGAGAGCTGATGACTCTCCCATATGTGAAAAATGCAACACACATCTCACTATTCATCATATTCTGATAGATTGTCAAAATTTACACCTATTCTAACCAAGCCATATACACTCAGGGAAATGCTAGCAGACTCAGACAAATTGCATGATGTTTTTAATTTTTTAGAAACAATTAATTTGTACAAACACATTTGACTATAAATTTGTTTATATGTAAATACTTTTTTGCTTAACTTAACTTTTATATATACATATTATTCATTAGGTTAAATCTGACCAATTATGTATTACCATAGGCTTTGATCTTGTATATTTGTATCACCCTGCTGTAATTTTGTTAATATGTAAATACCATAATGCTAAACTTAAATTTTATGCATCAATGCTGTATAATAATTCCTTTCTGACTCTTTAAGTATTAGTATTTAAGTATTATAGACACTGCTTTCCTTGACTTGTTTTGTATATACATATGTTAATCTATAGTTATCTATTTATATACTGCTGAAATCTCTGCAGTAATTTTGTTAATATGTATATACTGCATCACTTAACATAAATTTTGTGTATGCATCTTATTTACTACTTTATTTTTCGAATAATCATGTAGTGCTGTAGGACATCTTGCCTATTTGTATCATCATCATCATGGGCTCACTGCCCATTGATGTCCGATGCCTGCTTCACTATCTTCTTTTGGTTGTATCTTTTGATAGAGCTCTTCATTGGTGATTTTCTGTACCCATCCTATTCTTAGAATCTTCCTGTAACAAGTTCTTTCAAATGCCAAAATTCTTTTTCTTGATTCCTTATTTATTACCCACGTTTCAGATCCGTACAGTACACCACTGAAGATGCATGTTTCCAGTACTCTTAGTTTGTTTGCAGGCTGATCACTTTACTTTTCCAGATGTTATCCATGGCCTTCAGATTTGTTCTTCCATTTGCAATCCTGATCTTTATTTCTTTTTTACAGTCCAAGTCATATGTCAGTTTACTTCCCAAATATGTGAATTGTTCTACATTTTCTATATCAGTTCCATCCACTTGTATCTTTTGTTTCATGTTCTTCTCACCAAATACCATTGTCTGTATTTTCCAAGTTCATAACAAGTCCAAATCTCTTCCCTTCCTCATTTAACAGTTTCAGTATTTTTTGTAGTTCTCTTTCGTCTTCTTCAATAATAACAATGTCATCTGCAAATTTGTATACTTTCTAGTAATTCTGTTTATATGTATTGCTAAATTCTGTTTATACTGCATTGCTAAATTTAATTTTCATCCATGCATATTGTATAATAATCCCATTTTGCCTATTTTGTACTGCTATAAAGACATCTATTATAATTTTACATATATGTAGATACTGCATTCCTTGGCTTAGTGTTTCATATATTATGTATTAACTTATATTATTAACTATTTTTGCACTACTGTAATAACCTCTGACCTTGTGTGTTGCTGTGCCCTCTGCACAGAGGGCACAGCAACACACAAGGTCTAGAGGTGCTGCTTTGTGGAACTAGATTCTTGTACAGACTTATTGTTTACAATTTTCTGTAAATGCTAATGTTGTAACCTTTAGTATGGCACAGTATGACCTTTGTAGTTTTTGTGCCAAATAAACTATAAACCCAACCAACCATTTTTTTAGATATTTCAGGGATGCATTCTGTGGATACACATTTTAAAACTTAGATTTTTAGATAAACAAATAAAGGAGCAGGTTAAGATAACTTTAATTTCTTTCATAAAATAATTTGGTTTCAAATTTAGATTAAAATTTTTTAATGCTCTTTAAAATATTGCATTGTTTTCATTCATATTCTCAGAGGTAACATTAAAAATATAGCATAATAATATGGTATGCAAGGTCAAAAACAATCAGAAAAAATGCACATTTCAGTTTTGTGCTGTTTGATCTGGCTTGCTACTTAAAAATTCTTGGTGTTTGTGCACTTCAGTGTTTTAAAGTCATTTTTTTTTGATGAAGGTTCTCAAAATGTTTTTTTTAATTTTTATTTTATTCCTCTGCAAGCTTCAGAAAACTAGAAATTCTGACTATGAATGCATGCTGTATCCACTTATTCTTCATTTATATGGTTACATTTTGAAGGAAGGTGGAATTTATTATTATTATTAAGAAAGACCTCCAAAGAGTCAAGGACTCATCAAGGGTGGACACATACTACGTTCCCCAGCTATCATACTTCTTCTCGAATTCATTAACACTTCTTGCACACATAATATCCAATGTAATCTGTTCCACTTACACACCACTTTATGAGAGAAAAATCTATATCTCACCCCCCCCCCTTCGTGGCTTTAATTCTTTGCTTCGAAAGGTGCCCTCTTATCCTCTCCCCACCCTCCATAAAATGAAAACTTCCACCAACTGAAATGCTGTATGACCCCCTCTCAGAAGTTTGTAAGTCTCAGTCATTTCACCCCTCTTTCTCCTGTTGCTAGCATCTGCAGTCTGCAAATTCTCAGTCTGTCTTCATAATCAGTATTCCACAATCCTGATATTATTTTTAGCACTCTCCTTTGTACTTTTTCCACTGTATCAGAATCACAACGGAAACTAGGAGACCAGACTTGCACACAATAGTTTAAGTTAGGTCTTATCATGGCCTTGTAAAGAGGCAAAATGACATCCTATCCTTACATGTCAAAGCTTGTTTCAGCATTGCAATTCTCTTGAGTCGTATTTGCAATCTTTGTTACAATACCCCTGAACTTCAACTTCCTATCTACTAACACTCCAAGATCCCAAGCCTGATCAGTTTCTTCTAGCAAAATCCCATCAATATAATACAACTTTGGATATCTAATCATGCCAAAGTGCATGACTTTACATTTACTGACATCCATCATCCCATTCCCACATTTCCAGCCTATTCAAATCATTCTGCAAATACTGCATATTAGGGCAGATGCAGGCAAGTGTGTGTGAAGACACCATGAAGCAAATGAGGATGTGAATGAATAATAATAATAAAAAAATGTGAAAACTAGTCTCTCAGGCAACAATATCAAATGAGGTAGTCAATTAAGGATGTAAAGGTAGTTGGGGGCCCAAGGGAATGCTACAGTTTCTATATACTAATGCAAGGAGTATCAGGAATAAGAGTAAGTAGGTCAGAAGTGAGTCATTAGTGAAACTTGGCTGACAGCAGATAATGTGATCGGTTTAGTATTTTCAGGAAGGATAGTGTAGACAGGACAGGGAGTAAGGGTACTGCTACTGCTGATGAATTGCAGCCAACAAGAGTATGAGTCATTTGGACAGAAGACAGTTGGCAATCTGGTGTCAGATTGAGTATAATAGGATAAAATATAAAATTGGTTGATGCTATAGGCCAGAGAGTACCAGAAATGATTGAAAGATATGCATCAGCAGATTTCAAGTGCAAGTCGAGTAATTATGAGGGGTGGGAGCTTTAACTGGAAGGAGGAAAGATCACTTGTCAGAAAGGAAATAGGATTTTTACACTTACTGAGAGATAGTTATTTGAAGTAGTCAATTCAGGATGTAAAGGACGCTGGGGGCCCTAAGGGAATGCTACAATTTCTATATACTAATGCTAGAAGTATCAGGAATAAGAGAGAGTGGGTTTTAGCATTGGTTAGTGCAACCTAGTGAGACTTGGCTGACAGCAGATAATGTAGTTACAGGGGGTATAATGTGATTGGTTTAGTATTTTCAGGGAGGATAGAGTAGACAAGACAGGGAGTAAGGGTACTGTTGATGATAGCAGATGAATTGCTGCCAAAAAGAGCATGAGTCATTTGGACAGAAGACAGTTGGCAACTTGATGTCAGATTGAGGATAATGGAATAAAATATAAAATTGGTTGCTGCTATGGGCCAGAGAGGACAAAACATAATGAATATCGAAACATAATGAATGGCATGGATAAAACATAATAAATGTCAATTTAACTTTGAAAAGTGTAAAGTTATTCATTTGGGGATAACAAGATCACAAGCTGTGTATAGAGGGAAATGTACTCCAGGACATTGCTGAAGCCAGGGATTTGAGGGTGGTAATAGAGTGCATATTGCTAAGATAGCCAGAGTAGCTCGCAGAATTACTCAGTTATCGAAGAATACGCTGGCAAGCAGAGATAAGGGAGTTATCATTTCTCTTTATAAAGCCTGGATATGACCACATCTTTTGTTGGCTGTTAATGAGTCACACTATGATGGGTGGGGAGATCAGAGATAACCTCTTTTCTTTTTTTGAGGTAATCAATGAACTGACTGGATATCTTTTGCTTCAATGGCAGCATCAGTTTTCAGTCTTAGTTGGACTACCATGTCTTAAAGCATAAAAAATGATCTCCTCATAGATGGTCTTCCAGAAACTGCGAAGATAATTTTTTTATGCTGTTGTTGGTTTAGCAGTTCGTAATGTTGCTTTAGAGAATTTTGTTCTTGCCGTAGTTCTGTTGTCTCTTTAATTAAGTTATGCTGCCTTTCCATTAGCACTTTTATGCTGTTTTTAATTTCTCTAATGGTCAGCAATACTTCTTCAGAACTGTTATTAAATTGAATTAATTCCTCATATTTTTCCATAATTTGTGCTGTGTTTTTCAATTAGTACTTGAACAAATTTGATTTAGTGGTCTTTTAAGTTTTGTAATCTATTTTCTAGTAATATATTTAAAGTGGTCTCGCCTGAGTTTTCATTATTATACTCCTTGTTCTTCATTTCCTCTGTTGTTGGTTGCTGCGTTGACAGTTTGGTACCTGCTGTTGTTTGCTGCATTGGCTGTTTCCTGCCTGCCACTGAAGGCAACATCGCTTTGTTTCCATACAGTGTGGGTCATCATCCAAGTGAGGATATTGTTGTGGCAGCAGTGACAGAGACCAATGTGAGAACAGAGGTTGATTTCATCAACAAAGCAATGTTGATGAAAGGCAACATCGCTTGTTTTCCGTACATACAGTGTGGGCACTCATCACGCTTTTTTGCATTCGATTTTCGTTGCCATGTTGCCTCAAACACTCCTGAACAGAGAAAATGCATATTTCTCTGACAGTTCCTGCATGTTATGTAATTTTCTTCCCCCATTAAATCTTCCTGGCATTTATAGCACTTCATCTTTTTTCTGCTTTTGGCTTTCCTGGTGTGAACTGCTAACATGGTGACTTCCTTTGTTCTCCTGTTACATAGTTGGGGGGCGAACCCCCTTTCAAGGCTTCAAAATTTGAGTCATCAGAATTCAAGGAGAACCAGCCTACCAGTCCAGAACTCGGGGGAGTTGGGCGCTGTAGACATCAAGGGGACGGAGCACCCCCCCTCCCTAGTGTGTGTGTGTGTGTATACACACACACACACACACACACACACACACACACACACAAAGACAAGCTATATTACATTTCAAACAGTATGCCAAAGTGACAATGATTTGATCAACCATTATTCAATTGGCTGACCTCCAGTAAAAAATGAAATTGCATAAAAGTTCTATTCTATTTATAACATCTTTTAGCTTATACGTTGGTAACACATGACTATTAAATTATTTAATCCAGAGATACCCGCCACAGAATACATTTGGAAAAAAGCCACGTTAATACACCGCAGCAAGTTTAAATATGAAAGATTGTTCATAGAATCAGCCTCAGCTCTAAAAAAAAACTTTCCAAACCTCAACAAATTTGGGTGCATGAGACTGCCCCAAATTTGGGAAGCTTGCATTATGAGAACGACAGCCAAGGCCACCCAATATAGCCCACTAGGGGGCACCATTAGGACTCTAGGAACAACAGTAGTTTCTCTCTTCTGCCTCATTTGCTTTTTGTAGTGCCTGCGTGCACATGTCATAGTTGTATGTTCCCAAGAAGACGGCAATGTGACATTGCCGAAATATAGGAAGTATTTATTAAAGTTTCTCATCATCATCATCATCATCAAATTCCTGCCATGTACCCTCAAGGGGTGTACAGGATATGACAGTACTACATGAAAAAATTACATCATTACTAACTTCCTATCTACAATTTTCCTCCAAATCAGTCTGTTACTTGTCAAGACTCCAACATTATCAGATCTTATATTTCTATCGTCTAAGGCACTTTGTACCGTATCAATCCACCTATATCTTGGTCTTCCTCTGGGTCGTTTTCCTGCCAACCTGGCAGAGAACACTTGTTTTGCTAATCTTTCCTCTCCCATTCTATTTAAGTGACCATACCATCTGAGATTAGCTCTGCTAACGCATTCCTGGATGCTGACAATGTCAAGTTCTTTCCTAATATCCACATTTTTAATATGATATTGCCATTGATGCCATCTGTTCACGCCTCTAATCTTTCTCAGGACTCTCATATCTGCAGTCTCTAGTCTTTGGTCAAGTGTTTTACTTCTGACCCAGCTCTCAGATCCATAAGTTAAAATTGGTTTGAACACAGTCTTGTATACAGCTAATTTAGTGTTCCGACTAATTTCTTTCTTATTCCATATGAATTTATTCAATTGACTTCCCACGATACCAGCTTTGCTGATTCTGTTGTCTATTTCTATATTTAGCTTACCATCTTCAGTAAAAATTGTGCCTAAGTAGCTGAAATGTTTTACTTGTTCCACAGGTTCTCCATTCACAACACAGTTGACATTTTCAATGATTCTGCCTATTTTCATTGTCTTTGTCTTTTTATTGCTGACTTTCATAAGATATCTATTACAGCAGTTATTCAATTTAGTCAGGGAATCTTGCAGATTTGAAGCGGATTTATTTAGAAGTATAACATCGTCTGAATAAAGCAAAGAGCTGACATTAACATCTCCAATTTTGATATCAGGTTTAATACCACATTCCTTCATAATGTGATCCATGTAGATAATGAATAACAGAGGGGATAATGTACATCCTTGTCTCACACCAGATTTAACATTAAACCATCTTCCTGTACATCCTTATTTCTAACTGCCGACTTACAACTCAAATACAGACTAAGTATTACTTGACACAATGCCCCATTGACACCATATAACTGCAGCGTATTGAATAGCTTCTCTCTTGGCACCTTGTCATATGCCTTTTCCAAATCGACAAAACTTAAATACAGATCTTTGTTATATTCCCATGCTTTCTCGACTATTTGTCGTAAAGTGAAGATCTGATCCTGACAGCCTCTATTTGGCCTGAATCCAGCTTGTTCTTCACCAAGCTTTTCTTCCACAATTCTTCTCAACCGTTTCTCAAGTATACTTGCATAGATCTTGCCAGGAACACTCAGTAGGGAAATACCTCTGTAATTCTCACATTCAGTTTTATTTCCCTTTTTATATATGGGTACTATGAGAGCTCTACTCCAATCATCGGGAATTCGTCCCTCTGTCCAGGCTTTCTGAACTATGCAGTGCAGCCACTGTAAGACTACTTCAGCATTTCTGGTCGAATATCATCTACTCCTGCTGCTTTTCCACATTTCAAGCCTTTGATGTCTTTTTCTACTTCAAGTATGGATATGTATTCCTGACTGCATGCCTGGTCAGTGTTTTTTATCACTGTGCTGTCATCACTGCTTGTTTCATTTAGCAGTTTTTCAAAGTAATTACTCCATACTTCAAGGATATCTTTTTCTCCTGTTTTCATTTCACCTTTATCATCTCTAATTCCTTTTACAGCACTCTTTCCTCCATTCCTAAGCTTCTTCAACAACCTCCAGAATATTTTGCCACCTTCTTGATATTTATTTTCTATATTCTTGCCAAAGTCCTCCCATGACTTTTGTTTAGCTAGTTTTACACACTGTTTAGCTTTCTTGCATTTGTCTCTATATTCTCTAAGAGCACAAGCCGACTTATTTGCCAGGAACTTTTGATATGCTTTCTTCTTTTTCTTCACTGCCTCTTTAACTTCCTGTGTCCACCAGGGAGTTCTGATTTTTTTATCTTTGCACACAACCTCACCACATGCCTCTCTGGCAGAATCAATCAACGTTTCCTTCAGAGTTTGCCACTGAATCTCCAAGGTTTGATTCCTGTTCTCAAACTCTTTCATTTTCTTTTCAATAATATTTCTGTATTTTAGTCTGCAGTTTACATCTGAGAGCTGCTCAACTTTTATTCGCTTTAAAACTTTCTTACATGTTATTCTTTTCAATATGAAATTCAATTTTATCCTGCTCAAGACTAAATAGTGATCACTTCCAATTTCAAATCCTCTGTACACTCTGGTGTTCTGCACCAGGGAGAAAACATCACTATCAACAATAACATAGTCAATGAGACTTTTCTTATTCCTAGCCTCTTCTCTCCATGTGAATTTGTGCACATTTTTATGTTGGAACATGGTGTTAGTAATAACCAGTCCATGTCCTGAGCAGAAATCCAACAGATATTTGCCATTATTATTAGCTTTGCTCTTTTCTCCAAATTTTCCCAAAATATTTTTGTATGTCTCACAATCATTTCCTACTCTGCTATTTAGATCCCCTACAAGGACCAACTTTTCCTTTTTCATTGTGTCAGTTGCTTTTTCTAAAGCCTCAAAAAATTCCTCCACTTCTACCTTAGTAGAACCTTCTGTGGGACCATAGGCACAAATAAGTCTCATTGTCCAGTTCCCCATTCTCATATTTGCCCACATTACTCTTCTTGAGACTGACTGCCATTCAAGAAGATTAGCCTCGTATTTTGTGTTGAATACTATGGCTACTCCTTCTTTTCCTTGATTGTCATTGCCTGAATATAACATTTTGTATTTATTGCTCAGAAAGATCTCACCAGTTTTGGTCTTTTTTGTTTCAGTTACCCCTATTATGTCGATCTGGTACTTATCTAATTCCTCAGCTAGCTCCATTTCTTTGCCATTCAGGCTTCTTACGTTGATAGTACCGATCTTTAACTCTGGTGATGTTGAGTTGGGGTTTGTTTTCAGATTTGTTCCAGTAGCTGACTTTTCGCTGTTCGCCCTGGTTCCCTGGCGAAAACAACGGGGGCCTTGTTTAACCGGGCGACGCCCCAGCCTGCATGAAATTTTGTCATGTTGTACCATCATTTTTTATTTTGGTTTAACCAATAAGAATACAATTTGGTCGGCTAAATCCCAAATTGCCAGCCCATCCTCGTTCGTTCAGTATCAAAGTAGATACCCAACAGGGTGCACCACGAGAAGGTGAGGATTGGACATTAGGTCAGAAGCCCTGGTCGGTTCTCCGCATTCCTTTAAAGGCTATGTGATGGTCTCCTCTCAGTTATACAGCTTTGACCCTTAAGCACCCCCTTAAAGTTTCTTTTAATTAATATTCCAGTATACGTTGTAAATTCCTTAAATAATTTAATAGTCATATTTATAACATCATCAGAGAATAAATTCATGTAGGTAATTTTAATACTGCAAAAGTGGTGGCCTAATCCATAAGTGTTATTATATTAGAGTTAAGATCCTAGATTATTTACAATCCTATTTATAATTAACTCTTAGACCAAAAGGTTATGTGAGAAGAATATGTGCCATCCATATTCTTGGGATTTTTAGACCACCATTATTGTTAAGATTAGGGTGATTGATAAGAATTTCACAGGCATCCTTAAATTTAGTCTCATACCACGTTTTGGTGTTATGAGAGTAAATGTAAACTCTCTTACCACCGTTTACGTAAAATGTAAACGGATGTAAACAACAGGTGCCTTTCCAGTCTATTCTATGTAGAGTATTCAGGACATGATCAGAAAGGCCAGATTTACCATAGTTGTTAAATTTAATGTGCCGTTTATGTTCCTTTTTTCTTTCCGATAGGAATTGTGCATCCTGTTTCACCTATATAGGGCAAATTACAGTGCAGAGAATATGGTTTACTTCAGGGTGGGCCAGCAGAGGAAGTGAATGCTCGGATGAGTTGAATAAGTTCTTTAATTTTGTAGAAGATTAAAGATGGCATTAAGATTGTATTTCTGTAGTATTCTGTTTATTTTGTCTGATATCCCTTTAATGTATGGAATGGCTACAGTTTTATTTTAATTTTGATTATTTTTATTGTTAAGTGGAGTCTTGTGAAGAATTTTGTTGATAGTAGTTTTGCTATAGCTATTCTTCAGAAAAGTATTGCTGATAACTTTTCATTCATGTTTAAGTGCTTGTTCACTGGAGCAAAACTTCAAAGTCCTGTTTTTTATTGTGTTAATGACACCTAGTTTTTGTGTTAGGTGGTGTTAAGAGTTTGTGTATATATTGACCAGTATGTATAGCTCAGTAAACAGTGAAAGAAAGAATACACAGAATTGACTGGCTGTTGTTTATATCACACCAAAATTTGGTAAGAGTGTAAATTTAGGGCGGCCTGTGAAATTCTTATCAACTACCCTAATCTTAACAATAATGGTAGTCTAAAAATCCCAAGAATAGGGATGGCACATATTCTATCTGCTTAACCTTTTGGTCTAAGAGTTAATTATAAGTATGTCTGTAAGTAATCTAGGATTTTAACTTTAATATAACAGAGCTCATGTTAAATTATGGATTAGCTCACCACTTTTGCTGTATTAAAACTATCTATATGAATTTGTTCTCTGATGATGTTATAAATAGAATATATCCCTGATGTACGTTTTTCCCCCCCACTAGAGGTTAGCCCAGTAGAATAATGGTTGATCAAATCATTGTCATTTTGGCATACTGTTTGAAATGTAATATAGCTTGTCTTTGTGCGTGTGTGCATGCTCCAGATGATGACCTTAATATGAAGGTTGAAACGTCAGGAAATTAATTATTTCTAATATGGTTATAGTTTCCATAATTTTACTGAAATGAATGCTGATCACTGTGTAACACTAAAGGAAAAGATGGCATTAATGCTATCATCATATTAAAAATGAAGATATTAGAAAGGAACTTGATATTCTTAAATTTAAGAACCGGTAGCAGAGCTAATGAAAGGTGGTGTGATCACTTAAATGAGAAAGGAATGGTTAGTAAACCATTCTGGGAAGAAATGGATTAATGTACCGGTATCCATGCAAAGTTGTGGTGCAATAAAAAATCAAGCTGATGTTGAAAGTTTGCAGGAGGATTTAAATAAGCTGGTAAAATGGGCAAAAGAAAATGGATGTCAGTTCAATGTGGAAAAGTGTAAAGTCATGCATTTTAGGATTAAAAGATTACCAGCTGTGTACTACATCGATGGAAAGGTACTCCAAGAGATTGATGAGGCTAGGGACTTAGGGGTATTGGTAGATAGGGAGATGAAGTTCAGAGGACACATTGCTAAGGTGTCCAAGATTGCACATAGGATTACTTGGTTGTTGAGGAACACACTGACATCCAGAGATAAAGAGGTTATTATTCCCCTTTATAAAGCATTGATACTTCCACATTTGGATTACTGTGCTCAGGTCTGGTCACCTGGATTCCTTGGAGATGAGGAGGCTGTGGAGAGGGTTCAGAGAAGAGTGACCAAGTTGGTGAGTGATATAAAAAATGCTCCCTACGTTGATAGATTGAGAGCTTGTAGATTGCAGAGATTGGTTGATAGGCGAAGAAGAGGGGATATGATAGTAACATTCAAATTACTAAAAGGTTTTTATAGGATTGATGCAGGTGAAATGTTTCAGCTGTGTGATAGTGATGGAAGAACAAGAGGTCATCTCTGGAAATTAAAGAAGAGTGTGGTTAACAAAGGTGTCAGAACAAGGTTTTTTGCCTGGAGGGTGGTGAATGAGTGGAATTCATTGCCTGACTTAGTTGTGAGCTCTTCGTCTGTAAATGAATTCAAGAAGAGATATGACAGATATTGTTTTGCTAGTTTGGGTCTCCCGTGATGAGTCTACTGACTCCATGGAGATACCCGTAATAATAATAATAATATCCCTCGATTAATGCGGTTAATTAATCCCTCGATGTTACTGCATATATCAAAATCGCGTTAATCAAATCTGATAATCAATGGTTAAAATTACAATTCGTCCCTGATTGATTACTGTATTAATAATTCGTTTTATATGGTACTCTTTTAGAAAAGATAAAAAATGAACACAAAGTAAATGTTTAATAAATAGTTGTTCCTACATTATTTACTGCAATTTTTTTTATCAAAAGAAGTTATCAAGAGTGGTTTGAACAGTTTTAGTTTTTTTCTTATCGGCATAAATTCTGTGATAACAAGCAAAATGACTCTCCAGACCTTGGCAAACAAGCAATAAAACATAAAGAAAAAACATTACAAATATAATACATGATGGTACAAATTAAGTGGATATTGAATCCAACATTATTTCATAGCTGAATATAGAAACTACAAGAGTTTCGTGCCGAATATATGGATACTAAAAGTTTCGGTGGAGATGCAAGCATAAGCAACCTTATGGGCAATTTGTAGTAAAAGTGGAGTAAGCTCCAGATCACTTTCCTTAGTATTTTGCATAATGTAAAGCACATCTCCTAGAGGACATGTATGATAAATAAGCCTTTGGCTCTCTATTTAAGTAATACATGTTGGTTTATTTTCAGTTACAATCTAGAAATTATTGAACAAAGAATAAAAAAAAAAAAAACAACTAAACCATACTATACTGACATCAGAGGTTGCGGTATTTCTCAGATACAATTTACTGTCAAATATCACAAACTTTACATAATATATGTTAAACCAAACTGACAGCAAAAAACAGTGCAGAATATCACTCATAACATATGAATGCAAAGCTACCAATGACCTCCAAGCTATACACTGAATTGTATAAGAATATTTATATTAAACATTTTGCAGATCTATACTTAAGTTTTGTCGATCTGGAAAAGGCATACGACAAGGTGCCAAGAGAGAAGCTATTCAATACCCTACAGTTATATGGTGTTAATGGGGCATTATATCAAGCAATACTTAGTCTTTATTTGAGTTGTAGGTTAGCAGTTGGAATTGAAGGAAGTACAGGAAGATGGTTTAATGTTAAATCTGGTGTGAGACAAGGATGTACATTATCTCCTTTGTTATTCATTATCTATATGGATCACATTATGAAGGAAAGTGGTATTAAACATGATATCAGAATTGGAGCTGTTAATGTCAGCTCTTTGCTTTATGCTGACGATGTTATACTTCTAAATCAATCTGCTATAAGTCTGCAAGATTCCCTGACTAAATTGAATAACTGTTGTAATAGATGTTTTATGAAGGTCAGCAATAAAAAGACAAAAACAATGAAAATAGGCAGAATCGTTGAAAATGTCAACTGCGTTTTGAACAGAGAACCTGTGGAACAAGTAAAACATTTCAGCTACTTAGGCATGATCTTTAGTGAAGATGGTAAATTAAATAGGGAAATAGACAACAGAATCAACAAAGCTGGTATGGTAGGAAGTCAATTGAATAAATTCATATGGAATAAGAGAGAAATTAGTCGGAACACTAAATTAGCTGTATACAAGACAGTTCAAATCAGTTTTAACTTGTGGATCTGAGAGCTGGGTCAGAAGTAAAACACTTGACCAAAGACTAGAGACCGCAGATATGAGAGTCCTGAGAAAGATTAGAGGCGTGAACAGATGGCATCAATGGCAATGTCATATTAAAAACGAGGATATTAGGAAAGAACTTGACATTGTCAGCATCCAGGAATGCATTAGCAGAGCTAATCTCAGGTGGTATGGTCACTTAAATAGAAGGGTGAGGAAAGATTAGCAAAACAAGTGTTCTCTGTAAGGTTGGCAGGAAAATGACCCAGAGGAAGACCAAGATATAGGTGGATTGATACTGTACAAAGTGCCTTAGACAATAGAAATATAAGATCTGATAATGTTGGAGTCTTGACAAGGAACAGACTGATTTGGAGGAAAATTGTAGATAAGAAGTTAGTAATTATGTAAATTTTTCATGTAATACTATCATATCCTGTACACTCCTTGAGGGTACATGGCAGGAATTTGATGATGAACATTTTGCATGTATCTGTCAGATCAGCTGCGAGCTCCGCAGGGTTAAAGGTGGGTTAATCAAAACTCTTGCCGCACATATCAAGGGATTGCTGCAATTAATTTCACAGCTTTAATCAAATCCCACGTTAAGCAAGGGATACTTGTATTTTGTCGATACATTACATAATATTGTGTTATATCAGCAAAACTGTATATTGGATTTGTAGGTGACCAGAGGAAAGCATTGATATACAGGAGGTGAAAAAAACAGTCCTGCAGTAGTCTAGCATTAGTTATGAATTTTTTTATTTTTTTTTCAGGATTAAGATGTTTCCTATCACAAGTAATAGTCAACTAAACGTAATATGCAAATCGAAAAACTGCCCAACCCATTTGACAAAGAGGTAGAAGACTGCATGATGGCAGTTTACTTGATACTTTTATGCCAGATCTGGTTGGAAGTCTTAGAGATATCAAGAGTCAGCAACTTAAGTTTTTCCTCAATTTTTTCTGCAATAAATGCTCAGCATTAAGGATATAAATAAGATCTCTAGAAGGGAGAAGGCTTGAGTAAGTTGAAGCTTGAAACAAAAAAAGACACTTCAGTCATACTCCGGCTTACGCGAATCCGGAGTTACGCGGTTTCTTATATGTACGTATTCCCGTCACGCCTCACCACTAGATGTATCTTTCCGTCGCCGGCCACATTTGCCAGTGTCGCACATGCTGTGAACAGGCACTGACGTATTTCACGCGGTCTCCATTCATACACGATTTTTTTAGTCTACAAACCTTGCAATTGTTTAATGTTATGCTCTTAATAAAAATTTTATCACATAAAAAATAATAATGTCGCCCAAAAGAAGCAAGTCCAATTCTGCTACAGCTAGCAAGAAAAGAAAAACATTCGAAGCGTACTACACACGGCATTTGTTTGCAAGTCTGAATGAAGCTATGAGGCAAAATGAGCAACTGTCTGTTAAAGAGTTTTGGAAACAGTTTAATGTTTTAGATGCTGTAAGGATTATTGGAGATTCTTTGGGTGTCTCCAATATCGGAGACACCCTTCAGTAGCAAAGAGTTTCCGATATCGGAGACTCTTCGCTACTGAAGAGACCGAAACCTGAGATCCAGTTTTACCAGAAAAGCACATGACAATTGCAAAATTAACAGAAAGTCTCAGCTTAATTAAGAAAGGTTTACAGATTTTGGAGGACATAGATTCTAACGAGGAACGAATTGTAGCCACAAGGCAAGGAATAAAAAAATCACTGGCTTGCTATGAAGAAATTTTGCATGACAAGAAAAAGACGTTAGGCCGTCAGACGAATCTATTAGATTTTATGAAACCATCGACATCGAAATAACTTTCTTTTTTTATGTACGAAAAACTACAATTATGATTATATTTCTTAAAAAATATAGGTTTTTTTTGTAAACCTTTGGTCCCAGTTGTATGTTTGTATATATAAATTACATGCAAAATTATACCTCGAGTTACACGAATTCGACTTATGCGCTTTTCGTTGGTCCCACCTACCTTGTAACTTCGGGGTATCACTGTATTTTAATTAAGGGGATATTAGATCCCACATTATTTCATAGCCTAATAAGAAACTCAAAGAATTTCATGCCGAATATAGTGAACTATAAAAATTTCGGCAGATTGTAGCGTAAGCTAAAGCACATAGTTCAACACTAGGGCAACTCATAGCAAAGGTGGGTAAAGTTCTGATCACTATTATTAGTATTTCCCATAATGTAAAACACATCTCCTAGGGGATGTATGATATTATACATTATGGTGGAAGGTCACTACCCAGACCGGTTTCGACCTTTATTGAGGTCTCATCAGTGAGCAGGTAGACCTAGATAATACTGAGGTTATAACGAAAAGAACTTATATACTTTGCTAGACGAGTTGTAAAAAAGGTGCACCCATAAATTATTTAAATAAAGAGCCAATTAGCTTCACGTCTGCAATGTAACATTATTTAAATTATGTTTATTTATTTATCTTAATTATTAAATTAATTTAATTTATGGGTGCATGTTTTTGACAACTCATATAGCAAAGTATATAAGTTCTTTTTTGCTATAACCTCAGTATTACTCACTGATGAGACCTCAATAAAGGTCGAAACCAGTCTGGGTAATGACCTATCACCATAATGTATAACATCATACATCCCTTAGGAGATGTGTTTTTTTGCATTATGGGAAATACTAAGAATAGTGATCAGAACTTGACCCACATTTGCTACGAGTTGCCCTAGTGTTGAACTATGCGCTTTAGCTTATGCTACAATCTGCCGAAATTTTTATAGTTTACTATATTCGGCATGAAACTCTTTGATTCCGATCTCTTTGAGTTTCTTATTTGGTTTTGAAATAATCTGAGAGTTAATATCCCCTTAATTTAAATAATGTTCAATCGCCGAAGTGAAGCCTATGGGCTCTTTAAGTAATTTATGGGTGCACCTTTTTGACAACTCGTATAGCAAAGTATTTCTTTTCGCTATAACCTCAGTATTATCTAGGTCTACCTACTCACCGATGAGACCTCAATAAAGGTCAAAACCGGTCTGGGTAGTGACCTTCCACCATAATGTATAACATCATACATCTCCTAGGAGATGTGTTTTACATTATGGGAAATAGTGATCAGAGTTGCCCTAGTGTTGAACTATGTGCTTTAGCTTACGCTACAGTCCACCGAGATTTTTATAGTTTACTATATTTGATATGAAACTCTTTGATTCCAATCTTTGAGTTTCTTATTCGGCTTTGAAATAATGTGAGATTTAATATCCCCTTAATTTAAATAATGTTACATTACCAAAGTGAAGCCTATTGGCTCTTTATTTAAGTAAAAAAAGGCACATTAGGCTTCAAAATTTGGATTCCTCAGCAACTCCCAGTTTTTGTTTTCCTGGTTAGATATGCTGGGAACCCTGTTTGGGAATAAAACCAGGTTTGGATTTTATTATGGCTTCAGGTCTTCATATTTTATACAGGAATGTTCAATTTTTATACTGTACTGTATTTTATTTTTAGTAACTAATATAAAATTTAATTTCAGAAAACTGTGTAACCCGAATATTTATCAAATAATTAACTTTTTTTCAGGCCTGGTAAGGTATGTTCCTTTTGCAATCTTGGAGAGCATAGTGCCCTTGGTCAGGGTGAGCTTACCAAGTTTGAACCAACTCCTGGGTTTAATCCTTTTAAAAAGTATGTAAAGACACATCGTAGTTCAACTGAAAATGAATACAGTCCTCCTCCACAAGAAAAACTTATAACTCCAAAATTCATTCCCCTTCGAAGACAAAAAGGTTTTGGAAAATTTGGGAGGTAAAACTATAAATTATTTTATTTTACTCATTATATTTCAAATTGTAAGTGTTCAGCATTTAGTTTTGAGGAAATGAAATTGAGTATCATATTCAAAAGAAAAGTGTAAGAAAGTTTTAAAAAGAATCAAAGTTCAGCATCTTTCAGAGGCAAACTGTAGACTAAAATATACAAATATAAAATATACAAATAATAATAATTTCAGTTTAAAAACAAATCCTTGGACAATCACTGGCAGAATCTGAAGATGACATTGATTCAACCAGAGAGACATGTGTTTAAGCTTCTGCAAAAATTGGAATATCAGAACTCAGTAGAGTTAAAAGAGGCACTTTTGTCAAAGAAGAAATCATATCACAAGTTCCTAGCAAGTGATTCAGCTGATACAGTAAATGAATACAGAAAAAAATATAAGAGCACTAAGTTATGAAAATAGGTAAACAAAAGTTACGGGAAGACTTTGGTGAGAATTTAGAAGATAAATATAGGGAAGGTAGTAGAATATTCTGGAGATTATTGAAAGAGATTAGAAATGGAAGAATCAAATGATAAACACAAAAACCTTAGATAAAGATATTCTGGATGTTTTGAGTAATTACTTTGAAAGACTGCTAAATGAAACAGGCAGTGACAGAACTGTGGATATTTGAAATATGGATATTTCAAATATCCACAGTTCTGTCACTGTGGATATTTGAAATATCCACAGTGACAAATATGGATATTTGAAAGTAGATGATAGTGGATCAGAAATGCTCAGATATGGAGGTATAAAAATGCATAATTCAGAGGGCCTGGAACAGAAGGATGAATTCTGGATTACTGGAATAGATCTTTCATATTTCCCATCTATAAAAAGAGAAATAATAACACTGAATGTGAGAATTAAAGGGAAATTTCCCAACTCTATATGGATCACATTATCAAAATTGGAGATTTTAATCCCAGCTCTTTACTTGTAAAGATGATGTTGCACTCTTAAATAAATCTAGTGCAAACCTGTAGGAGTCTTTAAATTAAATAACTGCTGTAAACAAATTTGGCATGAAAAATCAGTAATAAAAGACGACGACTGTGAAAATAAGTATAAACACTGAAATATTGGCTGCAATCCTGAATGGAAAAACAAGTATAATATTTCATCTGTTTAGGCACAATTTTAAAAATAAAAATAGCAAATTAAAAATATGGAAATACATTAGCATAAGCGAAACTGGTATGTTAAGGAGTCAACTGAATGTGGATTATGAAAGAAATTAATCAGAACACTAAAATAGCTGTTATAAGATGGCATTCAAACCAATTTTAACTGAATGATCTGAAAGTTAGAAATAAATTATTGATTAAAAATTGAAGACCACTGACTGAGAGTTCTGAGGAAAAAAATCTTGGTCATCCACTGTGTTATGCATTTAGAAGCATCTTAGACTGAAATATTTGATCTGACAATATTGGTCTCCTGACTGATAACAGATTAATTTGGATAAAATTTTCCTTTAAATTTTAGTCTATATTCATTGTCTTATATATTCTATAGGATATGTATCAGAATTTGAGGATGATTTATTTGAAATAGAAATAATTAATTTGAGATGGTTTGAATCAGTGAGTACTACAGCACCTACTATTTCTAAATTCTTGAACTATGAAGAACTGCTGAAATTTATAGTCCAAAGTTTCAAACCAACTATGTAAACTTTGTCCACTTTTGCAATCACAGGAAAATATTCACTGTGATGTCATGGATTTACTAGCAGCATGTAATTCTATTACACACTGCTAGTAACTGAAATTATTTTCTTCTACTGAATGCTCACATAATTAACATAATCTAGTCATCTGCACAGCATTATCTCTGGGGATTCTTGCTTTAATGATATTAAAGGACATCACCCTGCTCTTTATCCCACACATGGCATTTACTGTATTTACTTGAATATAACTTGCCCTCGCATATAACTCACACCACTGATTTTACTTTATGAAAAAAGAAATTAAAAAAGTTTTGCATGTACTACCTCCTACATGAAAAAAGTTTAAATATGTTTACATCAGGGCCGATAGTAATTCGCTCTCAACAGTAAACAACACGCCCTCTTCCAACAGTCACGGTACTGCAGATGCAAGAAAAAACAAGTAGTTTTATTGTATCACTGAATAAGGTACAGAGACATTTTGCAATTTGTGTAATATATTTCTCAACAAATAGTGCAGAGACAACTGAGATAAAAACGGCACTAACTAATGAATCACATGTCCCCTTCCCATAGAAATTATGCTGTATAGACTCAAGCAAAACCATATGTTGCACCAGCAAACATAGTATCTAACTAAAAAACTATTGTCCAGGTTTTCAATTGCATGAAATAAGTGTTTGTTTGATTGCATTTGAAATTTTCGATGTCATTAAGACAGATCACAAAGACTAACTCCAAATAAAATTCTACTGCGAACATGCCATATAATGCATGTGTGAGTCCACCTGCCAGCTCGATGCCGAAGCAGCACCCAAACAAGTAGCAATAAAATTCAACCAAAGATTTGAAACTTTGTGTGATTTAGCCCGCCCACGTGATGCAAAGGTTGGCTAACTCACAGATATTATGGAATTCAGTTGAAGAGAATTAGCATTTCAACTCAACATTTGTAGGCTTGCCTTTGTTCGTTGGGTTGCACGATCTTTTGTTAATACCACACTAATCATATGCATGTCTTCATAGCTGCTCTATCTCTACTGGCCTACCATTGCTGTCTGCATTGTGCTCTGCTATCACTTCTCATTAATCATTCAGGATTATTCATTACATATCTCAAGTCTTGCAAGCTACTGGTAATTTTTGCTTGAAATAATGGGAAAAAAAGATGATGCTATTTGGGTAGATGACTTTGATGATGCACACAAGGAAACTGCTCTAGAGGCCGGACGTAGCAATAGCGAATAGGAGATTCTTGGTAAGTCATACCCATTTTCAGTTTTTTCCTAAAACTTTAGTTTCCAAAAATCCCTGCATATATTTCGCACCACGATTTTTTAGCTTTATTTTTGGGAAAAAAAGTGAGTTATATTCAAGTAAATACGGTATTTGCAGTGGTCTTAGACTTCTTGTGGTATAGGAGCAATTGAAAAAAAGCAAACTGTGCAGTATATTTGCCAGAACCTTTAGTGCAGAATATAATTCAGAGAAAAAAGAAATCTTGATATTTCTAGCCTGGCTCCCACTGATGAGACCTCAATAAAGGTCAAAACTGGTCTGGGTAGTGGCCCCTTGCCTTTAATACAAAGCATCATACATCTCCTCCAGGAGATGTGCTTTGCATTATGGGTAAATATTAAGATTAGTGATCAGAGCTTATTCTACTTTTACCATGAGTTACCTTGGTCTTGCACTACCTGCAGGGTCAGCTAGACTTGCATTACGTGCAGGCCAAACTTGACTTATTTGTCTGTTTGCTTACTTGGGAAATGGAGTAAAACCAGGTTTAAAATAGCTTGGTATCTTTAACATTATACCTAAGGTAAAATACTTTCTACATATATATATATATATATACACACATGAGGGTGGTTTGAAAAGTTCTCAGCCTAACAATGAAAAAACGAATTTATAATTTCAAAATTATTTTTATTTTTCAACATAATCTCCCTTAAGACTAATACATTTATTCCAAGGCTATAAATAACAAAGGGATTTAAACATTTAATAACTTTTTTATTTATTAATTATTTTTATTCTTTTTCTTTAATCTATTATACACATGTATTCACAAGAATATGGTAATTTTTTTACTGCAAATATTTCAATCAGAAACTAACTGGTCATCATCGGTGCACCAGCATAATCACAAGGTGAAGCTACAATAAAGAATATTAATTCTACGAGGGTGGTCTGAAAAGTTCCCGGCCTAACAACGAAAGAACGAATTTATAATTTTCAAAATTATTTTTATTTTTCAACATAATCTCCCTTAAGACTAATACATTTATTCCAGCAATGCTCCAGCACCATTATTCCATCCCTGTAGTGGTTCTCAGTAAGATCTGCAAAATACCCCTCTACAGCTGCCTCTTGATTTGAAGAAAAACACTGACCAGCAAGGAAAAGTTTTAGTTTTGAGAAGAGATAGAAGTCAGAGGGAACCAAATGTGGGGAATAGGGTGGATGTTTCAACAATTCATAGTGTAGATCCCTTAATTTTCCTAATTCCAAAACACCATTGTCCTGATGAAAGATGATTTTTTTCTTTTTCAAACCAGATCTTTTCTCACGAATTTTTTCATCTAGTCTGGTTAAAAGATCGGAATAATATTCCCTGGTTATTGTTTTACCCTTTTCAAGATAATAAATAAAATGCCTTTAGCATCCCAAAACACCGATGCCATGATGTTTGCTGCTGATGGAATCGACTTTGTCTTCTTTGGTGCTGAACAACTGGCTTCTGTCCACTGTTTTGATTGCTGTTTGGATTCTGGTGTGTAATGGTGAATCCAAGTCTCATCCATAGTAATAAATTGACACACAAAATCAGTTTTATTCTTGTTAAAACGCTCCAACAGCTGTTCAGAGATTTTTGTATGAGTGTGTTTTTGATCTGCTGTTAGCAAGCACGGCACCCATCTTGCGCAAAGCTTTTTCATTTGCAATTTTTCATGCAAAATATATCCTATACACTCTTTTGAAATGCCTATAGTCTCAGCAATTTCACACACTTTGACTCGCCGGTCATCCAATACCATATTGTGCACTTGATCAATGATTTCTGGTGGTGTTACACTTTTTGGATGTCCTTCACATGGATCATCTTCAAGGCTGGTATGACCACGTTTAAACTCGGCAGCCCATTTCTTAATTGTCAAAAACGAAAGAGAAGAGTGCCCATAAACTTTTATGAATTTCAAATGAATTTCTTTTGGTGTTAAACCTTCTTTTACAAAGAATTGTAACTGCACGATACTCAAGTTTATTCATTTCAAGGGATACAGACAACACTTTTGCTTCAGACAACTGCATAAAATAACTACTTGATAGAACAACTAGCAATTTCACATGGGTTCTTATGACAGATGTACCAACTTAGGGAAAAAAAAAACATTTTGTTGATTATGTATAATATATTATTTCTGGGAAAACTCCCATGTTACTCCTCTTAATAAACTATTATAATTATGGCTATTTTGCCTGCTTCGGTTTAGGAGTGCCCGTGTTTAAATGTCATTGGCTATTTACTCACGGATTCTTAGGGCATTGTAGATGTAAATGTACCAAAAAGTATATGTAGCATAAGGAAGAGAAATTTACACATACCTTTTTCTGGGTGTTGCAGCTTTTCTTCTTTCTGCGATGTCGAAAAACTACTGAGTGTGTGGAGGGGGGGTAGGCAATTTGGGAGAATTAAATTAGAAAAACCCGGGTTTTCTTCAGTGATATATATAAAAACATATATATTATATTATTATATTTTTCCCCTTCCTCCTCCCTATATAAAAAATCAACCCTTTCACCTTTTCCCACCCTATATAATATATGTTTTTATATATATTACTGAAGAAAACCCGGGTTTTTCTAATTTAATTCTCCCAAATTGCCTACCCCCCCTCCACACACTCAGTAGTTTTTCGACATCGCAGAAAGAAGAAAAGCCGCAACACCCAGAAAAAGGTATTTTCTGGGTGTTTATTTTTGGGTGTTTATTTATTTATTTATTTTTACTTGATCTGGAAACCCTGCTCTAAAGACAAAACATGGAACTTTTTCAAGCCACTTCAGGCATCTAATAAGCAGGCAGTAGTCTCACAACAGATAATGAAATTCATGTCTCACCCCCAGACAATCACAAACATCCATGCCCACAGTGGGATTCAAACCCACAACCTGTTGGTTGGAGAGCAGATACACTGACTGTTTGACCAACCAGGCCAGCAAATATAGTATATACACAGTTCCTTGAGGGATAGTGCATATACTGTGTCATGTTCTTCATACCATATTAAGAAAAACTAGGAGTTTGAATACCTAAAGGCTGTGCTAATTTAAAATATAAGACTTTTCAAAATCTTATTAACACTTATAGAATCACTTATTAATAAGAAAAAAATAGTAATTATAGAGATGATGACTCTTGAGATTTTGTCTCAAGCTGTTATGTGTGATATCCTGAATTTTTTTTCCCTTGGACTGTCTGGGCACACTCGTGAAGAAAGTTCAGAGTTTGGATTGTAGATCAGAGAATTTGAATGGAATCAGAGAAGCCTTTCATTCTAGTAGAAGTTATTTTGGTAATTAGATTAGGAGAATCAAAACAGTAATCTGATCATTGAAAAAAAAAAAAATAGTAGAAATTACAGGGGGTCATCCTGCTTGGTGCTGTTGTGGTGCCAAAGGATATGATGTTGAGCATGGACAAAACTCTCACTTGTGGGCTGAGTTATCCAGAGGAGAGGGTATCTGTGGTATATTGAGAAGGAGAACTGATTTTATTTTTTTAAAAATCTCATTCTTTAGATGAAATTGACAATTTGTATTAAATTATTGTTTATAGCAAATAGATTGGTATTTCGTCCAGTTAGTTAGTGGAACTTGCAGATGGAAGTTATTGGAGTTGTATACATTACGTCAGCAAGGATGATGTAGCTGTTTGGGCAATTAAAATAGCAGAAAACTGAGCTTTAGTTATAAAAAGGTGATGTGGTTTTCAGAATTTGGAGAGCAATAAAGAGAGCAGATTTATGTAGCAGAATGAAATACAAGGAACTTCCGAGTCAGAAGATCAAAACAAGAGAGTATTCTAGATTTGGCATTATATGGCATACAGTGCTACCTTGAACAGTTAGGAATGAGTGTGTTTTTATGTTATTCTCATCCATGTATAGTTAGATACTATACATGGATGAGAATAACATAAAACCTATAACATATTTTAGTATTGTATTATTGATTAGCTTGTAGGAATCTTATGTAGAGAGGCCAAAAAAAATTTTTTTTTATCAAGTCTGAATTCAGAACTACAGTACCTGGTTTCATTCCTGACAGTGAACATCATATATCACTTTAAAAATATTTAGATGCTATCCAATCAGACAATCAGACCTGTCATTATAGCTTTAAGTTGAAGTTTGGTTAGCCCTGAATGTCTAAGTTATGTGAATCATTTCTGTTCATGTACATATATAGCATCTACGTAGAAGAGAAAGAGACAGCATATATGGGGGGATGAAAAATTATTGTTATTATATCGGAAACTCCATGGAGTCTGAAGACCCACTGTGGAAAGTCCAGATCGTCCACATAATATATATTACCTCTTTGAATTTCATCACTGACTAAGGACCCACAACTCAGGCAACTCATTTCACACATTCACCCTCCAAGTGAAAATCTCATTCTGAGGCTATTATTACCCATACTCTTATTCATTTTCAAGGAAAGTCCAAGTGCTGAAAAATTTCCTCTTTATCAATTCTACAAAACTCTTTTAGTAACTTGAACATTCCTGTCATATCTCCCTCTTTTCTGTTTATCAACCAATTTCAGTAACCCACAGATCCCAGAGAGTTCCACTGGCCACTCACTATCTTGGTCATTTCCTTCTGGATTCTCTACACCACCCCTCATCTCTGCTTACTAGTGTATTCTTCAGTAACCTAGTAATCCCATAACTAGTTTGTCCACTTTTGCAATATGCCCTCTTAATTTCAAACTTACTATCCCTTTGATCTCTTGTTTTATCAATTCTTTTCATGCTAAAATGCCTAACTTTACACTTTTCTACATTAAGCTGGTATGCCATTTCTCTTTTGCCCATACCGTCAACTTATTTAAACTATTTTGCATGCCTCTACATTGTCTTAACTATAAACTACCTAATTGTGCACCATAAGCAAACAACTGAATATTTCCTTTCAAATCATATTTTCTGTATTATTGATGTGCAGATTAACACGTTCATTGCCAAGCTGAAAATTGGAATTTCGTGTGGTGGCCAAATTTTTTTTATTTTTTTATTTAGTGTTTATTGGGCTCAAAATAAGTTAAATATATTATTTATATGCTTTTATTATTATGTACATAGGATTTATGTACTCTAAATATCTGTTACACGATATTGCGTGATATGTAATTCGGTCAAATAAGTTATATATTTTACAAATAAAAAACATTTAAATATAATAATTATAACTTTAATTATCAGTCTTTTATAATCACATAGCATTTTTAAAAATAACGTACAAATAGAAAAAAAAAAATTATCAAAAATCAACATTTATAGGGAACTTACTAAAAAAAAACAAACAAAAACAATACTCAAAATAAATAAAAACCAAACTTCAAGCACGCTAAATCAATGAATAACTAAACAAAATCGTCGCGTCGTCACCTTGTCTGAACGCCACCACTGTGCACACTGGCTAACATGTGATCGGCCACCAGGTGAGAACTCGCATCACGCTTTATCGCGTGATTGGCAATGAACGTGTTAAACAGCAGTGGTTCAAGCACATAGTTTTGCAGCAAACCACTGGTCACCTGTCTTCTGTATATCAGCAGCTTAACATTCCTTATCTGCTCCCATTTGTGCGCAGAGTATCATGTGATATCCCATCAAGTGCCTTTGCAAATTTCAGCAGTATCATTATGGAACCATTCTTGTTATCCAATTGAAGTGTTGGATACAGTGGCATAGCTAGAGCTTTTGTCGCCTGGGGAAGTTCCTGAGTTTGCTGCTCCTCTCAATACACCAAAAATACTACAAAAAGTCAAAACGACATATAGGGAAATAAATTAAAACACTATGTTTATGCTTATTTTAATTGTAAGTATAGTTGTTGAAAAACTAATTATTAATTAAGTAATAAAATTACTAAGTTAGCGTAATTCATAAATAAAAGAATCGTCGAAAAATAAAATGGTGTCCCACGTAAAAAATGCCACCTGGGTCAGATTGGTCCCCCCCCCCCCCCCCCCAGCTACACCACTCTTTGGATAACAACAACTGGATTATTATAGAAAAGTGAGTAAATTACTAAGCCATTGATCTACCCTTTACAAAACCATGCAGCTCCCCATCGTCTCCTGATGCCATTTTCATGCTTGTTTCATATCTGGTACTTTAAATATTTCTGTGTTTTTTAAGATTGACATAATAAAAATTGAAAACTTAAGGTTTTTTTTTCACTCACTGTTTTCTCTTAAATAGATGCTTGCGGCCCGATTATTAAAAATAAAAGTTGAATGTGGCCTGCAAGTCTAAAACCATGTGTCACTGAAATGACACATGGTTTTAGAATCGGACCATCAATGTGTTGATGCAATTATAGGAAGAACATCTAATGGACACTGTACAAACCATAATAAATTTAGTTTAATCCTTTATCCAAGTGTGAGCAAATAAAGTTTGCGCCTGAAAGTATCTTCAGGACTGGGGTAAGGTGGTACAACACCGGGCAACTCGTTGCAAAGGTGGAGCAAGCTAACATTACTCCTATCTCAGTATCTCCCATAATGCAAAACACATCTCCTTGCGGATATGTATAATGTTATGCATTAAGGGAAGGGCCACTACCCAGACTAGTTTCGACCTTTATTGAGGTCTCTTCACTGGGAGCCAGGCCCAAGTGGAGATACCAGGCAGAAGCATTAGCAAGGTCATCCCCACCTATAGGAGTTGCCAAACAGTGTGCCACTTTTTTATTAAATTATTCTGCATTTAGAGAAAGATGTTGAGAGTTTATTTTTCACTTGGTTAGGCTATAATAAATTTAGTTTAATCCTTTATCCAAGTGTGAGCAAACAAAGTTTGTGCCTGAAAGTATCTTCTGGACTGGGGTAAGGTGGTATACAACACCTGGCAACTTGTTGCAAAGGTGGAGATGACCTTGCTAATGCTTCTGCCTGGTATCTCCACTTGAGCCTGGCTCCCACTGAAGAGACCTCAATAAAGGTTGAAACTAGTCTGGGTAGTGGCCCTTCCCTTAATGCATAATATTATACATATCCACAAGATGTTTTTTACATTATGGGAGATACTGAGATGGGAGTGATGTTAGCTTGCTCCACCTTTGCAACGAGTTCCCGGTGTTGTACCACCTTACCCCAGTCCTGAAGATACTTTCAGGTGCAAACTTTATGCTCACACTTTGATAAAGGATTAAACTAAATTTATTATAGTCTAATAAATTTATTAAACTAAATTTATTATAGTCTAACCAAGTAAAAAATAAACTTTCAACTGTACAAACCACTAACTGTTTCGCTTTTGTTAGGTAGGCCAATGCTCTGACTTTGGGCACCATGGAAAAATCTTGATGCACTATGAACTGAAAAAGTTTGGGAACCACTGGTCTAGAGGATAATTAATCTTTGTATGATTGTTTATATAACTTGATTTTTCTTTAAGATCATATCAGAAATCCTTATTTCAGACACAGATTGCATCTCTTGAAATATTTAAAATAAAGAAAGATAAGTACCTTATCTAAAATATATGATATAAAATAAATCATTATTTCAGGTATCAACTGCTGGTACTTTTAACATGTACTGCTGTATTGATATCAGTATTATTTTTCTGAACATGTGCAGAATAAATCCACCTGATTTGTACAAAATTCATTATATATTTTATTCCTGCTTTAATTTTCAGAGGAAAAAGCATGTAGTGTATATGTATACACACTAATAATAATCTTGCCATCTGAACATGAACTAATTACACATTCAAAAAAAAAAAAGGTGTTAAAGAAAGTTTGTTGCTTATTTTATATTACTGTATTTACTTGAATATAACTCACCCTCGAGTATATCTCGCACCCCTGATTTTACTTTATGAAAAAAGGAAATTAAAAAGTTTCACATATACCTCGCACATGAAATAAAGTTTAAAACTTTAAGAAATACATATTGAATGTTGTAATGGCAATTTCAGATATTTTGGAATTTGGTTGAAGGAAATCAGCATTTCAACTCAACAATCATAGGCTTGCCTTTGTCATTGAATTGAAATGCTGATTTCCTTCAACCAAAGATAGAGATGGAAGCAACTAGTAGAAGAAATGTGGGAATTAGAGCATTGACTTCTAATCGATGTTGGATTGCACAGGAATGGATTAAGAGACTATCATTAGAACTGTTGCGCAACTAAATTTTGAGAGCTTGGGAAAACGATTTTTGTAAGAAATAATTAATTTAATTACAGAAGCATTGTCGCTAAAAGTTTCAAATATATCTTGTGATGAAGGTGAGTGGCTGATCACGTAAATAACGTTGGTAATTAAAATGCATTCATTTTATAAATAATGTGGGCAATTATAAGTTATAATGAATATTCGTGATTTAATTACAAACTTCAATTTAGTTTTTTCCTGAAAAACTTTAGTTTCCGAAAATACCCGCATATATCTTGCACCATGATTTTTTAACTTTAATTTTGGGGAAAGAAGTGTGAGTTATAGTCGAGTAAATGCAGTATGTCATAATAATTTAGATTGATTTATTTTAAAGATAATAAAAATTTAAGTTGATTAAAATTTTAACATACTTAACCACTCTAATATATTATTTTTACATTCCCTCTAATATATCATTTTGAACAAAAGCAAATTTATGTTTGCTTTTCTTCAAAATTTTTCTATGTTTAAAAAGTTAACTGTAGTTGTTGTACCATGCTTTAATATATATATATATATATATATATATATATATAATATTTAAATTTAAACAAGTGCACTTTATTATAGGGAACGTGGTAAATTACATAGGCGTACAGGTATGTACAGTTCATCGAATGATACATTACAGGGAAGTCCTGGGCCTATGGAAGAATTAGGAGCAGTAGGATTTTCTGAAGAACCAGACATAAATATTCTTTTTGAGTCTACAGGTAACTTATGAAAAATTAGGCATTAGGGAATACCTCAGTAGGTTAGGTCATTTAAAAAAAATTCTTAGGATGATATTTTCCTAGTATCCTTTTTGTTGTCATCATTTCATATATTGTTTTACCATAAAGGGAATATATAGATGTTAGGCAACCACAGTATCATGCAGATGAAATATATATCTCTCTCTTACTACATGCATCACAAATTCCCAACTTTGTTTATGACATATAAGGAGACATATGATCTGAATCACTCATCATCTGTCTTTAGAATTGTTTGTCACAATACTAACTTAGACTCTTTTTACCATCCCTTACATCAGAAATCTTTCCATTAAGATTATGAACATATTTAAGAGCTATTATATCAGAGTAGTTTTTAATCATATTGTCTGTAGCTTCCTTCGATCTCCGAGAGACAGTATCTACTTCTACCAACATCTGGATGTTTATAGAATTCTCTTTCTTGGGGTTTACCTTACTAAATCACATGAGCAGAAGTTTTTTAAGATATTAAGAGTAATATCTCAGCATTGTGTTATAGAGAAGAGGGAAAACTATTCTGAGCTTGCACATTGTTCATCTACCACAAATTATAACATAGTGTATGATGGCTGCATCATAATCAATCTAGAGAGCAAACTTCCTTTCACATTGAATCACAGAAACTGCTGTCATTCACTCCTCACATAGATCCCTTAACAGAAAGCACTCATTTCCAAGCAATCATAAAAGACAGTTGATGTAAGATTAATCCTCATTTTATCATGGAACACAGTTAAGGGTCATTAAAGGAAATAGTACTAAATTTTATACTTTGGGTAAGGAGGATTAATTGGGTAGGAGTTAGATGGATGAGCAATATCATTAAGCACTAGCTGCAGACGAATAAAATGCTGTGCCAGGTATATAAAGAGAAAGGTGACCAGCATGGCAATAAAGGCAAAATCAGATTATGAGAAGAATTTAGCTGAGCAGGCCACAGGAAAATCCCAAAGAGTTCTTTCGTTATGTAGCAAATAAGAGGGAAAATGACTACGAAAGATTACCTTTAATGAGTAATGATGTTCATATGGAGACGGAAACAAATAAAATAGCTGAATTACTGAGTGACCACTTTGCAAACATATATCTTCCTAGTGAGGTTAGTGCTTTAACCTGTGGAAACAGAGGTAGAGGAATTGGAGGTCCTTACGATATTGCAGAACCTCAACGTAAATACAGCTGTAGGATTAGATGGGATATCAGCTAGGGTTTTGCGAGAATGTGCAAGAGAACTGGCAATGCCTTTGACTAAGCTGTTTAATTTAGGTCTCTGCTCTGGTAGAGTTACAAGGGAGTGGAAAGATGGCAAAATTATTCCTTTTCATAAGGGAGATTCTAAGACCACAGTAGCCAATTATAGACCAATCAGTATCTCAGGCATGGTGGTTCAAAGTATTAGAAAAATTGGTAAAAAGTGAATTCAAGAATGGATAGATAAAAATATGATACTGTATGAGAGTCAACATAGCTTTCTGATGGGTCGGTCATGCCTTAGTAATTTACTAACTTTTTACAATAGAGTAACAGCTCAGTTTGGATAAACGAAATGGTTATACGATGATTTTGCTGGATTTTGCAAAGGCATTTGACAGAATACCACATGAAACACTGTTACGCAAATTAGAACAAATGGGGATGGATATGACGCTGGTCTCTCTCTAATCTATCTCTTAATTCTCAATAATTTCAGCGTTCATCGCTTATATATCTGTTCTTCCCGCCTAAATTATTCTCGTGATTTCTTTCTAAAACTCTTTTCAATAAACCTTCTCCTCACGTGGTGTTCCAAAAACGTGTTCGCTCACTTACATACGTTTCCATGACAACCAAGCAAAATATAATAAAATTGAGGTATTGCAAAACGCTAAACTTCTACAAATAGGAATAAATAAAGAATATTTATATTTCAATTAATGCACAGTTAAATTATCAAATACAAGTTCTTATAATATTAACCTAATAATAATTAAAATAGCTTAATAATGTTTAACACAGTCTTTTCATTATTAATACATATATCTTTGATTAAATAATTAGATATTAGACAAAATTAAGGTAGTTATATGAATATTAAGGGTCAAAGCTGTAACTGAGAGGAGACCTCCACATAGCCTTTAAAGGAATGCGGAGAAACGACCAGGGCTTCTGACCTAATGTCCAATCCTCACCTTCTCGTGGTGCACCCTGTTGGGTATCTACTTTGATACTGAACGAACGAGGATGGGCTGGCAATTTGGGATTTAGCCGACCAAATTGTATTCTTATTGGTTAAACCAAAATAAAAAATGATGGTACAACATGACAAAATTTCATGCCGGCTGGGGCGTCGCCCGGTTAAACAAGTCCCCTGTTGTTTTCGCCAGGGAACCAGGGCGAACAGCGAAAAGTCAGCTACTGGATCAAATCTGAAAACAAACCCCAACTCAACATCACCAGAGTTAAAGATCGGTACTATCAACGTAAGAAGCCTGAATGGCAAAGAAATGGAGCTAGCTGAGGAATTAGATAAGTACCAGATCGACATAATAGGGGTGACTGAAACAAAAAAGACCAAAACTGGTGAGATCTTTCTGAGCAATAAATACAAAATGTTATATTCAGGCAATAACAATCAAGGAAAAGAAGGAGTAGCCATAGTATTCAACACAAAATACGAGGCTAATCTTCTTGAATGGCAGTCAGTCTCAAGTCGAGTAATGTGGGCAAATATGAGAATGGGGAACCGGGCAATGAGACTTATTTGTGCCTATGGTCCCACAGAAGGTTCTACTAAGGTAGAAGTGGAGGAATTTTTTGAGGCTTTAGAAAAAGCAACTGACACAATGAAAAAGGAAAAGTTGGTCCTTGTAGGGGATCTAAATAGCAGAGTAGGAAATGATTGTGAGACATACAAAAATATTTTGGGAAAATTTGGAGAAAAGAGCAAAGCTAATAATAATGGCAAATATCTGTTGGATTTCTGCTCAGGACATGGACTGGTTATTACTAACACCATGTTCCAACATAAAAATGTGCACAAATTCACATGGAGAGAAGAGGCTAGGAATAAGAAAAGTCTCATCGACTATGTTATTGTTGATAGTGATGTTTTCTCCCTGGTGCAGGACACCAGAGTGTACAGAGGATTTGAAATTGGAAGTGATCACTATTTAGTCTTGAGCAGGATAAAATTGAATTTCATATTGAAAAGAATAACATGTAAGAAAGTTTTAAAGCGAATAAAAGTTGTGCAGCTCTCAGATGTAAACTGTAGACTAAAATACAGAAATATTATTGAAAAGAAAATGAAAGAGTTTGAGAACAGGAATCAAACCTTGGAGATTTAGTGGCAAACTCTGAAGGAAACATTGATTGATTCTGCCAGAGAGGCATGTGGTGAGGTTGTGTGCAAAGATAAAAAAATCAGAACTCCCTGGTGGACACAGGAAGTTAAAGAGGCAGTGAAGAAAAAGAAGAAAGCATATCAAAAGTTCCTGGCAAATAAGTCAGCTTTTACTCTTACAGAATACAGAGACAAATGTAAGAAAGCTAAACAGTGTGTAAAACTAGCTAAACAAAAGTCATGGGAGGACTTTGGCAAGAATATAGAAAATAAATATCAAGAAGGTGGCAAAATATTCTGGAGGTTGTTGAAGAAGCTTAGGAATGGAGGAAAGAGTGCTGTAAAAGGAATTAGAGATGATAAAGGTGAAATGAAAACAGGAGAAAAAGATATCCTTGAAGTATGGAGTAATTACTTTGAAAAACTGCTAAATGAAACAAGCAGTGATGACAGCACATTGATAAAAAACACTGACCAGGCATGCAGTCAGGAATACATATCCATACTTGAAGTAGAAAAAGCCATCAAAGGCTTGAAATGTGGAAAGGCAGCAGGAGTAGATGATATTCGACCAGAAATGCTGAAGTATGGTGGTATAAGAGTCTTACAGTGGCTGCACTGCATAGTTCAGAAAGCCTGGACAGAGGGACGAATTCCCGATGATTGGAGTAGAGCTCTCATAGTACCCATATATAAAAAGGGAAATAAAACTGAATGTGAGAATTACAGAGGTATTTCCCTACTGAGTGTTCCTGGCAAGATCTATGCAAGTATACTTGAGAAACGGTTGAGAAGAATTGTGGAAGAAAAGCTTGGTGAAGAACAAGCTGGATTCAGGCCAAATAGAGGCTGTCAGGATCAGATCTTCACTTTACGACAAATAGTCGAGAAAGCATGGGAAAATAACAAAGATCTGTATTTAAGTTTTGTCGATTTGGAAAAGGCATATGACAAGGTGCCAAGAGAGAAGCTATTCAATACGGTGCAGTTATTATATGGTGTCAATGGGACATTATATCAAGCAATACTTAGTCTTTATCTGAGTTGTGAGTCAGCAGTTAGAATTGAAGGAAGTACAGGAAGATGGTTTAATGTTAAATCTGGTGTGAGACAAGGATGTACATTATCCCCTCTGTTATTCATTATCTACATGGATCACATTATGAAGGAATGTGGTATTAAACCTGATATCAAAATTGGAGATGTTAATGTCAGCTCTTTGCTTTATTCAGACGATGTTATACTTGTAAATAAATCCGCTACAAGTCTGCAAGATTCTCTGACTAAATTGAATAGCTGTTGTAATAGATATGGTATGAAGGTCAGCAATAAAAAGACAAAGACAATGAAAATAGGCAGAATCATTGAAAATGTCAACTGTGTTGTGAATGGAGAACCTGTGGAACAAGTAAAACATTTCAGCTACTTAGGCACAATTTTTACTGAATATGGTAAACTAAATATAGAAATAGACAACAGAATCAGCAAAGCTGGTATCGTGGGAAGTCAATTGAATAAATTCATATGGAATAAGAAAGAAATTAGTCAGAACACTAAATTAGCTGTATACAAGACAGTGTTCAAACCAATTTTAACTTATGGATCTGAGAGCTGGGTCAGAAGTAAAACACTTGACCAAAGACTAGAGACCGCAGATATGAGAGTCCTGAGAAAGATTAGAGGCGTGAACAGATGGCATCAATGGCAATAACGTATTAAAAATGAGGATATTAGGAAAGAACTTGACATTGTCAGCATCCAGGAATGCGTTAGCAGAGCTAATCTCAGATGGTATGGTCACTTAAATAGAATGGGAGAGGAAAGATTAGCAAAACAAGTGTTCTCTGCCAGGTTGGCAGGAAAACGACCCAGAGGAAGACCAAGATATAGGTGGATTGATATGATACAAAGTGCCTTAGACGATAGAAATATAAGATCTGATAATGTTGGAGTCTTGACAAGTAACAGACTGATTTGGAGGAAAATTGTAGATAGGAAGTTAGTAATGATGTAATTTTTCATGTAGTACTGTCATATCCTGTACACCCCTTGAGGGTACATGGCAGGAATTTGATAATGATGATGGTGATGATGAATATTAAATTGTAAAATAAGTTGTTTACATTAAATAATATTTACAAGTCTAGCCTTTGTGATGGAAGATCATGTTGGATTCTGAAGCAAATAATAATTACTCCAATCTCTATATATTCAGAATCCAACAAAGGCTTACTCTTCCTTTGAAAAATTTTTCACACTAGACTCACAAGTGGAGAAAACTGACTTCTTATCTCCCTTCCAAGATCTTAAGTAATACTTAGTTTGAATATAATTGGATTTCTTATTACAGTTCATGTATATACTTCTCTGCATTTCTCCACTTGAGTTCTTGTTGTTTTTATCATAAGGAGAACTCCGATTGCTACACTTATAAAGTGATAATGTCCTTTCAGAGCAGAAGTTCTGTTCTCTGTCATTAACATTCATCCTCAGTTGTCTATCATCTTGGTGATTTGTTTCATGATGTAGTTTGATTACTTTGGCAAAATTAACTTCAACTGTTAATTTATTTTTAGTGGCAACTTCTGATTCACGTTGGGGTACTAGTTGTTGTGATGGTTCATCAGTTATAAGTTGTGCTTCAGGCTGATAGTGCACATCCAAATTAGTATCACTATGCTTCACAGTGGTTCAGTCATAGACAGCTCTACCTTATCTGGAGCAATTTTTTTATTAGGTACACAAAACCTTTCCCTTTGTGTCCGTGTTCTATTATACATATAATTGCCAGCTCTTCTGATACTTCTTTTCCTGTGCATTAGGGATATTTCTTTTCTAAAAAATCACAAGAGAACTGATACTTTTCCAAGAAATTTGTCTCTATTATAATGTGGGAGCTTATATTAGAGGTTGAGGGTATAACAAGCAAATCTTGCCAGACACTTAGTTTAAATTCAGGTAGGTAGATTCTAGCACGAACCTTTTCATATGCTATGAAGTTTGAGTCTGAAAGAGTAGTAATTCTTACAGGTTCTCTTAGTTTGGCAATGCTATTCCATAATTTGTATTTTATAATTAGGAGATAGTTCTTTCTAATAGTTGAAGCATTACATCCTGTATCTAATAAAATATTACACTTAGAATCTAGGATTTCTCCTTTAATTCTCATCAATTGTTCATTAGATCCTTGGTGTTTCTGCATTCTATTATATCCTCTAGGTATGTGTCCATACTTTGAATCCCAGCTTTTATTAGAGTAATTTCTTTTGTTAAGAAAACAGTATATCTAGCAAGGTGTCCAACTTTATTGCAACTATAGCATTTGGGAGGAACTGTATGTTTTCTCTCCATCTGAGGTTGAGATACATATGATATCTGTTGTTTAATATTTTGTAGTCCTAGTAACAACTCACTTATATTTGCCAAAATAGGTTGATTTTGCCTTTCTATTTCCAATTTAATTCTTTCATCAACCTTATCTGTTGTGGGGTTTTGGTTTTCTCTAGACTGTAGAGTGAATGTTGCCAATTGCTTCATCACTTTATTAAGACTATCCATAATAGGTTGATTCAATTTCTCAACTTCCTGGTGAATTAAGCTCTGTACATCTGCCATCAACTTCTTGTTGGTTTGATCTTCATTCAAGTCCTACTAGTGTTAGTCACATGACTGTGAATGAAGATCAAACCAGTATCTTTTCTTTTCTCCTCTTCCTTATTATTATTCTTCCCTCCAACTTTAGGCTGGTCCAAGGGATAATTAATTTTATTCACAACATTGACAAAAGTTGCATTGGATGAGGGACAAATGTCACCAATCATCTGCTCCTTTTCTTTGACAGCTTTCAGGCATTCTTCTAGTGTGGTGATCTTCTTTTTATAAGCTGTTTCTCTCAGTTCTGGCTTAACACCTTGACAAAATTGCTGATAAACTGCCCAGTCCAAATGTGGTTTATCTGCATTGGATACATTCAGACTGTTAGAAAGAGTTATCAGGCGATTGTAGAGATCAGTAACTCTCTTTATCTTTCTGTGTGATCCTTTGTAACTTCCATAGATTAGGTCCTACACTTCGCAGTTTACAGAATTGAGATAATAAAGTTTCCTTAAATTTTGAATATTCAAATGTTTCTCTAAGTATTGGATATGAATATAAGAATGTCTTTGCTTTACCTGTTAGTTTATTTCTGAGTAATATTAATAACTGAAAGTCAGTCCAATTTGCTTTTTCTCTGAGCTTCTCAATATAGGTAAAATATGACAATATATCATCTGATTCCTCTCCTGAAAATTGAGGAAATAGCTGTTGGGGGTTCACCATTCTGAAGAATTCATCATCTTCCATTTTTGAGCTAGATGAAACAGCCATACTAATCTATTAACAACAACTTAAAAAATCAGGATTCTAAAATAACTTCTCTGTTTGCCTGATTCTAGTTTACAACCAATTCACTTGATTCACTTAATTTATCTTTAAATTCTTTTTACTATTACAAAATCTAATACTTAATTTTACAATCTTTGTTAGTGAATTCAAATCCTGCCAACTGCTGCGCCATTTTGTTGGATCCTACTTCTTCTCAATCTACACTTTGGATCCGACATGATTACTATTATGATGTTCTTAACTAATTGATAAGTTGTAAGTTGATTTCTAATTCAAATATAGAGAAAATTTATATTTAAAGACTGCGCCACTCTATATCTGAATTAGTTCAAGAATTGAAGATAAACCAACTCTTAACTACCTTTCCTTTATGCGTTGTTTTTATATATACTAGCCGAGAATATTTAACTTACTTAATTTACCCGCTTTGGTTCGAATATTTTATGAATGGTGCAGTAAAAGAGATTCAGGCAAAATACATCCTTTGATTAACAAAGCAAACATTTAATTTTAGAATCATAAATTTTACACTTAAATTCAAATCAGTAATTAAGATATCACAAACATTTTAACTTCTCTGATAAATTCAATTATACAACTCAGACAATGGTAAATCTGTTATCTCTATAATACAGTCTTCTCACAGTTCCTTAAGTTCCAAATACAACAAAAATTGCAGTAATACCTCTTCACAAACAAACACTTTTAATTTTACACTGTAGCTAACTTCTGCAATAGTTACTGTTAGTATAAGGTAATTCTAGGATGAAACTCACACACTTCTCTGCAAAGGAATATTAATGGTTGGAATAATCTTACTGATAATCTTTTTTCTTCATCTACTTATACGTAAACACTTTTTATAACTATAAACACTTTAAACAGTATGCGGCACTCATTAAATAAATCTTCTAAGCAATAACTGGATTAATCCTCGGTCACTATACACATAAATAGAATGGGTGATAAAGTACTACTGATCACTCATGAAATAAGGCAACACACAATAATTCCTTAACTTGAGGTTTTATATGCACAGTTGTTCACTCTTCCGGCATTCAATTAATTCTTTAGACACTACGATTCTAAACACAGCTAACGATAAACTTCAATTTTACAGCCTCTACTATTCTAGTAACTCCGTGCTTTATTTCAAGATTCTGTGTGTCCTTGACAGGTCTGCCCTGAAATTAAATCTCAACTCAAGTATTGCTAGTCTATTTAGTAGTCACTCAGCTGTCTTCCGTAACTATAATTGTTATTCTACAACTTATTATCTAACCGCCTCTCGACTAGTAGACTTTATTTAGCTGCTTGAGTGACTTGCCGACTCGCTATTATCGCACTGTGATTCCCGAATGCTCCGATTCCAACCTAATGCCAATCCTCTCCTTTCTCTCTCTAATCTATCTCTTAATTCTCAATAATTTCAGCGTTCATCACTTATATATCTGTTCTTCCTGCCTAAATTATTCTCGTGATTTCTTTCGAAAACTCTTTTCAATAAACCGTCTCCTCACGTGGTGTTCCAAAAACGTGTTCGCTCACTTACATACGTTTTCATGACAACCAAACAAAATATAATAAAATTGAGGTATTGCATAACGCTAAACTTCTACAAATAGGAATAAATAAAGAATATTTATATTTCAATTAATGCACAGTTAAATTATCAGATACAAGTTATAATATTAACCTAATAATAATTAAAATAGCTTAATAATATTTAATACAGTCTTTTCATTATCAATACATATATCTTTGATTAAATAATTAGATATTAAACAAAATTAAAGTAGTTATATGAATATTAAATTGTAAAATAAGTTGTTTACATTAAATAATATTTATAAATCTAGCCTTTGTGATGGAAGATCATGTTGGATTCTGAAGCAAATAATAATTACTCCAATCTCTATATATTCAGAATCCAACACTGGAACCATTGCTGTTTAATTTATACATAAATGATATAGAAAATAACCAGAAAGGAAATATTCAATTATTTGCTGATGATTCGAAATTAAGTAGAGTAATAGTTAATCAAGGGGTGCTTAAGGGTCAAAGCTGTATAACTGAGAGGAGACCTCCACATAGCCTTTAAGGGAATGCGGAGAACCGACCAGGGCTTCTGACCTAATGTCCAATCCTCACCTTCTCGTGGTGCACCCTGTTGGATATCTACTTTGATACTGAACGAACGAGGATGGGCTGGCAATTTGGGATTTAGCCGACCAAATTGTATTCTTATTGGTTAAACCAAAATAAAAAATGATGGTACAACATGACAAAATTTCATGCCGGCTGGGGCGTCGCCCGGTTAAACAAGGCCCCCGTTGTTTTTGCCAGGGAACCAGGGCGAACAGCGAAAAGTCAGCTACTGGAACAAATCTGAAAACAAACCCCAACTCAACATCACCAGAGTTCAAGATCGGTACTATCAACGTAAGAAGCCTGAATGGCAAAGAAATGGAGCTAGCTGAGGAATTAGATAAGTACCAGATCGACATAATAGGGGTGACTGAAACAAAAAAGACCAAAACTGGTAAGATCTTTCTGAGCAATAAATACAAAATGTTATATTCAGGCAATGACAATCAAGGAAAAGAAGGAGTAGCCATAGTATTCAACACAAAATACGAGGCTAATCTTCTTGAATGGCAGTCAGTCTCAAGTAGAGTAATGTGGGCAAATATGAGAATGGGGAACTGGACAATGAGACTTATTTGTGCCTATGGTCCCACAGAAGGTTCTACTAAGGTAGAAGTGGAGGAATTTTTTGAGGCTTTAGAAAAAGCAACTGACACAATGAAAAAAGAAAAGTTGGTCCTTGTTGGGGATCTAAATAGCAGAGTAGGAAATGATTGTGAGACATACAAAAATATTTTTGGAAAATTTGGAGAAAAGAGCAAAGCTAATAATAATGGCAAATATCTGTTGGATTTCTGCTCAGGACATGGACTGGTTATTACTAACACCATGTTCCAACATAAAAATGTGCACAAATTCACAAGTAGAGAAGAGGCTAGGAATAAGAAAAGTCTCATTGACTATGTTATTGTTGATAGTGATGTTTTCTCCCTGGTGCAGGACACCAGAGTGTACAGAGGATTTGAAATTGGAAGTGATCACTATTTAGTCTTGAGCAGGATAAAATTGAATTTCATATTGAAAAGAATAACATGTAAGAAAGTTTTAAAGCGAATAAAAGTTGAGCAGCTCTCAGATGTGAACTGTAGACTAAAATACAGGAATATTATTGAAAAGAAAATGAAAGAGTTTGAGAACAGGAATCAAACCTTGGCAAACTCTGAAGGAAACATTGATTGATTCTGCCAGAGAGGCATGTGGTGAGGTTGTGTGCAAGGATAAAAAAATCAGAACTCCCTGGTGGACACAGGAAGTTAAAGAGGCAGTGAAGGAAAAGAAGAAAGCATATCAAAAGTTCCTGGCAAATAAGTCAGCTTTTACTCTTACAGAATACAGAGACAAATGTAAGAAAGATAAACAGTGTGTAGAACTAGCTAAACAAAAGTCATGGGAGGACTTTGGCAAGAATATAGAAAATAAATATCAAGAAGGTGGCAAAATATTCTGGAGGTTGTTGAAGAAGCTTAGGAATGGAGGAAAGAGTGCTGTAAAAGGAATTAGAGATGATAAAGGTGAAATGAAAACAGGAGAAAAAGATATCCTTGAAGTATGCAGTAATTACTTTGAAAAACTGCTAAATGAAACAAGCAGTGATGACAGCACAGTGATAAAAAACTGACCAGGCATGCAGTCAGGAATACATATCCATACTTGAAGTAGAAAAAGCCATCAAAGGCTTGAAATGTGGAAAGGCAGCAGGAGTAGATGATATTCGACCAGAAATGCTGAAGTATGGTGGTATAAGAGTCTTACAGTGGCTGCACTGCATAGTTCAGAAAGCCTGGACAGAGGGACGAATTCCCGATGATTGGAGTAGAGCTCTCATAGCACCCATATATAAAAAGGGAAATAAAACTGAATGTGAGAATTACAGAGGTATTTCCCTACTGAGTGTTCCTGGCAAGATCTATGCAAGTATACCTGAGAAACGGTTGAGAAGAATTGTGGCAGAAAAACTTGGTGAAGAACAAGCTGGATTCAGGCCAAATAGAGGCTGTCAGGATCAGATCTTCACTTTACGACAAATAGTCGAGAAAGCATGGGAATATAACAAAGATCTGTATTTAAGTTTTGTCGATTTGGAAAAGGCATATGACAAGGTGCCAAGAGAGAAGCTATTCAATACGCTGCAGTTATATGGTGTCAATGGGGCATTATATCAAGCAATACTTAGTCTTTATTTGAGTTGTGAGTCAGCAGTTAGAATTGAAGGAAGTACAGGAAGATGGTTTAATGTTAAATCTGGTGTGAGACAAGGATGTACATTATCCTCTCTGTTATTCATTATCTATATGGATCACATTATGAAGGAATGTGGTATTAAACCTGATATCAAAATTGGAGATGTTAATGTCAGCTCTTTGCTTTATGCGGATGATGTTATACTTGTAAATAAATCCGCTACAAGTCTGCAAGATTCTCTGACTAAATTGAATAGCTGTTGTAATAGATATGGTATGAAGGTCAGCAATAAAAAGTCAAAGACAATGAAAATAGGCAGAATCATTGAAAATGTCAACTGTGTTGTGAATGGAGAACCTGTGGAACAAGTAAAACATTTCAGCTACTTAGGCACAATTTTTACTGAAGATGGTAAACTAAATATAGAAATAGACAACAGAATCAGCAAAGCTGGTATGGCGGGAAGTCAATTGAATAAATTCATATGGAATAAGAAAGAAATTAGTCGGAACACTAAATTAGCTGTATACAAGACAGTGTTCAAACCAATTTTAACTTATGGATCTGAGAGCTGGGTCAGAAGTAAAACACTTGACCAAAGACTAGAGACCGCAGATATGAGAGTCCTGAGAAAGATTAGAGGCGTGAACAGATGGCATCAATGGCAATATCATATTAAAAATGAGGATATTAGGAAAGAACTTGACATTGTCAGCATCGAGGAATGCATTAGCAGAGCTAATCTCAGGTGGTATGGTCACTTAAATAGAATGGGAGAGGAAAGATTAGCAAAATAAGTGTTCTCTGCCATGTTGGCAGGAAAACGACCCAGAGGAAGACCAAGATATAGGTGGATTGATACGGTACAAAGTGCCTTAGACGATAGAAATATAAGATCTGATAATGTTGGAGTTTTGACAAGTAACAGACTGATTTGGAGGAAAATTGTAGATAGGAAGTTAGTAATGATGTAATTTTTCATGTAGTACTGTCATATCCTGTACACCCCTTGAGGGTACATGGCAGGAATTTGATGAGGATGATGATGATGATAGTTAATCAAGCCGATGTGGAGAATTTGCAGGACGATTTAATAGGCTGTCAATATGAGCAAAAGATAGTGGATGTCAGTTTAATGTTGAGAAATATAATGTTATGGACTTTGGAATAAATGGATTACAAGCCATTTATTACATTGATGGTACTGTACTACGTGAAATAGATGAAGCTAGAGATTTAGGGGTTGTGGTAGTCAGAGAGTTAAAGTTTAGAGAGCAAATTGCTAAGGTAGCCGATAAGATTACTTGGCTGTTGAAGAACACATTATCAAGTAGAAATAAGAAAGTTGTTATTCCTCTTTAAAGGGAAATGTAAAAAAATATTAAATATTGTTAGTGTGTATAGTCAACAGGAAGGGTAGCTAGAAATAGACAAATTTTATGAAAATATACAAATATAATATTGGTGTGTGTGTGGGGGGAAATCCGCATAGACTTTGGCCTTCCTACAAGGCCTTGACATGTCCACATCTGGATTACAGAGTTTCTTGGGGGATGCGGAAGCAGTGAAGAGGATTCAGAGGCAAGTGACCAAGATGGTGAGTGACCTGTGGAATGTGCCCTATGAGGATAGATTGAAGGTGTATGGATTTCAGAAGTTGGTTGATAGGAGAAAAAGAGGGGATATGATAGAAACATTTAAGTTACTTAAAGGATTTTATAGGATAGCAGACCCTCTTGTCTGGTCCCTTTAGCTATTTGGCTAGAGGGACCAGACAAGGGATCCTCCATGGAAGTAGAATAAAGGTGTTGTCAGTAGAGGTGTGAAGACTAGATTTTTTGCTTGGAGAGTGGTAAATGAGTGGAATGGGTTGCCAGAGTGTGTTGTGAGTGCTTTTTCTGTTAATGGGTTCAAGGAGAGGTATGATAGATTGGGTCTCCCATGATGAGTCTTTGGACTCCATGGAGATGCCTGTATAATAATAATAATATCATGCGATTATGACAATTCATCTAAATTTTAATTTGTTGATTTGTAATTCTTTCTCTGTCTGCCACTATGAAAAAGTTATTGGCCCTTAAGGGTACGAAACAAATAAGTGCTTAATCTGCTGATTGTATTTGATAACAAATGACTTTAAACCAAATATTTAATCAGATTCTCTATCTCATTGTTTATTTTGATCATTTTACAAGTACATAAGAATTCAGTTTCATGCTTGAGGTTCAGAAGTATGTTTTTGTATCAGAAGGCTGAAGCAATAAAAATTAAGGGAAATGTAAAAAATATTAAATATTGTTAGTGTGTATAGTCAACAGGAAGGGAAGCTAGAAATAGACAAATTTTATGAAAATATACAAAATATAATATTGGTGTGTGTGTGTGTGGGGGGGAAATCCAACTAGACTTTGGTCTTCCTCTGGGTCTTTTTGCTGCCATCTTGGCGTCAAGCATCTGTTTTGTACCATTTCCTCACCCATTCTATTTAAGTGACCAATACCACTTTAGGTTAGCTCTGCTGACACATTCTTGAATGTGAACAATGTCAAGTTCCTTTCTAATATCTTCATTTTTAATATGATTCTGCCAATGATTCACTCTTCTAATTTTTCCCAGAACCCTCATATCTGTGGTCTGTCTTTGATCAAGTGCTTTATTTCTTACCCACTCTCAGATCCATAACTTAAAACCGGTTTGAACACTGTCATGTATACCACTAGTTTGGCGTTTTGGCTAATTTCTCTCTTATTCCATATAAATTTATTCAGCTGGCTACCCTCCATACTAGCCTTGTTTATTCTGTTGTCTCTTTCCAGATTTAACCTGCCATTTTCACTAAAACTTGTGCTTAAATAGCTGAAATATTTTACTTGTTCTTATAGGATTTCCATTCAGAATGCAGCTGAAGTTTTCTATGTTCCTGCCTATTTTCATAGTCCTGGTCTTTTTTTATTGCTGATTTTCATGCCAAATTTTTACAGTTGTTATTCAATTTAGTTAGAGAATCCTTTCTTTCATGGTTACATGGTGACCAGCATTCATTATTAAAAATTATAAACTATTTAATATAAACCAAAATAATCACTTGACATTTGAAATTGAAAATCAGAACTCACTTCCTTTCCTGGATACACAGGTCACACATCTTCCCTCAGGGCAGTCTGTCTTTCACTGTCTACTGCAAGCCTACATATACTGACCAATATATACTTGCTAAATCTTATCACCACCCTTCACAAAAACTTGGAGTCATTAGCACCCTCAAAAACAGAGCTACAACAGTTTTCTCTATTGAACAAACTCTTAAACAAGAATTACAAATTTTTAGAATACATTTATAAATAATGACTATAGCAAAAATACCATCAATGAAGTTCTTCATTAAAACTTCATCAAAAAATGCAAATAATATAGATTACAGTAAAACCATAGCTATCCCATACATTAAAGGGTTATCAGATAAAATAAATAGAATTCTCCATCACTATAATCGTAATTCTAGTTTTAAACCACCTATAAAATTAAAAAACGTATTCAACTTCTCTAAGGATCCTCTTTCCCCATTGGTCCACCCTGGAGTATACCATATCCATTTCACCTGTAACTTACCTCATATTGGTGAAACTGGATGTACAAAAAAAAAAGGAAATTTAATAATTTTGGTAAAGCAGGCATCTCAGATTATGCTTTTAACACCTTACATCAAATTGATTGCAAAAGTACCATCATGCAAATTTAAAGAAGCCTGGAAATTTTGATCAACCATCCTAATCTTAACAATAATGGTGGAATAAGAATCCCAAGAATTTGGATAGCACACATTCAGCCTACTTAAATTCTTTAAGTTTTCCAGCAAACCTTTATTTTAGAACTCTAAGCAATAATTTCAGTTTTTATTGGTGACCATTCATACTGGTTTGTTCTAATTTACATGAGTAATTATGTGAGAACTTGTTGCTCTCTAGTTTAAGATATTTCTTAATGATTTGTAATCAAATAAATAATAATAATAGCAGGACTCTAGCTTTGATGTAGTAAGTTTTTTCCTGCCAGAGGTCAGGCCAATAGTTTTAACGATTGACCAAATTACTGTAACTTAAGCATACCATGTAGCTTGTTTCATTGTATTGTGTATACTCCTGATAATGACCCCGATATGAAAATCGAAAAAACTTCAAGTGATTATTTTGGTTTATATTAAACCATAGTTTTATGAGATGAGATGAGAAGTTTTACTCTAACACGGTAGTTATTTCCATAATTTTTAATAAAGAATCCTAGAGACTTGCACTAAATGTGTTTAGGTGTACAACATCATCTGTATAAATAAAGAGCTAAGTTTGACATCTCTAATTTTAATGTCAAGCCTAATGCCACTTTCTTTCATACTGTGCATCCTTGTCTTATCCCTGATTTTATTCAAACTATCTTCCTGAATTTTCTTCAATTCTAACTGTTGACTGACAACTTAAATATAGACTATGTATTGCTCTGTATAATGTTCCATTCACCCCATATGATTGTAGTGTTTTGAAAAGCTTTTCTCTGGGCACCTTGTATGCCTTTTCCAGGTCTACAAAACTTAGATACAAATCCTATTTGTCTTAAAGTGAAAATCTAATCTATTTGGCCTGAAACATCTTGTTATTTTCCAAGTTTTTCTTCCACAATCTTTCTCAATCTCTTTTCAAGTAAGCTTGCATAACTCTTACCTGGAACACTTAATAGAGAAATTCCTGTGTAATTTTCATATTCAGTTTTATTCCCCCTTTTTTTATTTTATTTTATTTTATTTTTATTTTTATATATATATAGATGAGTGCTATGAGAGCTCTGCTCTAGTCATTGGGAATTCAACCTTCTGTTGTCCCTCTGAATTATGCAGTGTAGCCACTGTAA